>NW_006408519.1:23611727-23676864 GCF_000296735.1 Chrysochloris asiatica
CAGCTGGAATCAAGGGATCTTTAAACTGGGGCAGATCAAATAACAAATACTTCACTTCACCTAAAAGAGCATTTCGTTTCTTGAACTTAATGTTGCAGCTGCCCAGATTCCAGATTGAAGGAATTGTTCTTCGTGAAAACCATACCATGTACTGGTACAGTTTCATTCATTTGGGCTCGATTAGCCTGAGCGGTACTCCCACAGTAACTTGTGTAAATGGAATTACGGAGAATTCCTCAACCTCAGGTCACTCTCCCAAGTTTATCCCCTGCCTATTGCAATCCATCTCTCTTCTCTCACTTCTCGAATACTTGATATTTATATGTATTTTTAAGATTGATATATGCATCTTCTTATTTTTAGGAGTTCTTTTTTAGGATTCAATGTACTTTTTGCATTTTAATAGTATTACAAGAAGAACACCCCTCCCCCCATTATAGCAGATAAGTTTCCTAATATCATCCTTCTTTAAAGGAGCTCTGCTTAGGAATCGGGCTGCGAACCGCAAGATCAGCAGTTTGAAACTACCAGCTGTTCTGAGAGAGAAAGGTGAGGCTTTCTGCTCCCGTAAAGATTTACAGCCTCAGAAACCCTGTACAAGGTCACTATGAGTTGGAACCGACTCCATGGCACATAACCACCAACCACCACCATCATCCTTCTTTAATTATTTTAAATGGAATTCAGCCCTGGTGTGGTGCTGTAGGAAAAACACTGGACTACTAGCCCATGTTAACCACAAGATCAGCAGTTCAAACCCACCAACCACACTCAGAAACCCTATACAAGGTTGCTATGAGTCAGAACCAACTCAAGGGCACAACAACTGGGTTAGTGACAAAGTGTTGTGAACATATGTGTTTGCCCTAAGGAATTTCCCATTTTTCAGAGTGATAAACAAGAACAGGATCCTCTTAAACTTCTTTGTCTCTCTGTCTCCTAAAAGTGCTACCCATGTAGTAATTTCTCAGTAAATGTTTATGGAGTGAATTAATGAACACTAATTTAGAGATAATTGAACAATTAGCAGGTAATGAATGATTTGTGAATTAGCAATTTATAATAAATGACAAATTATTTAGCTAATCAGTAAATAATTAAACTTCAATAGTGCTAATGATAAAATATTCAGGAAGTAAACAAATTGCTCAAATGAAAAAGAAAGATTATCTAGAAATTAAAAGTCCAAAGCATCGAATATTTGCAATGAGAATAAGTGCTATTATTTTCAAACACTGTAAGATATAAATGCGTACTGAAACTAAATTAGATAAATTAGTCAGCAGTGCAATTCTTGCATAATAACCTAGTATTAACAAAGATTTCTTTAATATCCAACTGTGAAATGCACAGTTTAGAAGTGTACTGTTAAAATACACTTGAGTGATTTTCTATTCTAACTTTACTGTTTTGCAGATGAGGAACTTTAACCCCCTGGAAGTCCTGGTGTGGTTCTGGACCACAAGGCTAAGCACTAGACCACAAGGTCAGTTTGAACTGGAAGGTCAGGGTTCAAACTCACCAGCAGCTCCTCAGAAACCTTATACAGGGTTACTTTGAGTCAGAAGGGACTCAACAACACTTAATAACAGTGGAGTCCTAGTGTGGTGCTGTAGGCTAAGTATTAGAATGCAAGGTCAGTTTGAACCGCAAGGTTGGTGGTTCGAACTCACCAGCTGTTCCTTGGAAACCCTATATAGAGTCGCAATGAGTCGGACCTGATCCGAAGGCACTTGACAACACCAACAACAGTGTATAAATGGAATCCTGGTGTAGCACGGCAGGATAAGGCACAAGGTAGGTTTGAACAGCAAGGTCGGCTTTGCTCTACTTTCCGTTATTCTACCCCCACCCTCACCCCCACCTCACCACTGCTCCAACCCACATTTCTGAATTCCTACTAAGTGCAGCTTCATACATGAGGGCAATTTTTGTGAATTCTGAGTCCTAGAAGCGTAAGTTTGGAATATTTGCTTTTTTAAATTGTGAAGTCTCAAGGCCCAACCCTGAACGGCTTGGCTTTGCGGTTGGGAACCTGACCTGGTTTTGCCCTTAGGGACGTATGCAACCCTCTTTTTGTATTGATACTGCTGACAAGAAGCAGAGTGGAGCTACTTATAGATTCTGTTCATTTCCTAGCTTTTCTTTCTAAATATACTATGAAAATCCAACTTCTCAAATATGTGCAGCCAGAGGTGATAAAGACAGAGGCAGACAGACTGCAAAATCTTCCAAAAAGGAAGGCAGCCAGTTTCTTAAATAAAAAAGCAAAATAAAGGACAAGGATAGTTTCCCACAGGGAAGCAGGCACATGTCACTATGGTATCCCACATATCGATCAAAGAGAAGCCAATGTAAGACCCATGCTTTGCTATTGCTTTTAGTCCAGTTGTCCCTGACGTCTTGCTAATTATCTCCAAAAGGAGTCTCAACATGATTTCCCTTTCCTATCCATTTCTAATTAAAATTAACAATTTCTTTTGGTAAATAATTGCTTTGATAGTAAATCATCTCAAACAACTATGCCTGCAACGTACACAGTTGTTTAGACCTCCTAATCTCCTAAGATGATTTTCTACTTGGAGTGAAAATCATTGCCTATGTTTTGCATGTTAAGAAGACAAGATATTCTCTAACAGTCATATGTGACTGTGCAGAGTCTTCAATTACTGTCAAGGCAGTTCCGACTCATAGCGACCCTGTATAGGGTTTCCAAGGAGCAGCTGATAGTGGGTTTGAACTGCCAACCTTGTGGTTAGCAGTCCAATGCTTGTCCTACAGGTACACCAACAAGGGTAAAATGATGGAAGGAAGGAAGGCAGTGCCCTCCTTGGAATGGAGCATTAGGTGTTAGAAGAACTGAGTCCTGCCACCTACTGGCTATGAGCCTGGGTCAATTTTCTTCTTGGAGCTTTAGATTCTTCATCTGAAAAGAGATTCATTCTAGCATTAAATCAACAGGGTTCTGAGGTTAGATGATATGTACAAAATACCACTTTATAAGTCTCAAGTGAGATACAAATGGAGAACTTCTAATCAGTAACAACGCCTATAAGAACAGAATTACTCTGGGGGACATCAGAATAGTTAACTGAACACTTTCAGGAAACCATTCTGAGAAAAAAACTGGACGGGCTTTGATTTCCTGTCTGCCCCAGCTATCATGCTGTCCCTCTTACATTTGTTGGGAGTCAGGCTGGTCTTGGACATGAGCATTCTGGGAGCACATTTTGCAGAGATATGTTTATTTTGCTTCCTTCTTTACTGTTCATCACTGTGACTTTGTTACCTAATGGCAGGTTTGGGGTAAGATCCTTCCAGGATGACTACAGCCGCCCTGAATTCCCTGTGTCCAGATCTATCTCGTCTCCCTCTGAAAGATTTATAATGAAGGACAGTGTGGCACAACATGTGACCTTTTGAAACTGTTCACAGTATGTTCTCCCCTGGAAGGAATGCTAATGTCCTCCTGTCTTATGTTGCCTGCTGCGTACCAACCACTGGGGAAGGACACTGAAACTTTAATGAATTTAAGAAAAGCAGTGCAAGCTTCTCTTTTGAAGGAGCCTTGGGGAAGAGGCAGGCATTCAGAGAGAAATGTTCAAAGACATGCTGCTGACCCCAAGGGTGGCATCTATAGAGCACAATGACAAGAACTTGGAGATGTCTGAGTTTTCTGGTGATCATTTCCCTATAAGTCTGGTGTCACTATGGTTGTTGGAGATGACGGGGGCAAAGGTGAAAAAATCTGATCAATATCAGAGGTACAAATGCTAGAGAAAGGAAATGGTGACTTCCACAACTGAGGGTTACTGACGTGGGCCGTGGGACCTAGGGTGCTATAATCTGCAGACAGTGTGCATGAGGTAGAGGAATTCAAACGGAAACCTAGGAAGCTAGACCGTGGCCAAAGTCACGGACGAAGTGGGGAGAGCATAGGGAACCAGACAGAACTTTTCAGTAAAAAATAAATATATTAAAACACCCAGAGAATAACAACACATAGCCAAAGAAAATGTTGCGCATTCAACAGTCGACATAGAAATGCATTCACAGTATAGTTTTAAGAGGGAAGCAGGAAGTCACCCAACCATTTACAGTATCCTATCATTTTTCTAAATAAACATGTGTACCCAGAAACAATCAAAAAGGATGCACTTCAAAATGTTCGTACCTTTGGATGTTGGAATAGAGGGCGGTTGAACATTTTTCGTCTCTTTGGTATATGTATGTTTCCTAACTTATCTACGCTGAATTTAAAAAAAAGGGAAAAAGGTAATATATTTCTAAATAAAGAAATGTTTTAATTTTTTGTTTATAAACATAGCAGATTCAGCAGATTTGGGCAGCAAGGAGGAGGAGTAAGAACAAAGGAAGCCTGTGGGAAAATTTGGCCTACAGATTGTTTCTGTAAATAAAGTTTAACTGAAACACGGTCACCTCGTTCATTTATATGAACGACAGGGTTCATCTAGGTGCAGTAAAGACCATATAACTTGTAAAGCCAAATAACTTGTATTTACTATTTGGCCTTTAATAGAAAAAAACAGCCAGTCCCTAAGTTAGAAAACCACTACTCATCTGTCAGCTTGTCCTACTGAGGTGGCTTGTATAATCCTGTGATGCTAGAAGCTATGCTACTATTATTTCAAACACCAGGTGTGTCACCAATGCAGGTAGCTTTCAGGGAGCTTCCAGACTAATTCTAGGAAGGAGGAGAAGTGGATCACTTCTGAATAGTTAGCCACTGAAAATATTATGAATATCAGTAGTGCTTAATGTTGGGACCCTCAGGTTGAAAGTTACTCAAAATATGACAGGGGGATCGCTTTCCCTTCAAAATAGAGTATATACAAACTAAAAGAATGCACACACTGAATGTTTTTATCAGAAATAAAGATAAAGCAAAATTGATGTCAGAAGGGACTCTAAGGCCTGCTCTCCAGCATAGAGATGCTAAAGTGAATAGAAGAAATGAGGAGGTAAAACAGTGAAACAGAAATTTTCAAAGGGCAGCTGAAGAACACAAAGTATTATAGTGACATGTATAAACACCTGGAGTTAGGAAACCAAAAGGGAAGGAATTCATGGGCAAACTACTGAATGTTGTAGAAAGCGTCAAAAGAAGATGGAAGGAATACTTTGTACCAAAGAGAAATTTTAAATGTTCAACCTTGTCAAGAGGTAGTGTATGATCGAGAGCCAATGGTAGGCACTAAAGGAAGATGTCCAAGATACTCTGAGGCATTGACAAAGAAAAAGGTTTTGAGAATTGATGGAATACAAAATGAAATCTTCCAACACACTGATATAGCACTGTAGGCACTCACTCATCTATGCCAAGACAATTGGAAGATAGCCACCTAGCCAACTGATTGGAAGAGGTCCTATTTGTGGCCATTCCAAAGAGTGGTGACCCAATGGAAATTATTGAACAATATCATTAGTATCGCATGCAAGTTAACTTTTGTTGAAGAGGATTCAAAAACTACTATGACAGTACAGTAACAGGGGACTGCCAAAGGTTTAAGCAGGATTCAGACAAGGGATATCATTGGAAAAAGGGATATATCATTGCTGACGTCACATAGATTATGACTGAGAGTGGAGAATACCTGAGAGATATTTACCTCTGTGTTTTACTGACTATGCAAAGGCTTTCAATCTATGGCCAATGTTGTGAAGAATGGGTAGGGTATTCCAGAACATTTCACTGGGCTCATCACCTGTACATAGGCCAAAGTACAGTCATTCAGACAGAAGAAGGGGATACTGAATGGTTTAAAACCAGAAAAGATGTGCACCTCATGGTATTCTTTCACCATACTTACTCAAAGGGTTTGCTAAGCAAATAATCAGAGAAGCTGGATTATATGTATAAGAACATAGCATCAGGATTGAAGAACAACTCATTAACAACCTGTGATATGCATATGTTACAACCTTGTTTGCTAAAAGTGAAGAGGACTTAAAATACTTAATGATGAAGATCAAAGAACACAGCCTTCAGTATGGGTTCCAACTCAATATAAAGAAAACTAAAATCCTTACAACTGGACCAATAAATAACATCATGATAAATGGAGAAAAAATTGAAGTTGTCAAAGACTTCATTTTGCTTATATTTATTATCAACACTCATGGAAGCAGCAGTCAAGAAATCAAATGGCATATTGAATTAGGCAGGTCTGCTTCACAAGACCTCTTTAAAGTGTTCAAGAGCTAATATATCAATTTGAGGACTAAGGTGAACTTGACCCAAGCCACGGTATTTTCAACAGCCCCATATGCATGTGAAAGTTGGATAATAAATAAGAAAGACCATAGAAGAATTGATATATTTGAGTTCTGGTGTTGGAGAAGAATATTGAAAGTATCACGGACTGCCAGAAGAACAAACTAATCTGTGCTGGAAGAAGTACAGCCACAATGCTCCTGAGAGGCCTGGTGGCCACACTTTGTATCTCATGCTTTGCTGTCAGGAGGGACCAGTCCATAGAGAAGGAAATCATGGTTGGTAAAGTGGTGCTCTGGTAGCATAGTGGTTACGAATCGGGCTGCAAGCTGCAAGGTTGGCAGTTCAAAACTACCAGCTGTTCCGCGGAAGAAAGATAAGGCTTTCTGCTCCCGTAAAGATTTACAGCCTCAGAAACCCTGTACTGGGTCGCTCTGAGTTGGAACTGACTCCACAGCACACAACAACAACAACAAAGTGGCGGGTCAGCGAAAAAGAGGAAGACCCCCAGGGAGATGGATTGACACAGTGATCTCAGCAATGGGCTTAAGTACAACAACAATTGTGAGAATGGCACACACCAGGCAGTCTTTTGTTCTGCTGTGCATAGGGTTGCTGAGTCAGAATCAGCTTGTTGGTAGGAAACAACAACAGCACAGTGAGTTGACCTTAATGACCGAATGAAACAAAGCTCTCAGGACCTTCACTGTTGATGTGGCACACCTCACAATGGGAAGAAACAGCTGCAAGCATCCATGAATAATCAGTAGATGGAATGGACAAAGTAGAAATTTAGGACAATTGGAAGTTATCAAACATGAAAAGGAACACATCAAGTTCAATATCCAAGGCAGCTGTTGTTAAATGAGGTGGAGTTGGTTCTGACTCACAGTGACCCTGTATAGGGTTTCCAAGGCGCTTCTGGTGGATTTGAACTGCTGACTTTGAGGTTCAAACCTACCTTGTGGTACAACACCACACCAAGACTCAGGAGCGAGCTGAAAAAGACTGATCCTGGCCATTTTGAATCAGACAAATCATAAGGCTTGCAATGCCAGGACAGACAAAATGAAGAATAGTATGGAATTCATCATCAAAAAGAGCATGTGTATAATGCTGCCTGTGATAATATCCACATGCCTACAAGGAAGACCAGTTAATACCACTATTATTGAAATTTATGCACCAGCCACTAAGTCAGTGATGATGAAGTTAATGAATTCTACCTACCAACTTTAGTATGAAATTGATGAAACATGCAATCAAGATTCATTGATAATTACTGGTGACTGGAATGTGACAAGAATGTGTAGTTGTAAAATATGGCCTTGGTGATAGAAAAGATGCTGGAGATTACATTATAGACTTTTGTAATACCAATGATTTATCCATTGCAAATAACTTTTTATTCAACAATGTAAACACCGACCATACACATGTACCTCACCACATGGAATACACAGGTATCAAATTAACTACATTTGTGAGGAGAGATGATATAGAAGCTCAATATCATCAGCCAAAGCAAGGTCAGGGCCCGACTGTGGAGCAGACCACCAATTACTCATATGTAAGTTCAGGCTGAAGCTGAAGAAAATTGAAACAAGTCCATGAGAGCCAAAACATGGCTTTGAATATGTCCCACCTGAATTTAGACCATCTCAAGAAAAGACACCAATGATCAAAGACCAGAAGACTTGTGGGATGACATCAAGAACATCATACAGGAAAAAAGCAAAAGGTCCTTAAGGAGACAAGAAAGAAGGAAAAGACCAAAGTATATGTCAGAAGAGACTCTGAAACTTGCTCTCCAGCATAGAGATGCTAAAGCAATTGGAAGAAGTGAGGAGGTACAAGAGCTGAACAGAAAATTTCAAAGGGCAGCTCAAAAGGACAGATGCCAAGTATTACAATGAAATGTGAAAACCTGGAGTTAGCAACTCAAGAGAAAGCACTTAGCATTTTTCAAGGTGAAAGAACTGAGGAAAAATTCAAACCCCAAGTTGTGATACTGAAGAATTCTATGGGCATAATATTGAATGATGCAGAAAGCATCAAAAGAAGATGGAAAGGAAATACAGAGTCACTGTACCAAAAAGAAATGGCCACTGCTCAACCATTTCAACATGCAGCATTTGATCAAGAGTCAATGACACTGAAAGAAGAGATTCATGCTGTACTGGAGATATTGGTGAAAAACAAGACCCCAGGAATCAATGGAACACAAATCGAAATGTTTGAACAAACTAATACAGCACTAGAAACACTCACTCATCTATGCAAAAAACAAACAAACAAACAAAACTGGAAGATAGCTATCCGGTCAACCAATTGGAAGAGATCCATATTTGTGTCCATTCCAAAGAAAGAAGACCCAACAGAATGTAGAGATCATGGAACAATATCCTTACAATCACATGCAAATAAAATTTGTTGATGATAACTGAAAAACAGATGCAGCAGTTTTCCATACAGAGCTGTCTGAAATTCAAGCTGGACTCAGAAGATGACATGAAACAAGGGTTATCAAATCAGACAATACCAAAAAGATGTTTATTTGTGCTTTATTGGCTATGCAAAGCTTTATTGGCTATTCACACACCTGACTGTGTGAATCATAACAAACTATGGGTAATGTTGTGAAGAATGGATACTCCAGAACACTGAATTGTGCTAATGAAGTACACAGATCAAGGGACACTTGTTCAAACAGAACAAAAGGATACTGAAGGGCTTAAAATCAGGAATGTGCCAGGGTTGTATTCTTTCACCATGCTTATTCAACCTGTATACTGATTAAACAATCTGCAAAATGGGATTATATGAAGATGAAGGTGGCATCAGGATTGGAAGAAGATCTCTAACAACCTGTTATGCAGATGACACAACTTTGCTTGCTGGAAATAGAGGGCTTAAAATATTTACTGATGAAGATCAAAGACTACAGCCTTAGTATGTATTACACCTCAGTGTAAAGAAAACAAAAATCTTTACAACTGGATCAGTAAACATTATGCCAAATGGAGAAAAGACTGAACTTGTCAAAGACTTCATTTTGCTTGGATCCACAATCAACCCTCATGGAAACAGTAGTAAAGATAACAAAGAATGAGTTGCATTAGGCAAATCTGCACAAGAACTCTTTAAAGTGTTAAAGATCAAAGACGCCAGTTTGAAGACAAAGGTGAGCCTGATCCAAGCTATCATATTTTCAATCACCTCATATGTATGAGAAAGTCAGACAATAAGGAAGGCCAGTAGAAAAATCAATGAATTTGAATTATGGTTTTGGCGAAGAATATTGGAAGTATTATGAACTGCAAACAAACAAACAACCAAATGTGTCTTGGAAGAAGTATAGGCAGAATGCTCCTTAGAAGCAAACTTGGTGAGACTTTGTCTCTCTTACTTTAGCCATGTTGTGATCAGTCCCCGGAGAAGGACATTATGCTAGGTAAAGTAGAGCATCAACTAGAAATATGAAGACCTACAGTAAGATGGATTGACTCAGTAATTGCAACAATGGTCTCAAACATCACAGCAATTATAAAGATGGTGCAGGATTGGGCAGTGTTCTTTTCTGTTGTGCACACGGTCACTATGAGTTGGAAGTGACCTGAAGACACCTAACAACAACAGCAAAAGATTAAAGAATCCTTTCCTCGATATTAGATATCTGTTACTTTATTAGTTGTGTGAGGCTGGGAAGTTCCTTATAACCTCTGCCTCTCAGTTTCCCCTCAGGTAAAGAGAAAGTAATGAGTTTTCAAGTTGTTATGAGGATCAAATGAGTTAACGCCTACATGGTAAACATTATGCCTGACACACAGTAAATGTGTAATAAATGTTAGCGAATCTTCTAGAGGTTGCCATGGGAGGCACAGTTAATTGTTCTGCTACTAATGGGAAGGTTGGAGTCCTGGTGTGATACTGTAGCATATGAGCTGGACTGTTGACAGGTCAGCAGTTCAAACACATCAGCTGCTCCTTGAAAACCTTATACAGAGTCACTGTGCATCACAACCAACTGGAAAACAACACTTAACAATGATGATGACAATGGTAAGACTGGTGGTTCAAATCCCCCCAAATGCTCTTTGGAAGAAAGAACTGGTGATCTATTAAAAGATCTCAGCCACTGAAAATCCTTTGCAGCCCAGGTCTGCTCTGAAACATGTGAGGTTGCCCTGAGTTTGCCTCTACTTGACAGCAACTGTAGTTTCTGGTTTTTGTGTTCTTTCTTCTATTTATTATCTACATTCCTTAAACTACATGTCCTCACTATGTTAATCCCAATGAAACGGCCATCTTTGTAGGTCCAACACTGTTCAATATTAACAATTTTAGATGTTTTCTCATAACCATTGTTCAGCTGCTCAGAATTCTCATTGCTCATGCTTAAATTGTAAATCTCAGAGATGGTATCAGTGAGATGGAGATCACTCTGGGTTAGCTATATTGCTCTGACTCCTGGTATAGTGCTGTAGGTTCAGCACTGGACTGTGAACGACAAGGTCGGCAGTTCAAATCCACGAGCTACTCGAGCTACTCCTTGGATACCCTATAGAGGGTCACAGTGCGTTCAGAATTGACTTGATAGCACTTAGCAGCAACAACAAATTGCCTTGAAAGACTGGAAATAAAAATCTAGGACTGGTCTACCCAAATCTAGATTTCTGGAGATCTGAAACCATCATGCACTTTGTTACTGGTGAAATTCAGGAAAGAACTGAATGCACCTGGGGTGTGACAAATTACTGCCTTCTGCTCTGCTGCCCTAAACAAAAGCTTTTCAGATAAAGGATGTTCATTTCCACCCAATGCAGTAGCACCTGTCTCTTGACTTTAGCACGCTCAGCAAGCGTCCCCAAGATGGTGCCCATCAGTCTTGAGGCTCTGGGCAGAGTTCCAGACGCAGCACTACTGCCAGTACTTCCCCAGAGAGACTTGCCTGAGGGGTACACAGGGCTAGGCATGCAGAGACACTGGGAAAGTGTCATTCAAGTACACTTAAAGATGGCATTGGGGGGCTTAGTACAAATCCCAAATTGGAGTCCTTGAAAAAAGTAAACTGTGACTTCTCGAAGAATGAGACAGGAAGAGAAACTTGAACATCAATAGAATGTAATTATGAGAAACTGTATATAGACAAGTTTAGGATAAGCATTATGAAAAGGAGGCAAATCAGAAAACTGAAGGTCTAATCAAAGTATTCTTCTCAATAGAACTGGAGAAAAGCTTCCAGTTTAGTGCTAAGACTATCAAAGGAAGAACAAACTCCATTCAATCCAATCACCATTTATTAAATGTCTATTTTATGCCTGGCACGGGGTTAATGCAGTCCTGGTGTGGTGCTGTGGGTTAATGTGTCAGACTGTAAAGCCATTTGAACTGCAAGTTCAGCAGTTCAAGCTCACCAGCTACTCCTCAGAAATCCTATATAGGGTCACTATGGGTCAGAACCGACTTGACGACACTTAACAACAACAACAACAATGGGGTTAACACAGCTTGAGATGGAAATACAGTCAGATCAGACACTGTTCCTGCCATCGAGGAGTTTCTGAGCTGGTGAAAATACACATGTCATCAAATAAATTGAATATGATGTGCTAAGTGCAATGATGTTAACAATAAGCGTTTTCAGTTATTTATTGGATGACATGTAAAGAAAGTACAGAAGGGGAACTATTTCGGTAAGTTCATGGGAGAGAAGAAGAAGGTGACAATTTGAGTGGGTGAGCAGTTTGCAGCATTGGATGCAGAGTAATTTGCTGTAAAGCTGACCCCAACTCATGGCCAGCTTGTGTGTGTCAGAGTAGAACTGGGCTCCACAGGACTTTCAGTGCCTGATTTTTCAGAAGATGTCAGGCCTTTCTTCCAAAGCACCTTTTGATGGATGTGAACCTCTAATCTTGAAGTTAGCAACCAAGAGTATTAATTGCTGGTAAGTGCTGTCGAGTTGGTTCTGACTTACAGCGACCCTGTGAAGAGTTTCAGAAGAGTGGTTGGTGGTTACAACTGTCTTCATTGCAGTAAGCTGTCCAGTGTTTATCCGATAGTGCCACACCAAGACTAGGACTCTAGAATGCTTAGGGAGAAAAGGCTACAAATGAAGTTTAAGTATGCTCTTGAAGGGCCTCCAATGCCAAATTTGGGAACATGTACTTTATTCAGTAGGAATTATAAGTCTTGATTAGCAGGAAGCGACCTGGTCAACTCTGGTTTTCAAAGTCAAAGGGATCGATGCTTTCCTATAGCATGATGGGGTGGCTGCTCAAGTGAGAGACTAAGAAAACCTAAGCCCAAGGTTGGCAGTAATAGAGCGGAGGAGCTACATACAGGGTACAACATGCTTTCAAATGGAAAGGTAAGCGTGGAGGTGGAAAGCCTAAAGACCCAGAAGAAAGAGAAAAACAGAAGGAAAAAAATTCTGATGTAGGGGAGTGATGGAAGGATCTGCAGCTCAGTTTAGGTAATTATTCCTGTAAGATGCTATAGTTTGAACTCTGCCCCTCCCCCCCCCCCAAAGGAAATCCTGGTCCTTGTGAATACGAATTTATTTACAAGCAGTTATCACTTAGGCTTCTGTGAGGTCACACTGGAGTAGTGTGGATCCTGACCCTTTATGACCGATGTCCTAATAATAGATAAGAGACACAAAGACAGAAAACAGGAGAGAACACACCATGAGCAGGCAGACATGGAGTTAGGCTATAGCTGCAAGCAAAGGAATAAATGGGGTACCAGAAACTAAGAAAGACTTAGAGGATTGTCCCCTTCAGTCTTCAGAGGGAGCAGCGCCTTGCTCACAGCCTGAATCCCAGTGTCTAATGTCTACAACTACAAGGCAATGCATCACTGTTGTTTAAAGGCACCCACTTTTTGGTACTTTGTTATGGCAGCCTGAAGAAACTAGTATGGGAGAGATGGCATCTTTTCTTTAGAAGCATAAGGGAAGATGTTAAGGAAGAATAACAATACAGATACGATTAGAGGAGGATGCTAAAGAAATGATCACCATTGGTCTCTTTTCTCAGGACACAGGATGAAGCCTTTGTAGAAAGCGTGTAAATATAAAATCACCATTAAGGACCAAGAAAGGGAACCAAGTAGACACGAATGAAAGCATTATCCAATAGCTTCAAAATATACATGGGACAAAATCTTATACATTTGTGATGTATTTTGTTAGCACACTGACTTGATTTTTTTCCCCCCCCAATAGTGGCTTGAGCTTATCATTTCGCTGCTCACTAATATTTAACAACATAAAGACAAAAAATGAATTTCCTTAGTTTGGCACTCAAAGTCTTCTCTAATGCAATTCTTGATCTATCATTACCTCCTTCACTGTTCCCTCCTTACAGCTCATAAACTCCCCCAAACCCCCAGGGTTCTAGCAAGTAACACAAGAATGGAAAGGTCTGAAATTCTCCCATGGCACGCTTTTCTAATCTTTCACAGCTAAGTACATTATCATGCTTGTCAACAGTATTGCAAACATTTCATAGTACCATAGCCCTACAGTTAACATGCTGTGGTTTCTAAGTGTCGTTAAGTCGGTTCTGACTCATAGCGACCCCATAGAGAACTTCCAAAGAGCAGCTGGACTCTAGTCAATATAAGAATGAAAAAACATATATCTGATTAGAATTTCAAGGGGGAGCTTGGGAGTCAGCGGCACAACTACTTAGAATGACACTGGCCACTAGCTTTGGAGGACAGTTGTAGTTTTATCATAACAGTGCTACGGAACTTAAATACAGTCCACACATATGGGCTTCAACTTCCTCCTTCAACAACAGCCTCATGTCATTCACACAAAGGATGATATCCACACAGGGTCATTGCTCCACTGAGGTGACAGTGTTTACAAAAGCCTAATTTTCAATCCCCCTATGTCCAAAAGTGTAAGTCTAGCAGCTCTGTCTTCTGTGTAATCCCTTGAAGACAGAAAATCTGATTCAACAGGAAGGGGGTTGTTGTTATTAGCTGCTGCCAGCTGTTGTCAAGTCAGGATCCAACTCACGGCAACCTGAGCACAACTGAATGGAACTCTATCTGGTACTGGGGCATCTCCAGGATGAATTGCAGATCAGATGGCTTTGGTTCATATGATTTTCTTTGGCTGATTTTTTTCAGAAGTACATACCCATGTCTTTCTTCCTAATCCATCTTAGTCTGGACCTTCTGCTGAAAGTGATCAGCATCACAGCAACACACCCTTCACTGACTGATGGGTGGTTAGGTGCACACGAGGTACACTGGCTGGGAACTGAACTTGTGCCTCTGGCATGGAAGGTACAAATTCTACCACTGAGTCAACAATGCTCCCTTTAGGAAGATAGCATATGGCACATTCATTTGCAAGCAGGGAAGGGGAGGAAAACAAGGAGACAAGAATCTCCAATTTTACAATTTGACTTCTGTGCTTTCCCAACAAAGCAAAATTGACAGAGCAATTAACAAAGTCATCAGTCAAAAAGGAATCAAATGAAACCAGGAGCTAAAGAGAAATGCAGACTTACCAAACAGATCTTAATAGACTCACTTTCTCTGATAGGATAAAAAGCTTAGTGCTCAAAGTATCTAGAGGATTTAGACGTTTGGTCATATTTTATTTACAATCACGTTCTATTCTCAGAGAGAACTAGAGATGTGGGAAAGATAGCTGGAAAGAAGAAGGAAGAACCAGATCAGGTCAAATGTATGACCAGAAATATGGTCAAAGTCCATTGCTATAGCTTTCCTTCTGCTCCTGGATTTAGGAACGGAAAAACATACTCACTGTAAAGGCAACTTGCCCAAGTCAGCCTCCTGCTCTGATTACCTCTGCTGAAGCGAGGCAATGTACTGGACATTTCATAAGAATGGGTCTCCTGTTCTCTTATGGCCATGACCTAGCTTTTAATGCTTTTTGGCAAACTAACTGTTTGACCTCACAGAGATCACGTCAGCTTTGAGCCACCACAGGATCTGGGAGACAACGATCCCTTCCAGCAGACATTCCAGAATGCTATGAGACCCTGCTTGGTTCTCTTGTTGCGATTAGTGCTCAATGCAATGTGGTGCCCATTCAGCGCTTATGGACTCATGAAATGCTGATCCACGATGCTGCTTACAACCACTGCTTATTGAGACCTTACAGTGGGCCAGGCAGAGGTCGACGGGTTTTCCAGGTTTCCATCCCAAGATACGATGGTGACGTCTTGTGGACATTAAGTTAACTTAATCATAATTGAACAAATAAAGGGAATACACAGAAATGGAGGGCTCAAGGATGAAACAATTTAGAGAGAGAGATGAGGAAAGCAATGTAATTAGATTAATGAAGAAAGGATGAGTAGAACTGAGGAGCTAAATACCCAAAGGACACAGAGAAGGTCTTCATCAAAGCAGGTGTTGGTAAGTGCCATCAAGTTGGTTCTAATCCATAGCAACCCTGTATAGGGTTTCCAAGGAGCTGCTGGTGAACTTGAAATGCTAACCTTGCAGTTCAGCACATGAACCCACAGTGCCACACCAGGACTTAATCAAAGCAGGGGGTGGTTGGAAGTAATAGAGGTATGTTTCCTGAAACAAGAGGAATAAAACAGCATATAAATCAGGGATGGAGAATGTCCGGCTCATGGCACTAACCAACAACATCAGCATTGTGAGCAAACCTACTTCAGCTGGAGACCAAGTTTAGTAGCCTTGGTTTAAAGATACTGCGGAGTACAAAGATCATTTTAATGAGATTTCTATCAAAAGGGGTTAAAAACAAAGAACAAATACTACTGGAGATTTAATTCATAATGATGCTCATTCCCTAATGATGGCAGGAATTTTATGATGCAGACATAAAAAGACACTGGAGGTTTAGCAAAAATTATAGAACAGTTCAGGCAAAGGAAAAATGTAATAAAACACAATGATACAGAAAAACAGAACATACAACCCAGAGAGAAAAGCAATGAGGACAAGAAAATGTGCAAATGAGACGATGTGGATGCTCAATGTGTCTCCACTTCATTTGTCCATCCTGGATTCTATTAAGTAGAATTCACAAAGGTACATCGCATAAAGTGATTAGTTCACATTCTGACACTTGTTAACGATGCACCCCATTGGGCTCTATAGGAAACTCTAATCATAATAGAAGACTTGGGGGACAAAAGCAGATGGAGGAGGAGATGGAACTGCTCAGAAAAATCCGCAGCAAAGAGATCAATGTTCAACTGACCACAGTGACATCCCAAAGATCTGAAAACGACAATACAGATTTCCCTTTGTTCAATAGTAGAGGCAGGACTGCCAAATCCAGAGTCTCTCTCTCTCTCAGCAGGATGTTGTTTTGTAAAAGGAAGGTGAGGTACAAACATGCAATGGATCAAGTGTGAAAAGAAGCAGGAATACTCATCTATTTTGTAGGAGACCATTTAGATATATGACAAATCAATACTGACCACTTGCAGGGAGCAATCATAGGACAACTACTTATTCATACAGGTATCTAAAGGATTCCCGTTGCTGGTATACTTAGCGGATGCCATGGAAACCCTTTACACATTCAAAATGGCTTTTTAAAAAACGTTTCGATTCTGGGCGCTCTGAGTGCGTCACCCATGAATATATGTCTTTAAAGTTGGCAGGGGAAAGGGCCCTTTACAGATGGAGGATTTGAAGCTGAACGGATGAGAGGAGGTGCCTAAAAACCACCGTAGGAAGAATACCAGGCACAGCCAGGGGCTGAAACTGCTTCAAACCTGAACAGATTCTTAACTGTGCATAAAAGAAAATCTGAGAGTTGACGGTGAGCTTGCACCTGTCCTTGCAAAGCCTCCTCATTAGCATTCCACACCAGACCTCAGAACGCCGGGCCAGGGATCTTGCAAGCACAAGAAAATAGACAAATTTCTTTCCTTCCAGCATAATCTGATGATTTAAATCTATAAATCCTAATGCCTCTCAGGTGTTGCTACCACCTCACTCCTTTTTAAAAGCAGCCTCTGCAGGGAGTTAAACACTAGAAGCTTCTCCGCTGATTAAACACATCTGCTACAAAATAGCAGGTGCTTTCTGGACACAATGAAAGTGTCAGAAACCCGAACAGGAAATTTGCAAAAGGCTTTGAATGGTTGGTGAGTTAAAGCACATCTAAAGTGGTCTTACATTTTACAAGAGAAACTGGGGAAGTTTGTTTAGAATTTCATGCCCTTCCAAGAAAAGCAGCAGAAAATTCTTAAAAACGTGTATTTTGTTGTTGTTGTTAAGTGCCGTCGAGTCGGTTCCAACCCATAGCGACCCTGTACAGGGTTTCCGAGGGTGTAAATCTTTACGGGAGTAGAAAGCCTCATCTTTCTCCCGCGGAGCGACTGGTAGTTTCGAACCGCCGACCTTAAGGTTCGCAGCCCGATTCGTAACCACTACGCTACCAGAGCTCCTTGTTCCTATGCATAGCAACCCCATATAGAGTTTCCAAGAGAGGTTAGCAGTCCAATGCTTGTTCTATAGTATTACACCAGGGTTCAGTATGTGTATGTTAAAATGGAAATTTTAGAAGTTTTGTTGCTGGTGTTAGATGTCACCAAGTCATGACTGTTGACAGATGCAAAAGTGTACACATGTCTTAAATTTTGTTCAGCTCATTAATGAGGATAATGGTAAAATGTTAAACCAGCTCAAATAGAATCAAAACAGCAAACACAGTTGTGTTTGTTACATGTTGTTGTTAAGTATTGTGGAGCTGGTTCCATCTCATAATGACCTTGTATAGGGTTTCTAAGAACGACTGACCTTTTGTGCCAAACCAGGAGACCTAGTTTTTTAGTGCTACGATAGCAGAAAGCCCACAAATGGATGAGTTGAACAAACAGAAATGTTTTGTCTCACAGTTGAGGAGGCTAGAAGCCCAAATCCAGAGTGTTGGCTCTCGGGAAAGTTTTCTCTCCATTCAGTATCCATAGGCCCAACCTTCCTTGGAGTCTCTGTGTGTCTTGGCTCAATCTTCCCCTGGATCTAGGAGCTTCCCAGTGCAGGGACCCCAGGACCAAAGGGTGCACTCCATTCCTGGCTCTTCTTTCTTGGTGGTCATGGGTCTCTCTATCTCTGCTCCCTTCTCCCTCCTTTTATCCCTTGTAAGATAGAAGGTGCAGTTCTGGTATGGTTCTGTAGTTTAAGGATTGGACTGCTAACTGCAAGGTTTTCAGTTCAAACCTAGCAGAGCCTGTACTTGGAAGACCTCTCCAGGGTCTCTATGAGTCGGAACGAACTGAGTGGCACTTAACAACAAGATAAAAGATGTTGTAAACCACATCCTTGGGAAACTCTTACATCAGTTCATGGCTATTAAGAGATAAGAGTATTGCAGCCCAACCTTAATCCTTTCATTGGTTGATCACATTATGGGGCGTGATCACAGAACTGCCACATGCCATCATTACGTAACTGAGAAATCACTGAGAATCGTGACCTGGCCAAGCTGACACATATTTGTGGAGGACAAAGTTCCATCTATGAGGGCATTTATACAGGAGGAAGATTGAAATGAATACGTAATTGGATGCAAAAATTGCCATTTCCACAATGGTGGAGGGAAGTCAATTAATCCTTTGTGAGACAGAATTTACACATTTACTGTTGTTGTTAATGAGCCCTAACAGTGCAGTGGGGTGGCCATTGGGGACCAGCAGCTCCTCAGAAGAAAAAATGAGGCCGTCTACTCCAGTAAAGGAGCTCTGGTAGCGTAGTGGTTACAAATTGGGCTGCAAACCACAAGGTCAGGAGTTCAAAACTACCAGCTGTTCTGTGGGAGAACGATGAGGCTTTCTGCTCCTGTAAAGATTTACAGCCTCGGAAACCCTGTACAGGGTCACTATGAGTGGGAACCGACTCCACAGCACATAACAACAGCAATACCAGTAAAGATGTCCAGCCTCGGATACCCTATGGAGCAATTCTACTCTGTCTTATAAGGTAGTAAGGAGTCAGCATTGAATCCGTGTCAGGGAGCTTTTGGTTCTGCAAGTGGCTCAGAGTCATGGTAAGCCCATGCATAATGGAAGAAAATTGCCCAGACCTGCACCATCCCCAGGATAGGTTATAGATCAGCCAGTTGTGATCCAGAGAGTTTTTGTCGCCTGAATTTTGGAAAGGTAGGTCTTTATTCTTTCTGGAACCTCCACTGAAATCTGTTTAGCAACATACAAGTCTGTGCTGTGGCTGCAAGTGAATGAAGCACAGAGGCTGAGGATTGAAGCTGGCCTCCGTGAGGAAAGACTTCTATCTGGAACCACTACTCTCTCATTACATGTCTAGAGACAAGAATTATTCGGTACCACTGCCGGGTGCATACAATTTAGACTTGTTAAATGGCTTTCCTAAAATCATGTGACTCAGAACGCTGGATTATACACAATGCCATCTTTTCTATGGAAGCAAAACTGTTTCCTAAATAGATCAGGGACCGTCTTAGTTACGGTTGTAGTCCCCAAACTGGGGATGTGGTGGATGTTTCTAAATACTCACCAAATGACTAAGTATGACGTTTTCACTCTGTGTCAGACATCGAGCTAGCCCTTTCATATGTTGTTGGTTCCAACTCACAGTGACGCTGTATAGGGTTTCCAAGGAGCAGATGGTGGATTTGAACTGTCAACCTTGAGATTAGCAGTCCTACAGCACTATATTTAATCCTACAGCACCACATTTAATCTACTCAATAAACCTTTAAGATAAATATTATTTTCATTTAATTAACTAGAAACAAAGGTTGAGACGTTAACTGATGTCACATTCTTCCTTGTCCTCTCCATCTCCAACTTTCTACGTGTAATGGCAGCGTGCTGCTGGCTGCAGATGGAGAGGACAATGAAGAATTTGATCCAGCCTCTGTCTCGTGCCTGGCTGTTTATGATTTTAATCTGCCATCAGTGTTCCATCTGCCCCCAAGTCCAGGGACATTGGTATAACATGCTTCCTTGACGAGCACAATATTGGAGAACCTTACTTAAAATAAAGGAGTCCTAGTGTGGCACTGCAGGTTAATGCACTGGACTGCAAGGGTGGCTTGAATCACAAAATCGGCAGTTCAAGCTTACCAGCCGCTCCTCAGAAACCCTATACAGGGTCTCTAGGAGTTGGAACCGACTCAAAGGCACTTAACAACACAATTTAAAAAGGAATGCACAGCACTGGGGAGAAACTAAGTGTAAATACCAGACACATAAGCAGTCAACAGTGCAGCCTTGCAGATTAGAAGGATGTGCTCCTTGCCTAATGTAAAGACAGATGAATTCCACATTGCTTATGTGTACTGTTTTGTTTGCACAGAATCAGATCAGCACGTAGGGAAACAGCAGTCACTAATGTTTACTGGCTGCTCACTATGTCTGTGAGTTCCTTTCACAGCAACACCACGAGGTACATACTACCACTGTTCTATCATCTTTTTCGCAGGTGAAGAAGTTGAAGTGCATTGAGCACTCCTCACCTCCATCACACAGCTAAACTGCAGCTTTGGGCTTCACCTCAAACCTCATCACACCCACCAGCCTGTCTTTCCTCTAAACCACATTCCTGTCTGCATGGCTACTTGAGATTTGCTATGTAATTACTTGACTTGGATTTTTACAAATTCCTTTGCTCTGTTTATCACAGCCTCCAAAGACAACAGGATGCCCGCAGTCTCTGGCATCGAAGTCTGGTTAACTGCAGACTGGCTACTTGGAAGCTGTTTTCTGGTCATTTGGCACTTGTGAATGTTTAGGTATTTTATAGTCACTCTTCTAAGGAGCCTTAGTAGTGTACTGGATTTGAGCTGGATGGCTAACCACAAGGTCCGCAGTTCCAGTCTATCAGTCACTCCTCGGGACAAGGATGAGGCTTTCTACCCCATTAAGATTTATAGCCTCAAACCCCCTATACAGGGTCACTATGAGCTAGAACCGACTCGGTGGCACACAGTCAGCACAATTAAATAAGCAGGGATCAGAGAACAGGGGAAGAGGGGGATCCTTTGAAGTCTCAAATACGTAAATGTCAAAAAGACGTGCACCAAATCATGTGGTTAATCTGAAATTCTTCCCACAGTTCCCTAAATTGCCAAATATTTCCCTACGTTCTTTTCTTGCCAGAAAATAGGCTACCCTTAGAATGAGTTGTTGTTAGTGCCGTCCAGTCAGTTATGTAGGGTTTCCGAGGAGCAGCTGATGAATTTGAACTGCTGACTTTGCGGTTCAAACCAACATTGAGGTCCAGTGTATTATCCCACATTGCCACACCAGAACTTCATAGAATGAATAGTTATGTGGTTTTGGATTCTCTAAATGAATCTTGACATGAATAGGAACGCAACGCTGGCCATGTGTTGCTGTTGTTAATTGCCCTCAAGTCGGTTCCATCTCATAGCAACTCTCTATAGGGTTTCCGAGGAGCAGCTGATAGGTTTAAACCACTGGCCTTGCAGTTCAAACTGGCTTTGTGATCTAGTGCCTATCCTATAGTGCCACACAAGGCCTCTGTATGCTGGCATGCAGAAGCTGTAAATAAATTATTTAACTTAGCAGTTTACATATGTGAGTTTTTTAAATCCTCACATCTCTCTGAGATAGGTACTATTATGAATGGAGTCCTGGTGTTTCACTGGAGGAGAAGCACTGGACGGTTAACCTCAAGACTGGCCATTCAAACCCATTAGCTGCTCCTTGGGAACCCTATGCAGGACAGCTGTCAGTCAGATGGCACTTAACAACAGCGACAATTTGGTGATGAAGAAGGAAGGTTTAATGATTACTCCAGGTTAAGTACCCTCCCTGCCCAAGGTTGCAAGAAGAGTGTAATTTTTGATTTCCAAATGCCAGAGTGTTTCACTGAGACCGAGTGTGCCACCCAGAGCAAGATGACAGCTGTTCAAAACACATGTCATTCCCATTTCCTCATGTCACTTAGCCAAACACCTTCGGAAGTGGCATCATTAATTCCCAAAGCACTGGAGTGTGAGGTCTTTCTTTCTGAGAGGGGTGTCTCTCATCCTCTGCAAATCCTATGACTGCTTGGCCCTCCCCTCAATGGTGCCATTGGATCCCCACCCCTACGGAAAATAATACTTCTTTTAAATGAGACCTTATAAAGACGGCTTTGTCAATACTGTGGTCAGATACTAAGAAACATTAAGCAATCATTGGAGTCCTGGTGTGACACTGTAGGATAAGTACTGGACTTCTCACCATAAGGTCAGAGGTACAAACCCATTAGCTACACCTTGGAAACCCCATACGGGGTCACTGGGAGTCAGAACTGACTTGACACTTCACAACAACAACAACAAACACCATTCCCTAGTGAGGACAACAGTATTCCGGCAAGTGGTCATTCACTAACTGATTACTTCTAGGGTGGGATACCAAATCCTCTGGGGACTTTTCTAATATTATTAAGTGAAAGATGAAGAAATGAAATCAAGGCATTTGGAATTTTTATTGCTTTCAGCATTTGAAGAATTTCATCCAAATTCAACCTCAAGTTAAGAAGTGAGGGACGAGTGTAAAGAACCATTCTTCTATTTCAGTTACAAAGATTTTACTCCCGTGTTTGTTAATTCAGCATGAGCAACACCGGGTGTGTTCCATATATATTTAGATATCATAAAGTTAGTCTCTGGAATCTATAATAATCCAGCTCAGCATTTTTTAAACATTATTGAGTGCTGCAACCCGTCTCGTTAAGTCTACTATATGATCTGGTCATGTAAAACCGGCACAAAGGGCCCTGCAAGCGATGAAGAGCCCACCTCTACCCACAGCACCTCTTGCCCTGCTGGTAGCTTCTGGTGCATCCATGGCTCCACGGGACCACTGATCAAGTCCTGATCTAGGGAAGGAAGACATTTGCAGCAGCTCTCACAGCTATAGAGTAAGAACAGAGCCACCAAAGGAAAGACTTGATGCTTAGAACGTCCCTTTCTGAGGGAATAGTAGTGAATGGAACAATGAAAGGGGTTAGCGTTGGTCCTCTCTCCTCCAAAGAACAAGACAGAAAGTGTGAGTGTGGCACAACTCAGTGCTTAGAGTGCCAAGCATGTCACATCCCCACTCAGAAACCGAAGGATCTGGGCTAGAATTAGGGCTTCCCTGCCTTTTTGTTTTTCCTGGGACTATACAGTTCCTTCTTTGATAGCAGAGACTGTGAAGGAGGAGGAAGGGAAGAGGAATGCCCACCCATGGGCAGACTCTCAGGGCAAGAGGACCAGAGACGTCTAGAAAAGACCCCTTACTCTTCTGGGCTTCCCTAGCAGGCGTAGTCCTTCTATCTCTACTACTCCACCCCCTAACTGAGTCATATTTTATGCTTCCAGGTGCTTTGTGACCTTCACAATCTAATACTCAAATACTCTTGACCTAAATGAAGTCTTCATTTGTGCCCAGAGGGTATTCATCTCAGGGGTAGTGAGTTTGTGCTATTTTATTTCATTTTAGAGGATGAGGCATGTGATTCTATTTTCTTATTTAGAAGATTCTTTTCTAAAATTCTATTCCTACTAAGAAAATCCCCTTTACAACTCCTGGAACCAAGTTACTGTGAAAGGCTTCCTCCATTCCTTTTCTCTAGTGTTGGTATGCTCTTACTTTCTCTAGAACTCACCAAACACTTATCCTGATTCCCATCCACTTTTATAGTTGACTGAAAATATCCATAGTTCCCTAATAACCACATATGCTTGTTAAGTAGCAAAGCTTACAGAGATCTGGAATTCATCACCCTTTTAAAGTAAACCCATGCCAGAAAACTTCAGCAGGAAGATGTAATTTCATCATAAGGGTGTGGGAAAGGCCATGAGGATGGGGAGAGGGAAGAGAAGGGAAATATTTTGGATACTGCATACTTTACCAGTTATGTCATGCTGTTTGAATGACTCACTGTAGATTTGATACTGATTTGGACAATGTTTCTTTAACCACTTGCAGACATCCTGCTGGGTCCAGAGAGCAACTGGCTTTGACAGCTTCACCGTAGCAGACTACAAATAAAGAAGAAAAAGGAGATTGGTTACTTCCAGCCCTATTCCTAAAAAGGTGCTACTGTTAAAAGTCCTTGTTGTTGTTAGGGGCCATCGAGTCGGTACCAACTCATAGTGACCCTATGCACAACAGAACGAAACACTGCCCGATTCTGGGCCAGCCTCACTATTGTTGCCACGCTTGAGCCCACTGATGCTGCCACTTTGCTAATCCATTTCTCTGGGGGTTTTCCTCTTTTTCTCTGACCCTCCACCTTACCAAATTTGATATCCTTCTCCAGTGACTGGTCCCTCCTGACAATCTGTCTGAAGTATGAAAGACAAAGTTTGGTCTTCCTGGCCTCCAAGGAGCACTCTGGCTGTACTTATTCCAACACAGATCTGTTGGTTCTATGGGCAGCCCATAGCACTTTCAATAGTCTCCTCCAACACCATAACTCAAAAGCATCAATTCTTCTATGGTCTTGCTTATTCACTGTCCAGCTTTCACATGCATATGAGGTTATTGAAAATACCAGGACTTGGGTCAGGCACACCTTAGTCCTCAAGCTGACATCTTTGCTCTTCAACACTTTAAAAAGGTCTTGTGCAACAGATTTACCTAATGCAATATGTCATATAATTTCTTGACTGCTGCTTCCATGAGTGTTGATAGTTGATCCAAGAGGAATGAAGTTCTTGACAGCTTCAATCTTTTCTCCACTGATAAGAATGTTGTTTATTGGTCCAGTGGTGAGGATTTTCGTTTTCTTGACATTGAGATGCAATCCATACCGAAGGCTGTGCTCTTTGATCTTCATCAGTAAATATTTAAAGTCCTCTTAACTTCCAGCAAGCAAGGTTGTATCATCTGCATATCGCAGGTTGTTAATGAGTCTTCCTCCAATCCTGATGCCACGGTTTTCTTCATAGAACCCAGCTTCTTGGATGATTTGCTCAGCATACAGGTTGAATAAATATGGTGAAAGAATACAACCCTGTAGCACACCTTTCTTAATTTGAAACCATTCAGTGTTCCCATGTTCTGTGTTGTTGTTAGGTGCCATTAAGTCAGTTCCAACTCAGCGACCCTAAGTACAAAACAAAACCCTGCCTGGTACTGTGTCATCCCACAATCTTTGAGACCATTGTTGCAGCCACTGCTGATATCAGTCCTCTCATTGAGAGTCTTCCTCTTTCAGCGGACCTACTACTTTACCAAGCCCGATGTCCTTCTCCAGAGATGGGTTCCTCCTGATAAGCTTGTCATGTTCCAAAGTACATGACAAGAAGTCTCATCATCTTACTTTTAAGGGGCACCTTAACTCTACTTTTTCCATGATAAACGTGGTCATTCTTCTGGAAGTCCATGTTATATTCAGTATACTTGCCCATGCCACAATTGAATATTGAATATAGTCTATGTTCTTTGCCCATATCATAATTCAGTTCTTCTTCAGTCTTCCTTATTCATGGTCCAGCTTTTGCATGCAGATGAATTGAGGCTTGGGTCTGGTGCACCTTAGCCTTCAAGGTACCATCTATGCTTGTTCACACTTTTCAAAGATCTTTTGCAGTGGATTTACCTAATGCAATACATCATTTGATTTCCTGACTGCTGCTTCCATGGACACTGACTGGGAATCCAAGTACAATGAAGTTATTGACAACCTCCATATTTTCTCATGATGTCCGTTATTGCTCTAGGTTTGAGGGTTTTTGCTTTCTTTATGTTTAGGTGTAATCTACGCAGAAGGCTTTGATCCAATCCCGATTTCACAGTCTTCTTCATATAGTCCAGCTTCTCTGATTATTTGCTCAGCATACAGTCTATGTAAGTATGGTGAAAAGATGCATACCTTTGCTGATTCTGAACCATGCAATACCTCTTTGTTCTATTGGAATAGCTGACTCTTTTTTGATGTACATGTGAAATGTGAACATAATGAAGCATTCTGGGATTTTTATTCTTTACAGTGTTAGCTAGAGTTTATTATGATCCACACAGTCAAATGTCTCTGCATCAGTAAGATACAGGTAAATACATTTCTGGTATTCTCTGCTTTCAGCCAAGATCCATTATCAGACCCTTCTTTCTCATCTGGATGCTCTACTGACACCTGTCTACCATGAGTGACCCTGCTGGTATTAAAAATGCTGGCGGTATAACTTCCAGTGTCATACTTTAAAGAGGTCTTTTGCAGCAGATTTGCCTAATCACAGACACATGCAAGCTACCACAGAATGACAAACTGATGGATGAATGGTGGTTCAAAGTTCTAGAGTGTGCAAAAGGCCACAGGCTGGAATCCCTGAAGATAATTATCTCACCGTGTTCTCCTCTTCACCTCTGTGGATTCTGGAGTGCCACTTAAAACCAGAATGGGAAAAGTGCAGGTGAAGACCATGACCACTACAATGACAATGCATTCTCATCTCTAATTAGGAAGAAACCCTAGGAAACAGCAGCTTCTGGTGAGTACTCTAACAAGACAATAGGGCTGTGAACCAACTAATTAGGATTTAAGGGGGAAATTGATGACTAGAATTTACTTGATATTTCAAGGTGTTCACCATTTCCAGTGTCCCCTGACATTTCTCGGGAGCCAATAACTGCTTTAGGAATGAATGCTGTGACATGTAAACACAAGTTGCCTTGGGGCCTTGCGCTTTAGACAGGTCTGTGCAGCCAAGGGGCACTCGTTAAACACAGGAAGGGAGAACAAGTCAATTCAGCCGGAATCTGGAGGTAATACCATAATGGCAGGGCTAGTATATATGTTGGAGTCCTAGGCTCAGATGCTTAACGGAAAGCTTGGAGGCTTGAGTTGACCCAAAGACCCCTCAGAAGAAAGGTCTGGTGACCTACTTATGAAAAATCAGCCACTGAAAACCCTACGGAGCATGTCTCTACATTGACACATGGGTCACCAAGAAGTAGAGTCAACTCTAGAGCAACTGCTTAGGCTTTATGTACGAGTCACCTTACTGTTCACTAGGTCTCTCAATGAGGTGGCTTTACGGGGGGGTTGAGGCAGTATAGAACATACAGGTATGAATCTGGACAAATGTCAAAGGTTAGAAATACATCAATAAGCATCAACTCCGTGTCTCATAGTTGCTGGTCTCCCTTAGGGATCCAAGGAACTTGGTTTAGGCTAGATGAAAGATAAACTATCAATAATATTTGTCATTCTGGCTCAGTGCTTGGTAAAATGTCAGGTTATAATGTTGACAGTTCTTTAAAAGATCTTGGCACACAACCTGACTGTAAATATCACTGTTCTCCTCATTCATGATCACTGTCCTCCTCATTCCTCTTTCTACCTCTCAGCCTGACAGGAGAGTTTCCATTTGGTGGAAGTGTGTCTTTAGTCCTTAACATCTGCTACCTGTCTTTTTGAAAGATGGAGGGCTTGCTGCAGACTCAGAACCTTCAAGAGAAAATAGCGTGGGACTATTGGATCAGACTGGACAGCTAACTACAAGGCCAGTGGTTCAGACCCACTAGTTGCTCCTCAGAAACCCTACACAGGGTCACTATGAGTCAGAAATAGTATAGATATTTAAAAGGTGGCACAGTGTTTAAGCGCTCAGTTGCTAACTGAAAGGGTCCAGGGGTCAAACCCACCAGTTGCTTCCTGGGAGAAAAATGTGGCAGTCTACTCTTGTAAGAAGGAGTCCTGGTGTGGTGCTGTGGGTTAAAGTACTGGACTGCAAGGTCAGTTTTGAATTGCAAGGTTGGCGGTTCAAGTTCACCAGCTGCTCCTTGGACATCCTATACAGGATTGCTATGGGCTGGAACCGACTTGAAGGTACTTAACAACAACTCTTGTAAAGATTACAGCCTTGGAAAGAAACTCTATAAGGCAGTTCTACATTCTCCTATACGTATGTACGTGTATAAGCTTTCTGTTCTGTGTGAGTGGCATTTCTTTACTGATCGGGTGTTTCTGTCCCTTCTCCTTGAAGTCTGTCACTTTGTTGCACTGTGGTAGCTTCCATGTTGCTGTGATGCTGGAAGTAATGCCGTTGGTATTTCAAGTGCCAGAGGGTCACTTGTGGTAGACAGGTGGAGCTTCCAGACTAAGACTAGGAAGAAGGGACTGACAATCTACTTCTAAAATAATTGGTCAGTGAAAACCTGATGAATCCCAGTAGAATCCTGTCTGCTATAGTACCAGAAGATGAGCCCCTTACTCAAAATACGACTAGGGAGGAACTGCCTCCTGAAAGTGGAGTCGACCTTACTGATGTGAATGGAGTAAAACTTTTAAGTCTTCATTTGTTGATGCGGCACAACTCAAAATGAGAAGAGACAGTTACAAACAGCCATTAATAACTGGGACATGGAATGAATGTGCCACGTATGAATCTAGGAAAACTGGAAGTGGTTAAAAACGAAATGAAAACAAATTTGCTATACAAACTTTTACCCAAACCACAATAAAATGTTCAAAAAATTATATATTCAACACCATATTTTACTGTAAAAAGAGAACAGACAGTGGGCTATGCATGCATACTGTGCTGTAGGTAAAAACTCTTTTTTTGAGTATATGAGTTTAGGGTGTAGTTTGTTGGTTTAAAAAGAAAATCTGTTTCTAACTTGTATTAAGTTCATGACCTTTTAAAAAGCCCTATCTTCCTATAGTCATTCTGGGAAAGATCAGATTCCTTATCTTATGGTGACACTCTGTGTGTAGCTTCCCACTACTGTCCAGTCAGTTCTGACTCAGTGTGACCTGACAGGACAGAGAACTGCTCCATAGGATTTCTGAGACTGTAGTTGTTGAGACTGTGTATGTATAACCACAGTCCTCATAGGGTTAGGCTTAGGGACATGGTTTCATAGGACAGCCCAGTTAAATGGCCTAATATAACATGTTTAGCGCTTCTGTTCTCCCTCCTAGTTCATTGTGTAGTGCCTGGGACCTTAAAAGCTTATAAGCAGACATCCTCAGAACAAAAACTGGTCTCTATTTGTCTGAAACAACAAAGGACGAAGGAGCATCAGCAATAGGAATAGGATATGGAATGTGTAGCTAAGTTGCTGACTCTGAAAACAAACCAGGAACTACCATCACTAAACATTTGGATCAACACTTCTATAGAAGAATCCTGATCAAAAGGGAGAAAATGTGGAAGAATTTCAAATTCTCATGGACTCCAGACTTCTGCATTCATGAAGATTTGATGAACCACTGAAACTACTGCCCTGAGGTAAACTTTATTTCTTAAACCGAAAATATCTCCTGAGTGCTTCTTAAAACAAAATAGTTTAGCTTTACTGGTTGAAAAGGAAAAAGTCGGGCTTGAGCATCATGCTCTTTTAAGAACTATCTGCCTGGTATCAAACTGACAACAACTTGACAAATTAGACAGAACCCTTAGGGGGCAGTATTTTATGTGAATGGCGATGACCAGTTCAGAAAAGGAGGGTGAGGATGGCTATACAAAATTCAAAGAATGTCATAAATGTCACTAAACGGTCTAGGCTAGAAAATGTGAACTTGATGTATGTTTTGTGATACAAATTTTCAACAACTACAAAACAAATAAGATTCTTGAAAACCAAATGAAAGGCATAAAGATCAATATCCTAGACATGAGTGAGCTGAAATGAACTGATATGGGCCATTTTGAATCAGACAGACATATGGTCGACTATGCCAAGAATGACAAATTGAGCAGGAATGCCATCACATTTATCATCAGAAAGAACACTTCAAGACTTATCTTGAATTATAACGCTGTCAGTTATAGGATAATATCCATATGCCTACAAGGAAGACAAGTTAATAAGACTATTAATCAAATTTACACAACAACCACTAATGCCAAAGAGGAAGAAACTGAGGATTTTCACTAACTTCTGCAATCTGAAATTGATCAGACAGGGAATCAAGATGCACTGATAATTACTGGTGATTGGAATGTGAAAGTTGGAAACAAAGGACTGATAGTTAGAAAACATAGCCTTAGTGACAGAAACAACACCGGACATTGTGTGATAGAATTTTGCAAAACCAACAAGCTATTCATGGTGAGTTCTTTTTTTTCAGCAAAACAAATGGTGGCTATCCATGTGAGCCTTGTCAGATGGAATACACATGAATCAAATCGACTACATCTGTGGAAAGACATGATGAAGAAGCTCAGTATCATCAGTCTGTACAAGGTTAAGGGCCATCTGTAGAACAGACCATTAACTGCTCATATGCAAGCTAAAGTTGAAACTGAAGGAAAATTTAGAAGTCTACAAGAGCCAAGATACAATCTTGACCATATCCTACATGAATTGAGAGATGATCTCAATAGGAGATCTGATGCTTTGAACACTAATGACTGAAGACCAGACAAGTTGTGGGATGACATCAAGATCAGCATATGTAAAGAAAGTCAAAGTCATTTTTAAAAAATTAGAAACAAAAGAATAAAACAGATCCTAGAAGATGTTCTGAAACTTGCTCTTAAGTATAGAGTAGCTAACACACATAGAAGAAATAATGACATAAAAGAGCTCAACAGAACTTCTTAAAGGGCAGCTTGAGAAGGTAAGTATTATAATGACATGTACAAAGATGTGGAGTAAGAAAACCAAAAGGGAAAACCAAACTTGGCATTTCTTAAACTGAAAGAACAGAGTAAAGGGAAAAAAAAAAAAAAAAATCAAGCCTAGAGTTGAAATATAGTCGTGGTATGGGGTTGTTAAGACCACCAACGAGATGGATTGGCCAAGTGGCAGCATCGATGGACTCAAGTGTGGCAACAGTAGTGACGTTGGCTCAGGATCGGGCAGTGTTTTGTTCTGCTGTGCATAAGGTCGCTATGGGTCGGTACTGACTCTATGGCACTTAACAACAACAACAACATGGGGCTGTAGGATAAGCACTGGCCTACTAATTACAAGGTTGGAGGTTGAAACCCACCAGTCACTCCTTAGAAACCCTATATAGGGTCACTGTGAGTCAGAATTGCTTCATGGCACTTAAAAACAAGAACCAAGAGACTGAATGAAGCATTCAAGAAATACCAAGGGATGACAAAATACACAGTCACAACATAAAAAATAATTAGTTGATGTTCAACCATTTCAAGAGGTAGCATATGATCAAGAATTGATAGTACAAAAGGAAGAATTCCAAGGTACACTGAAGATTGACCCAAAACAAGTCTTCAGGAATTGATGGAATACCAACTGAAATGTTTCAACAAACATGGGAACACTGGAGGTACACACGTGTCTATTCCAAAATATTTGGAACAGTTACCTGGCAAACTGACTGGAAGAGGTCTATATTTGTGCCCATGCCTAAGAAAGCTGACCCCACAGAATGCATAAATTATCAAACAATATTATTAATACCACATGCAAATGAAGTTCTGCTGAATGGCTGCATCAGTACATGGGCAGGGAGCTATCAGAAACTGATGCCAGATTCAGAAAAGGACATGGAGCAAGGGATATCATTGCTGAAGTTTGATGGATCTTGAATGAAAGCAGAGAATTATCAGAAGGATGTTTATCTGTTTGTTTTGACTGCAAAATGACATTCAGTTATGTGGATAATAACAAACTATGGATAACATTGTAAAGAATGGGAATTCCAGAACTTCTAATTTTGCTCACATGGAACCTGTGCATAGACCAAGAGGTATTCCTTAGATCAGAAAAGGGGGTACCAAAAGGTTTCAAATCAGGAAAGGTGTGCCTCAGGGTTGTATCATTTCACCATATTTGTTCAATCTGCATGCTGATCAAATAATCTGAGAAGCTGGGCTATATGAAAAAGAACATGGCATCAGGATTAGAGGAAGGCTCATTAACAACGTGGCATATGCAAATGACACAATCTTGCTTGCTGAATGTGAAGAAGCCTTAAAGCACTTACAGATGAAGATCAAAGACTACAGTCGTCAGTCAGTGTGGATTATACCATAACATAAAACAAAAACCTTCACAATGGGGCCAGTAAGGAGACATCATGATAAGCAGAGATACTACTGAAGTTGTGGTGGGTTTCATTTTACTTGGATCCATTTACTTTACAGCCATGAAGAAATCAAAGGATTTAAAGTACTGGGAAAATCTACTGCAAAAGACATTGTTACAGAGGGAAGAAAAAGTAAAGAAGTCACTTTGAGGACAAAGGCACACCTGATCCAAACCACAGTATTTGCAGTCATCTTAAATGCATGTGAAAACTGGACAATGAATAAGGAAGGTGTATGAATTATGGTGTTGACTATGAAGACTGAATGTACTGTAGATTGCCAGAAGAATGAGCAAATCTCTTTAAGGAGAGGTACAGCCAGAATGTGCCTTGGAAGCCAGGAAAGCAAGACTTTAAACTATTTATCAGGAGAAGGACATCATGTTTGCTAAAGGAAAGGATCATCAAGAAAGAGGAAGACCCTTAATGAGATGGATTGATACAGCAGCTTCAACAATGCATTCAAGCATGGCAACAACTGTGAAGATGGATGAGGACTGGGCAGCATTTTGTTCTTTGGTACATACAGTTGCTGTGAGTTGGAACCTACTCAATGGTACCTAACAACAACAACACAGGACAATCCCAATCAACAGAGTCCAGTGAAATTCATGGAACGTGATTTTGAGGTTGGGTCATAAAAATGTTACAGATCCTGCTTGGCTCAAACTATTTCTGGCACTCCCCTTTAGAACCCAGAAACCAGGCTGTGAGGAAGGCCAAGCTGCAGGAAGAGGCCATGTGTATGACCTTTGGCCAAACCTCTAGTAGCTATGGTCTCAGCTGACAGTCATCACCAACCACCAAACGTACGAGTAAACAAACTCCAGGCGATCGCAGCCACCGGCCTTCCTGCTAAGTCCCCACATACCATACTGCAGAAACAAATCACCCTTGCTATGCTCTGACCCACAGAATCGATGAACATAATAAATACCTGTTTTGGGCCATTATGTTTTGGAGTAATTTGTTTTGCAACTCTAGCAACTGGAATCTAAATGCTATGTTCAATGGAGACAGGAACTATTACTTTTTAACTTTTGTGTTTCTTGGAGAACCTTACTGATAACAGATACTCTATGTATCTGCAATCTGCTGGTGAAAGTTGGGGCTTTCTGCTCCTACATACATTTACAGTCTTGGAAATCCTCTACAGGGTCGCTGTGAGTCAGAACCGACTTGGTGGCACACGTCCACCACCATCACCACCATACACCTGCAATGAATAAGCGAGTGAACTAATGAAATTAAACAATTTGTACGATACGTTCCTAGACACACTTTGCTAGATAATTCGTAGGGAATGAGTCCAGCTCTATTTCTGTTTGTAGTGTGCTTTGTTGCTGTTGAGATGATTCCAACTCACAGAGACCCTGTTAAGGGTTTTCAAGAGTGGCTGGTGGGTTTGAACTGTTGACCTTACAGTTGCCAGTCCAATTCCTACCCTACAGCACCACACCAGGGCTCTTCATCAAGCACAGTTGCCTCTTTCGGTGGCTCCTCATGTCTGCATCAGTCTGCTTTCCACTTCCCTTCTAACCCCAGTGTGAAACCACAGTGATTGCTTTCCCAGTTTTGATGAGAGAGGAGGACCTTGGGCATGCAGTGTGCTTTGTTTAGTTTTTGTTTTTTGCTTTTGCCCGTCTTCACTGCATTCTCTATGCACAACTAGGAAACTAGAAGTTTGGATCATTTAGCTAGAAATGAACTTACTTCACAAGTCAGCACCTCTGAATGTGGTTTCACTGTGCTACACATTTGTCTTTAGATTAGCTGAGTGACATTATATTTATCTTGAAGCCTCATGCATGTTTCTTGCAATCACAGAGCTAATCACATCTTAAAAAGTAAATACATATACTTTATATATATATGTTGCAGACCATGTAAGACTGGTCAGAGGTTCGAGGCCCTATAGGCCCGAGTGTAACAGATCTAGCCACTTGGCAGTCAATGGCAAATTGTTTTTCATCTTAATATTCAGTTACATGTATTAAATTAATACAAGAAGCCCTTGATAATCCACAGATAAATGTGATATTTTCCTAAAGCCCAGACTGTAAAGGTTGCAAGGTCAAGCCTTTCTCCAAAGGATTAACTAAAAACATTTTAGCTACTTCACAGTTCTTTGTTCTACAGACAAAAAAGCCATCCTCCCTGAATCTCTCCCAAGTGTTAGCTATTCAGCCAAGTTCCTGAAAACCTGGCTCAGGAAGCCAAAACAGTGGGACTCCACCCAAGTTTTTGTCCTTACCTCTCACCTTTCCCCACCTGAGCTCAGGGGCTATAGATATGTTAATTGAGCCTGAGAAACCAAGTTGCTGGCCTGGGATTCGAACCAGCGAAGTACGATGTAAAGTTACCTGAATGTCTGGAAAATTACTGATGTTAGCTGTACCTTGCCTAAGTCCCTCCCAACTTGGTGTGAAGCTCCTCCCCTAAATATAAGGAAAGCGCAGAATGAATCCAGGTGCATTAAGGCTGGCAAGGCGTGCGTTACAGCATGCAGGGGGCACAGTCCAGCCTTGCAACCATACTGCCTGTTTAGCTAAGATGTTTACTATGCAGGATATTACGGCCTTTGTGGCTGAGATGTTTGCAATGCAGGATCTGCCTGATGCCAGTCCAGCATTCACTCTGGTTTCAGAGTGTCTCTTTGTCTCTCTCTTTGTCTCCTTCTGTGTATTCTTGATATATCTTTACTGCCGTCAAGTATCTCCTCCTCACGAACCGAACCCCTATATCGAGGCAGGTCCCCAACATATATATAAATCTTATTTGTTTTGCTGTTGTTGGGAATATACACAGCAAAACACACCTCAAGTTAATACTTCTCTGTGTGCCAAGTAGTGATAATGATGATATTTTTACTTTGTATAGCTATTCTCACCCTCCTTCTCTGAGTTGGTACTCCCTCATTAACATAAATTTGCTGCCCCCTGTTGTTGTTGTTGAGTGCTTTCATGGCTGTTCCAACTCATAGCAACCCTGTATAGGGGTTTCAAGAGCAACTGGTGGGTTTGAACTGCCAACTTTGCTGTTAGTGCAGTTAAGTAGTCCAGTGCTTATCTTACTACACCACACAAGACCTTTGCTGTCCCCTAAGGTTTTATTTAATCTCTCAAGTTTCTGTTGTCAATTTGATCCTACGTAGACAATTCTTAAAAGACCGTAATGCTCACGGTAGACATGTTTTGGAGTCTTGGTATGGCACTGTAGGATACATACTGGACCTCAAGTTCTTTTTGAACCACAAGGCTGGCAGTTCAAACTCACCAGCTACCCCTCGGAAACCCTATACATGGTCGTTATGAGTTGGAACTGACTGGACAGCACTTAACAACACAACAGAATAAGTTTGGGACCAACCACCATGTCAGTAGTTCAAACCCATCCGCACTTCTCAAAAACACTATACAGGTTCACTCTGAGTCAGAATGGACTCGACAGCACTTAACAACAACAACAAAGCTAAACTACTGTTTGGTTTCAAGAAGACTTCCGGGGATATTTTTGATGTAAGTTTTAAAGATTACCTCAGGGTCCTAGTTTCCAGAGTTCATCTACCCTTCATGGCTCTAGGAAGTTGGGAGTCGATGAGAATTTGAAATTCTGTTCCGCATTATATCCCTTTTGATCAGGATTCTTGCATGGCATCTTTGATAAAAATGTTCACTCTGGTAGCTGGGCACCATCCAGCTCTTCTGGTCTCATGGCAAAGTAGGCAGTTGTTCATGAAGGCAATTAGTTAACTATTTCACATCCTTTTCTTTATGCTGACTCTCTTCTTCCTCTGTTGTTCCAGGGAACAGAGACGAATTATTGTGTGCCTTGGGTGTCTATTTGCAAGCTTTTAAGACTCCAGGTGATATATACTGAAGTTAATAAGAAGTTCAACAGAGGCATTAAATAAACATATTAACTGGGATGTTCCATGAAATCATGACACTAACCCTCCATACTAAGAGACCAAATTAGATGACATTTTGGTTGTACATAATCAGCCTCAGCACTCCTCTTTATTTTGTTTTGGTCATTGTTGTAAATATAGATATTACACAACTCTTACAACTCAACATTTTATAGGTATACAATTTATTGACAGCAATTACAATAATTGGCTGTTCGACCTTACACTTAATCAATGATCCATTTCCATCACCATTAACCCCTCTTTCAACTCCCTGTGTCCCTGGAAACCACTAATAAACTTTGTTCTCTAAACTTTTGTCTTTTCTTATCTTTCTGTATAAATGAGGTCACACAATAGCTATCCTTTAGAGATTGTCTTATTTCATTTAGCATAATGTTTTCCAGCTCCATTATTATTGTAGTATGTATCAAAACTTAATTTCTCCTATTGGTTGGGTAGTATTCAGTTGTTATGTATGTAGCACATTTTGTTTACTCATTCATCTATTGATGGGCTCTAGGTTTTCTCCACCTTTTGGCTATTGTGAATAGTGCTGCATCACTTTCCTGGAACATTTCAATTTGTATTCTATCAATTTCTGGAGTCTTGTTTTGTTTCTTTACCAATGCCTTCAGCTCAGCTTGGACTTCTTCCTTTAATATCATCAATTGTTGATCATATGCTACCTCTTGAAATGACTGTCCTTGGTAAATGATTGCTAGAGTAACTTTATTCCTTTTGCCTTCTTTTTGATGCTTCCTGCATCATTCAATGTTCTGTCAGAGAATCCTTCAATATAGTAACCTGAGTCTTGGATTTTCTCTGCAGTTTGAGAAGTATGGAGAGTTAGAACGTCAGAGAGCACTTCCCCTTTGGCTTTCTAACTCTAGACCTTTGAACATTTCATTAATATACTTGTCTTTGTCTTTGTGAGTTGTCCTTTGAAATTTTCTGTTCAGCCTTTTTACTTTCTCATTTCTTCCAGTTGCTTGGTGCTCTGCAATGGGGAGCTAGTTTCAGAGTCTCTTCTGTCCCCCATTTTGGTCTTTTCTTTATTACCTGTCTTTTAAGTAACCTTTTGCTTTCTTCATGTATGGTGATGATATCAATCCACAACTCTTCTGCTTTTCAATCATTAGTGTCTAATGCATCAAATCTGTTCTTGAGATGCTCTGTAAATTCATGGGGGCTATACTCAGTCAGATTTTGGCTCTTGTGGACTTGTTTTCACTTGCTTCAGCTTCTGCCTGAACTTGCCTATGAAGAATTGATGGTCTGTTCCACAGTTGGTCCCTGGCCTTGTTTTAGCTGATGATATTGAGCTTCTCCATCATCTCTTCTCATAGGTGTAGTCAATTCGATTTCTGTGTATTCCATCTGATGAGGTCCATGTGTATAGTTGCCTTTTATGTTGCTGAAAAATGATATTTGCAATGAATAAGTCATTGGTTTTGCAAAATTCTATCATGTGATCTCCAGCATCATTTCTATCACCAAGGCCATTATTTTTCAACTGATCCTTCTTTGTTTCCAACTTTTGCATTCCAATCACCAGTAACTATCAACGTATCTTGAATGCATATTTGATCAATTTCAAACTGAAGAAATTGGTAGAATTCTTTAATTTCATCATCACTTTCTCTAGTGGTTAGTGCATAAATTTAAATAATAGTGGTATTAACTTGTAGTTGGATGGATATTAACCAACCACAGACAGCATTATACTTCAGTATAGATCTTGAAATGCTCTTTTTGATGATGAATACAATGCCACATTCCACTTAAGTTTGTCACTGTTAGTATACCACATGATTGTCTAATTGAAAATGGCCAATACAAGTCTGTTTCAACTCACTAATGCCTAGGATATCGATCTTAGGAGTTCCATTTCATTTTTTTATGACATTCAATTTTTCTAGATTCATACTTCATATATTTCATGTTCTGATTATTAATGGATATTTTCAAACTTCCCTACTACTGAACCTTGTCTACCATGGTAACCTTGCTGGTATTTAAAATACTAGTGGCATAGCTTCCAGCACCACAGCAACACCTAAGTCACCACCACAGTATCATAAACTGACAAGATGAGTTGTTGTTACTGTTTAGTACCATCTAGTTGGTTCGGACTCATAGATACCCTGTATAGGGTTTCCAAGACTTCAAATCTTTGGGGGGCTCATCTTTCTCCTGTGGAGTGGATGGTGAGCTTGAACCACAAACCTTGTGGTTTGAAATCCAATGCTTATCATATAGAGCCACTGTGCTCCCCGCAAGACAAATGGTGACGTTAAATTATGAAAAGGAAAGGAAAAGGAATAAAAAACAAGGCCAGGGGATAAGGTTGCTTACAACAACAACAACAACATATATCAATATACTAAAGATCCTCTTTCTGGAAGGTCACTCCTTTAACTTGTTCATTTCCTAGGACACAGAAGATGCTCAGCACCAAGATAGCCCGTTCAACTGACCTTTCCCCAAGTTAATATTACCCAAACATGCCAAGACAACTCTGGACACATTCAACCCAGTTCACTGTGTGTCCTCTGTTGTTCATTTCTCTTTTATCCTAAGTCCTTGGAGTCTAAAGCTAATGCTCAAATAGCTGTTTAGTGTTTCCTCCAGAATATAATCTTCCTGAGTAGTAAGTCGGCATGACTTGGGTGGACAGTAGTAACCTCAAAACTGTAGGCACATACAGGTCTTCCTCGAGCTACTGGAAGATCAGTTCCAGGACATCACAACAAAGCAAGTACTGTCATCAAGCAAGTTACATAATTTTTCCATTTCCCAGCACATATAAAAGTTATGTTTATGCTATCCTGTGGTCCATTGTGTGTGCACTAACATTATGAAAAAAGGCTGAAATACTGTGAGAACTACAAAAATGTGACAGAGACATGGAGTGAGCACTGTTGGCAAACCAGTGCAGACAGACTTGCCACAGACCTTTGGTTTGTAAAGAATGCAATATCTGCAAAGTATGATAAAGCAAAGCACAATACAAGGAGGTGTGCCTATATCCTTATGATGGTATAAGTCTACAGGGAGGTACCTCCAGGTAAACCTGTTTACCTCCAGGTAAACAGCATACACTGTGGTTGGCAGGGATGAGGATTTCTTACATTAATAAGCATTGCTTGTCTCTTCTTAATCAGATGTTGACAAAATATTGGCTGTACTTATAAGTTGCTTCTTAACCTACATTGTTGTTGATAAGTGCCACTGAGTCACTTCCAACCCATAATGACCCCGTATAGGGCTTCTAAGGAGAGGATCATGGGTTTGAACCACCAACCTTGTGGTTAGCAGTGTAGTGCTTATCCTACAGAGCTACACCAGGATTCCTCAATAAGTCAATTTTATTATTAAATTGTTAACTTGTTTGCTACACATTAATTTATTAAGAGCCATACTGGCTCCAGTATCCTTAATCTGCTACTTCCTGGATTCTCACAGAAGACTTCTGTTTGTTGTATTTGAACTTGGTTCTTTGTAGCTCTCGAAGACTAGCTCCCTTACTTCTACTTGCATCATAATCTCTGCCTTTCCAAATTTCTGCTTAGGGAGTAAAATCCATAGATTGATTCCTTTACAAACTTTACACTTTACTTCTAGGTGCACCTTGAAACAACGGCAAGAATATGGTAAAGTTACATCAATCTATTTAACACATCATCCACTAAGAAGGTAGTTAAGTTGATTAAGAATTGTCGATTTTATCGTTCCACAGCCATACCCTATGCCTGTCTGTCCTCCCCTCCTCCTGCTACCAGCATCCACAACTCTTCTTACACCCATCTCTAGATGATCAAACTGTTCAGGATTTCATTTTGCTTGGATCCACAATGAACCCTAAGGAAACAGTAGTCAAAAAATCAAATGACACATTGCATTGGGCAAATCTGTTTCAAAGACATCTTTAAAGTAGCAAAAAGCAAAGGTGTTACTTTAAGGACCAATATTCACCTAGTAGTTTCAATAACTTCATGTGCATGTGAAAGCTGGACCATGAATAAGGAAGACCTAGGAAGAAGAGATGCCTTTTTATTAGGATGTTGGTGAAGGTTATGGAATATACCATGGGTTTCCAGAAGAACACACACACACATTTGTCTTGGAAAAAATACAGCCAGAATGATCCTTAGAGGATTGTAAGATTTCATATATTGCTTACTTTGGATATCAGGAAGGACCAGTTCCTAGAGAAGGACATCATGTTTTGTAAAGGAGACGGTCAGGAATAAAAGAGGAAGACCCTTAATGAGACAGACTGCCATAATGGCTGCCACAGTGGGTGTCAAGGTGACAACAGTTGTGAGGACGGTGCAGGACCAGACTGGGTTTTGTTCTGTTGTTCACAGGGATGCACTGAGTCAAAACTGACCCAACACCACCTAACAGCAATAATAACTGATGATTATCTCTGATATGATGCAGGTCCTTTTTCACAGTAGGAACTACATTGAAAACCATAATAGTTCATAAAGCAAAGAGATAAAATATTTCATACTTAATGCTGTTGTTTATAGAGGTAGGATAAGTGAGCTTAATGGTAACGCATTTTCAGCAACTTATTATAAGCAAATGTAAGCTCCAAGAATTGCCTCTTTCTTCCCTTACCATTCTGCAATGTTCTTTCTTTAGTTCCCAGTTCTCTCTTTTACTGGTTTCCATTGTGCCATCTTATTCAAGGTTGGAGAGGAGGAAGAGGAAGTAAAGGAGAAGGAAACAGAGAAGGAGGAGAAAAGGAGAAACACACACACAAGAAACCATTAATGTCTACCTTAGCAGCTTTTAACGTTCATTCATCCACAATAGGGGCCTCTAAATATCACATTACTTCATGTGCTACTTGGTATTTAAATAAAAATTTTAAGTACTGTATTAATAATGCTCCTGAACCTCATTCTCAACGTTTTTATGAAAGGAGTTTTGAAAGATCCAAACTTTTTCTTTTTGCAGTTCTTCATAGGTTGTGATTTTTGAAAAACCTTTTCATTATTAATTTCAAGATGGTTTACAGAGCAGATCTGTTTTCTATTCAACAATGGATACATCTTTTGTTTCATCTCACTGATTGCTGTCCTCATAATGTGACATCTCTTATTCCATGTCGTCCCTGTGTTACCTGTTGTCAGTCTTCCTTCTTTCCTACCCTTCTGAACTTTGTCCTTGGGTAAATGCTGCCCTTGTGATCTTCAATGGTTGATTAGTCTAAGGTGTGCATATTTAGTTCTGTTACTGTTCCCCTCATTGTTACCTGTTTGCTGTTTGGCTGAACATTTAGCTAAAGAGGTGAGTTCATTTCTAGACCTAAAGAGTGACTAAAGGCCTCAGTCTTGGGGGTTCTACTTCAAACTATATTTTAATGTCTAACAATAGTATCTCTTCTATTGTATCATGTTTCCAAGAAAAGCCTGTGAGATCTACTTAGTAACGGTCATTCTTGGTTTGAGATAAAAATGATAGATGAAGCCATTAAACTTCATGCCTCCCCAAAAGAAGGCATTTCACTGTTGAAAAATTTCCAGGTAAAGACAAACTCATTTCCTCTTGGGTGAATGGAAGATTATTAAACAAAGTATCATTTTTATAACCTTCCATCTTGAGTGACAACGGCTTTAATGCCACTAGGTCCTTGGCATACTTCCAACTTGTGATGCTATTTTCTTCTGAACAATAGAAAACTGGCTATCAAGTCAATAAAACAAACTCCACCTACCACCGCTGAGTCGATTCCAACTCATAGCAACTCTATAAAGGGTTTCTAAATCTATACATTTAGGAGTAGAAAGCCTCATCTTTCTTCCGAGGAGCGGATGGTAGGTTTGAACTGCTGATCTTGTGGTTAGCTGTCCAATGCTTATCCCACAGCATCACCAGGACTCCTCAACGAGTCAACTGTTGTTGTTGTTGTTAAGTGTCATCGAGTTGATTCCGACCCATAGCGACCCTGTATAGAGTTTCTGAGGAGCAGTTGGTGAGCTTGAACCACAGACCTTGTAGTTCCAACGACTTTGCAGTCTGATGCATTAGTCCACAGCGCCACACCAGACCCCTGTCGAGTCAATAGCAGGCCTTATGTAGCAATAGTGGGGAAGCAACTTAGGTAACGTTTCTAAGTATACAGGTTGGTATCATCAGTTTCTTCAATAGTTTGTCACATGGCATTGATTTTAGAACTTTTACTTTCCAGTTTCCTCCAATATGCATGGTTGTAGTTGTTGTTATGAGCTGTGGAGACGGTTCCGACTCATAGTGACCTTGTACAGGGTTTCCGAGGCTGTAAATCTTTACAGGAGTAGAAAGCCTTATCTTTCTCCTGCGGAACAGCTGGTAGTTTTGAACTGCTGACCTTGAGGTTTGCAGCCCGATTCATAACCACTACATTACCAGAGCTTCTTGAATATGCATGGTAGCTGGTTAATATTTCCTTCAAAAAGCCGTGTTCTCAGCATGTTCACTTAAGAAATGAAACAAATGATCTAGCCTTTTATTGTCACCATGTCACACCACTGGCTCCCATTATACTTCACAGTAATTCTAACTGTGGGTCTTCTTCAAATGAATGAATCTAGTAAACACCTACAGATTTAAGCCACATCAACAAAAGTTTCGTAACTTTTAAGAGCATAAAAATGTCCTGAGACCTGAAAGTTTGAGAACCGCTGTTTCATGACATCATTATTGTGGATCAGTTTAAAGAAAAAAAAAGTTAAAGTCTGGCTTAATAAAAAAATTTTCCCTTTATTTGCCCATGTAGTATTTTAGTGATGGATTTTTTTCCCCCCTTTGAATATTCAGAACCACAGACTTAGAGAATCTGAAAGTATGAAGGAATCTAAGTACTCAGTTGGTTCAACTTTAAACATAATGCAAAAATTCATTGTGCTGCTTTGAAGTGCTGTGGAGTTGTTACCAACTCATAGTGACCCCGGCTGCATAGGGTTGCTGAGGAGTGGCTGGTGACTTTAAATCTCCTCCCTTCCAGGACTCCAGGAGTGGCACTGTAGGATCAGCACTGGACTATGAACCAAATGGTCGGCAGTTCAAACCCACCGTTGCTCCTTGGAAACCCTATACAGGGTCATATGAGTGGGAAGTGATTCAACAGCACTTAACAACAACCTTCCAGCTAGTAGTCCAGTGCTTATCCTACAGCGTCATACCAGGACTCCGAAAATTCACTTTAAGACAACTAAATTGCTTGGTAGTAAACCTGGGCTGTGATAAAGATTTTTAGTACGTTTGTGTGAGAAACTTTACTTGCATAAATAAAAGTCGAATATCAATCCTTTAATTGAAGATAATTACTGGGTTTTGTTGTTTTTTCTGTCCTATTTTTTTTTGTGTGTGTATATTATTTGAGATTCAGAGAAATCTCAAGAAAAAAATCATTTGGATTTCTAACTCTCCCTGAATATTCCCAGCATTAGAGATATTTCTCCTGTGAAAGAAGCCAAAGACTCTAATAATGTAAAGTCTTTCATGTTGAAGGCAAAGTCTGACTCCCGTCATCCTTCTCACTGATGTCTGAGTCCTGAGCTTAGAGCGCTCAGACCCTATCTACCCAACAACCACTGAACTATTTTCCAGTTCACACATGACAGGGGTGGTCTCCATACAAGCCCACAATGTATTATTAGGAGGGACACATCCCTGGAGAAGGACATCATGCTTGGTACAGTGGAGGGTCAGCGAAAAAGAGGAAGATCCCCAGTGTGATGGAATTGCACAGTGGGCTCAAGAGTAATGATTGTGAGAACAGCCCGGAACCAAGCAGAGCTCTGTTCTGTTGTGCACAGGGACTGACTCAATGGCATCCAACACCAACAATAACAATCTGATGGTGGGGAGTGCGGTGGCTCCATAGGAGAAGCACTGGACTGTGAACCACAAAGTTGGCAGTTCGAGCACACAAGTCAGGCTTTTTGCTCCCGCAAATATTTAAAACCTCGGAAACCCTATATGAGTTAAAACTCCACTATGAGTTGGAACCAACTTGAAGGCATTCTTAATAGCAACAACATCATCCGATGATGAATACCAAATTATATCTCCAGTTCAGACTTCTCTCTGATGTCCACTACTGTATCTGCAATGGGCAACTTGACCACCTCACCTGTATATCTACTGTTTTGTGAACTGTCCAGTCAGTTCTGACCCATAGCAACCTTATATGACATAGTAGCAGTGTCCCATTAGGGTTTCCTAGGCTATCATCTTAATAGAACCAGATCACAAGAGGCTAGTGGGTTTGAACTGTCAACCTTGAGTTTAGTGGCTGAGTGATTGTATACTGTGTGAACAGGGCTCCTTCCTACAGAGTGAACAGACAGACATGTCAACTCAACTTGTCCCAACTGACCTTCATTCTCTGATGCTCTGTCTACTGCTCCATCTACAGCCGACTCCACAGCACCCAAGAAGTAGCTCTTTGCTGAGTCTCCAAATCTTGGACTCATCATGGACTCTCCTCTTTCTCTCATATTTCACTTCCAATCCAGACTCCAATCTGTCTTCATGACCATTGCAGCAACTGTCCCAATGAGATCACCACTATACAACCCCTACGGTACTGGATGGGTCTCCTAGCAGGTTATTTGTGGCATCCCTTGCCCTTTTTCAAGTCTTTAAAATCACCTACAAGGCCCCACACAATCTGACTATCCAATCTCTTGGACCTGACCTAAAGGAGACTTCATCTTGCTATAATCGTTCCTTAAGTGTTCACCTCCTTGCTATTGCCCATACTTACCCACTACATCCAGTTTTTATTTTGCCTGGAATGTTCTCCCAGATAGCTTCATGGCTAATTCCTTTGCTTCCTTCAAGGCTTTCCTCAAATATTATTTTCTCTTTAAGCCCTATACAGACTTCTCTATTTGAATACGCAACACTCCTTCTTCTGATGCTTTCCATATGTTTTGTTCTATTGTTTCTTTCTCCATGGCAAGTATAAACTATACATAATTCAATCATTTATTCCATTTAATATTTATTCTCTTTCTTCTCCCACTGGTTTGCAACCTCCACAAGGCCACAGATCTTTATTTCATGGAGAATCCCAAACTTCACAACAGTGCCTGGCACATAGCAGGTGCTCAATAACTAACTGGTGAACCAATGAAACAACTGTCTGGTCTGTCATCGTAGATCACAGCTCCTAGGTCCTGTGAGTGGCAGAAAACTAACTGGTTGAAATCCCATTTGTACTCTTGACATTCCTAGGCTGGGACTAAAACAGCTTTTCCTCTTATTAGATTTCTCTTAAATTGAGCCAAAAATGCAGCATTAGCCTATAACTCTTAGCAAGACAGATGAAGTCTCTGATCCTCGGTTTTTCTTTCTCATTCAAGACAGAGAGAGATACAATAAAACAACCTTGGCATTTGGAATCATGCAGAAGCAGATGGAAGGCTAGCTCTGATGTTCAATCAGCACCATGGCCTTGCACACACTTCACGGCACTTTTCTCATAATGCCTATCTTGTAGGCTGTAGAAAGACTAGGAATGGTTGACCTCTTTTCCTCCTTTTATCATGATGTTATTTACTGATCCAGTTGTGACAATTTTTGCTTTCTTTACATTGAAGTGCCACCCATATTGAAGGCTATGGTTGCAAAGCAGTTACACAGCTGTTGTATTGTTACTAGGTACTGTTGAGTCACTTCTAACTCATAGCAACCCAATGCACAATAGAACAAAACACTGCCCGGACCTGCACCGTCCTCACGGTGTCTGCTTCAATCTGTTGCACTGCCACTTTGGCAATCCACCTCCTTAGGGGGTGTCCTCTTTTTTGCTGATCACGAATGATATTCTTCTCCAGAGACTGGTTCTAGCTGACAACATGCCCAAATTATGAGAGACAAATTCTTGCCATCCTGGGCTCTAAGGAGCATCTGGATGTATTTCTTCCAACACAGATTTGCTTGTTCTTCTAGCACCTCATGGTACCCTCAATATTCTTCTCCAACACTGTAACTCAAATGCATCAATTCTTCTGTGGTCTTTCCTATTAGCTGTCCAGTTGTCACAAGCATATGAGGCTTTTGAAAAGACCATGGCTTGAGTCAGATGCACCTTAGTCCTCAAACTGACATCTTTGCTTTCGAACACTTCAAAGAGGTCTTAAGCAGCAGATGTGCTTAGTGCAAGACATCATTTGATTTCTTGACTGCTGCTTCCATAAGTGTTGATAGTGAAACCAAGCAAATTAAAGTCTTTGACAACTTTCAATCTTTTCTCCTTTTATCATGATGTTATTTAGTGGTCCAGTTTTGAGAATTTTTGCTTTCTTTACATTGAAGTGCCACCCATACTGAAGGCTATGGTCTTTGACCTTCATAATAAGAGTCTAAGTCCTCTTCACTTTTGGCAAGCAAGGTTGTATCATCTGCATATTACAGGTTGTTAATGAATCTTCCTCCAATCCTGATGTCATATTCTTCATATGGTCTAGCTTCTCAGGTTATTTACTCAGCATATAAGTTACACAAGTATGGTGAAAGGATACAACCCGGATGTACCTTTTCTCATTCTAAGCTGTTCAATATCCTCTTGTTCTACTCTCACAACTGCTTGTTGGTCTGTGTACAAGTTCCTCATGAGTGCAATGAAATGTTCTGGAATACCCATTATTTGCAACGTTACCCATAACTTGTCATGATCCATGCAGTCAAATATCTTTGCATAGTCAATAAACCACAGATAAACATTTTTCTGATATTCTCTGCTTTGAGCCAAGATCCACACCCTCTTCTGAATGTGGCTTGGGTTTCTGGAAGTTCCCTGTTGATGTACTATTGTGATATTAATGACATTTTTTGATGACTCCCGCATTCCATTGGGTCACCTCTCTTTGGAATGGGCCCTAAGTGGTGGCCATATATTATGTGTTCAGAAAATTATATCTTAACATCTTTTTTTATTTTTAAGTTTTTATTGTGGATTGAGTGATAGTTTACATGGGAGAACATCAGTTTTACTCTCATCATTTCATTACAATGATAACAATCTCCTCTGTGCATCATCATTCAATAGTATTTGCTACTATTCCCTCTGTTTTGTTTTTTTGAATATACACAAATACACTCAGGAATATATAACCATTTAAACAACCAAAGGGTACATTCTGCAAGCCTGCTATCTTAATAACTTTTGATGGTGTCCCCAAGTGGCAAAAATGGTGAAGCACTTGACCACTTCTGAAATTCTGACAGTTCAAAACACCCAATGATACCACAGAAGAAAGGCTATGTGATTTGCTTCCAAAAGATCACAGCCTTGAAAACCCAATGGAATGCTGTTCTACCCTACACAGACTTATGCATCAGACCATGACTCCATGGCAATGGGCTTCTACCATCTCTAGAGTGGCATTAATTCACTCTCCTGCTGCTTGAAAAAGTAGTGTACCACAGTGGGCATAGGCAATAGGATTGATCCCAAGGCACTGTGGGATGATACTAAGGAGAGTGAGCTAAGCCTGCAGGAGAAGCTGATAAGAAGCAGGAGGCGGATTAAAAGACACCAGACTAAAGAAATCCAGAAAAAGAGAAGGAAAGAAACATGGAAAGGTAAAGTAAGTAAATTAGAAGAAGCAAAAGGATGCTCCTTCTTATTAAGGCCAGACTTTGCTGCAACAACACATATTGGTCTTCCAGCAATACGTCATGTCACCAGTCTCCCTCTGAAAATCAGTCATCTCTTCCTGTCTCCAGGGACATTCGTGAACAAAGTGTCCTAATTTCATGCCTAAGATAGAGAGTCCCCAAGCCCCTCACAGAGCTATTTATAAAGGTGCACCATGTAGATGTGTAGTCTCTAGTGCTCACAAGCTAGGAAGCAGATGTTTGCATGTAATGCTGCTAAGATCTGTTGCCTCCCAAATGCATTCAGCTTAACATCAGGGTTTCTAACAATAAAAACTCACAGAAGGGGGAAAAAAAATCAAACAAAACAACCAGATATGCACTGACAGTCACCAGCAAACAAGATGTTTCTGGCATCCAGAATGAGTAGTTATCAAGGTCGACTCTTCCTATCAGCTCATATTAGACACTCTGCACATGAACCGTTATGGACAACACTGTCTCCCTCCCCATGCACAAATGTTGGATGAATAAAAGCATGACAAAAGCAAAAATGGAAACAAATATGAACCATGATAATGGTACTGGTAGTATCGTCATTTCATATATATATACAAATGTGCTAGATTTATAACAAAATCCCTTTGCAATATAACTGGAAGCCCTTCTGTCATGTTGTGGTTGTTGTTAAGTGCCATCGAGTCAATTATGACTTAGAGTGACTCTGTATAGGGTTTCTGAAGAGTAGCTGGTGAGCTTGAACTGCCGACCTTGCATTTCAACAACTTTGCAGTCCAGCACATTAACCCACAGTGCCACAAAGCACATTATGTCCTAACCCCTTGACTCTGGGCTGGCCTTGTGGTTTGCTCTGACCAAATGAGCATGCAGAGTCGATGACCACCCAGGTCTGAGCAAGTCTTGAAGAGGCCATGAGCGCTTCTCTGCAATTGCTAGGCGAACAGGCCTGGTATAGCCTGTTGGACGAAGACATGTATGAAGCAGAGTTCCTTCAGTCTTCCTGTTCCAGCCAAGGTTCCAGACATGTGAAAGAGTGTACACAACCCACCACTGATTTCAGTCGTGTCACATGGGCAGAACTGCCCACCTGGCCCACAGACCTGAAACCAACAGTAAACGCTTTTTGCTACTCAAGTCCTAAGGAGCTCTGGTAGCATAGTGGTTAGGAATTGGGCTGTGAACTGCAAGGACAGCAGTTTGAAACTACCAGTTGTTCTGTGGGAGAAAGATGAGGCTTTCTGCTCCTGTAAAGATTTACAGCCTCGGAAACCCTATACAGGGTCGCTATGAGTCGGAACCGACTCCATGGCACATAACAACAACTCAAGTCCTGGTGTGGCACTGTGACTTAATAGGCTGGACTGCAAAGTTAGTTTGAACTGCGAGGTCAGCAGTTCAAGCTCAACAGCTGCTCCTTGGAAACCCTATACAGGGTCACTATAGGTTGGAACCGACTTGATGGCACTTAACAACAACAACTCAAGTTTTGTAGTGGTGGTGGTTGTCAGTTGCTGTTGAGAGTTGGCTGTGACTCATGGAGTCCTGCGCCATCTTTGGTGTGTTTGAATCCATTGTTTGCAGCCATTGTGTAGTGTCTCCTAACCTAGGGGGCTCACCTTACAGTGTCATGCTTTGATCACTAACATTTTTGTTGGTTACAATTTGCTGGGTAGGTCTTAGTCTGGTAGCCCTACTGAAACTTGTCCACCATAGATAACCTTGCTAGTCCGTGAAATACTGGTGACTAGCCTTCACAATAATAGCAATATACGGCAACTGACAGAAGGGTTGTGATTGTAGTGGCTAGGCAACATTATTATGGCAATTGATACTTCATGCAAATGTTACTACCATTTATGGAGCTTTTCCTACGTATTAAACAACTTGCCAAGTACCTTCCTTGCACTGTTTCATTTACTCCCCCAAACACGGAGGTTGGGACTCATCCTTTCCATTTTGCAGTGAGGCATCTGAAGCTCAGGAAGAAGAAGGTGGTCTGCTTCTAAACAATCACAGCCTTGAATACTCTGGAAAGTGCAGTTCAAATGCAAGAACTTAGTGCTTAGTAAGAGGGAGAGCTGGGATTTGAGCTGAAGTCTTTGGAAAAGACTTTAGAAAGTCTGCACCCATGCTCATAGGGTTGCAAGTTCACTCCCACAAATTGGATTTGGGCATGAAGCAGACAAGTATATTAATATCATGGCAGAAATAATATTAGATATGATTGTGAACACAGCTTTTGGAACAAACTGCTTTAATATTTCCAACAACCTACAAAGTTATTATGTCCAATTTACAGAGCAGTAAAGCTGCAGTGCAGTGAGTTCACGCATACAGCTCTTTTACCCATAGGCTCTATAAGTCCTACCAAACGACTTTCTTTTCCTGATGGGTCTGGATAAGAGAAGGTGGGGGGTGGGGAGGAGATGCTGATAGGATTATATGATTCCGTTTATAGGATTCAGTTGTGAGTGGTTGTTATTGACAGGCTTCATTGTGATTGTTAAAATCTGGAACTCAGGTAGAAAGTGAGTCATCTCAGAGACAGGAATAGAGGATATCCTTATCATCATGAAAGAAGGCCAGGAGTGGCTGCCTCCTTTAGGCCTCAGGGCCCCTGTTCACTGAAACTCCTTGAGACGTGTGATACCAGAGGAGCAGCAGAGAAGAGCTGAAGCAGAACCCAAAGCTGGAGCAGGAGACAGAGCAGTTTGCTTCTGGGCCCACAGAGCAAGGAAAGCTGGTTACCTTGGAGCAAAAAGGCTCAGCTGTGGAGTGGGGGGCCTTCAGGCTCTTAATTGGGGGAGCTGGGTTTGCTGACCCAGGGAGCTAGAAAGAAGCACCTTTAGACTGATGTTCATAGCAGAGTGGCATGCCTTTTGGGAGTTTATCAGCAGCCCTCAAAGAGCTTTGTAACATTGCCGGAGTAGGACAGAGACCAGGCTCAGGGCTAAAGAGAAGACTGCCTCGGTGCTCAGCAGAGAAGAAAGCTCTCCTCTCTGAGTAAACAAAAGAATTGTTTACTGACAATTTTGGATCCTAAATTATAGCCTGTAACTTCCCTAATAAACCCCATAATCCTGAGTATGATCTGTGAGTTCTGTGTGGCCACTGCAATGAATTTCGAAGCCAGCTGAGAAGTAATCATCCTTGGGAAGGATGGTTAGTGTCAGAACTGGTAAAGAAGCGCCAACAGTAGAGGCATGTCTGACTCAGCCTCACAGGAATCATCCTTGGGCTGATGCTGATGATGAGCCTCTCTTGTCATTCTGAAGTTATAGGTGGTCAAATGCTGCCTCCACACATCATTTTTTTTTTTACATAGGCTCAGAGAGGTTAAGGAATTTGTCTAAGGTCACACCTGATCTGCAACAATTCCAATTCCAAACCCTCTGCTTCTTCCATGATATCACCTTGGCTTGATAAACATGCAGGTGGGAAAATGAAGATCGGAGGTGTGAGCTATCTTACTAAGGTTCCTAGTACTAGATTGCCTCTGTATCTTAAATCAATTGATACATACCTGATTAAAGGCAACACTGTCTCTGTCCTGACCTAGAGAACTCCTGGTGTGGAGCTGTAGGATCAAGCCTTTGGTTGTTTATATAATTATATATGCCTGCATGTTTTTGTATACATAAAAAGACAAAACAAACAAACAAACAAAAAAACACAGAATAGAAGCAAATACTGTTAATTGATGATGCATGGAGGGGATTATAATCATGGCAATGATACACAATATGATAGGTTGAGTGCAAAACCAATGTTCTCCCAAGTAAACTACCACTCAATTCGCAATAAAGACTTTCTTCATCATACATGAAGAAAGCAAAAGGTCACTAAAAAGGCAGGAAAAGAGGGAAAAGACTAAAAATGGATTCAGAGACTCTGAATTTGCTCTTGAGCATAAATAAGTTAAAGCATCAGAATGAAATGAAGTAAAAGTGCTGAATAGAAAAATTCAAAGGGTAGCTCAAGAAGGCAAAGTATTATAGTTCAAAGACCTAAAGTTAGAAAAGCAAAAGGAAAGAACATACTCAGCTTTTTTTCAAGCTGAAAGAACCAAAGAAAAAAATTCAAACCTCAATTTGAAATATTGAAGGATTCTATTAAACAATGCAAATAACTTCAGAAGAAGATGGAAGGAATATACAGAGTCATTGTACCAAGAATACATAGTCAAATGTTCCACAATTTAAACAGCTACCATGGGGTCAAGAACCAATGGTACTGAAGGAAAAAGTCCAAGACAAACTAAAGGCTCCAGAAACTGACAGAATACAAACTGAAAAATGTCAACAAACTGATGCAGTACTGGAGGCATTCATTCATCTAAGACACAACCTTGCTTGCTGGCCAACTGATAGGAAGAGATTTGTATTTGTGTCCATTCCAAAGAAAGGTAACTCAAAGGGATGTGGAAATCATCAAACAGTATAATTAATATCACATGCATGTAAAATTGGTTGAAGACAATTAAAAAATGCCTGCAGCAATTCATCAACAGTGAACTGCCAGAAATTCAAGCTAGATTCAGAAGAAGACGTGGAACTAGGGATATCATTACTGAAGTCCTATGAAGCTTGGCTGAAAGCAGAGAATACCAGAAAGATGTTTAACTGTGCATTACTGACTTGGCAAAAGCTTTCAACTGTGTAGATCAAAACAAAACAAAACAGAACTACAGATAACATTGCACAAAATGGAAGTTACACAATATACTTAATTTTGCTAATGAGGAGTCTGTACATAGACCAGAACAAGGCAGTACTGAATGGTTTAGAATCAGGAAAGGTGTGTGCGAGGATTGTATCTTTTCACCATACTTATTCAATCTGTATGCTTAGCAAATAATACAAGAAACGGAATGATATGAAAAGGAATGTGGCATCAGGACTGAAGAAAGATTCATTGACAACCTGCGATATGCAGAGGGCACAATCTTGCTTGCTGGAAGCAAAGAAGACTTGAAATACTGATGAAGATCAATTGAATGAAAACAGAAATCCTCACAACTGGAAGAATAAATAGCATCATGATAAATGGAGAAAAGATTAAAGTTGCCAAAAACATTAGCTTGCCTAGATCCACTATCCACACACATGGAAGCAGCAGTCGAGAAACCAAGTGACATATTGCACTGGCCAAATCTGCTGTACAAGAGCAAAGTGGTCACTTTGAGGACTGAAGTGTTCTTGACCCAAGCCATGGTATTTTCAATTGCCTCATATGCATGTGAAAGTTGGACAATTAATAAGGAAGACAATAGAAGAATTACTGCAAGTACCAACAAGAATATTGAAAGTACCATGGACTACCAGAAGAATAAACAAATCTGTCTTGGAAGAAGAAAAGAGCCAAAGTTCTCCTTAGAAGTGTGGAGGGTGAGACTTTGTCTCTTGTTCTTTGGACACATTGTCATGAAGGACCAGTCCCTGTGGAAGGACATCATATGTGGTAAAGTGGAGGGTCAGCAAAAATGAGGCAGAGACACAGTGGCAGCAACATTGGGCTTAAGCATAATTGTGAGGAAAGTACGGGACTGAGTAGTTTTGTTCTGCTGGGCACAGGGTCACTCTGAGTCAGAACCAACTCGGTGACACTTAACAACAAAATTTCTAGATTCAGAGGAAGGCAAAAATACAAAGGGTTTTACCAAAAAACAGCATAAATAGATAAGACACATAACACTCTGTCTCGGCCATTTCTTAGATCCAGGCATATAGCTGGCACAGCATTTGCAACAGAAATATCTCGGCTTCCTTTGATTGGTCATGAATACTGAAACACCAGCACCTTGGCTAAGAGGAAGAAAAGAGAAAGCTCAACCTTTTCTTTCAGCATGTCTTGTTCTTTGGATCTGTGAGACTGACTGACCTTCTTAATGGAGGATCATCTTGGTCTATAAATAGAAAACTGGACTCTCAAGGAACAAGTCTAACTGGGCTCAGGAATGATGTTTGTGGGAAATGAAATCTCAGATCCTACAGAAGTATTTAACAAATGCCCAAAAGAAAATCCTCCTTGTCAGCACACATCACCAAGACTACATGGGAATGAAAAAGGACATTAAAAGATACACCACAAATGCATTTTTTCCCATAAAACATCTGAAATAATCTTTCAGATTTTCATTCTTACTGTCTCCTGTTTGTTCCCTTTAATAAGCTTCCCTTCTCATTTTTATTCTGTTTCTATTTCTCCTTGCATATAGCCAGGATGTTAAATGTAACATCCTCAACCTGTGCCTTTGAGTGCACATTATTTGCCATTTCTAGTTTGGGGTCTAATTCTGGTCCTCTGGTCATTTCACATTCTAAGCAAGTGCAAAAAGAGGCTGGACGGTCAAAGGTATCATCTGCATTTCTTGACCTCTTTGACCTGAAAGCACGTTAATTTAATAATAAAATATCTGGGTTACACATTTGATATCCAGACCAGAGAGAATCAAGTGCTGCACATTGTTTTCTGATCCTGTCAAGAAAAGGCCAGGAAAGGATTTCAAACTAATTTTCCACAGAAAATTCTCTGTTTCTCCATGATATTCTTTTGCTGCACCTTGTTATACACCAGTGTTGCTCCTCAGAGCCATTTGGGATGATTGATTATAAAGCAGCAGAAATCTTTTCACACTGCAAGCAGGGCAATGCCAGCTTCTTTCTGAGCTACACTTTCAATCCTATTATTTCTACTCATCAGATGTATTGCATTTCATAATTCTTTTAAGAGTCAAACTAGTTTTCAAGCTGCTGTTGTTACTCATTGGAAAGTGACGGTATAAAAAGTTTAAAATCTGAAGATTGGATGTGCCCACTTAATTTCATGCTATTTACCCCATTGTTCAAAGTAAATAGCAGTTTGGTATCATCCAGTACACACACACACACACACACAGACATATATAAATGGACTTCAAAAACGTCACCCAAAATTCCATTTTACATGAACTTTTGAAGCCCCACACTGGTGTAGTGTGGGAGGATTAGGACTGGACAGCAAGAACAGTGTGAACCACAAGTCGGTGGTTCAAAGTCACCAGCCATTTCTTGGAAACCCTACACAGGGTCACTATGAGTTGGAACCGACTTGACGGTGCTTAACAACTACAAAAATACACATACACATTGCCGCCTCCTTCTTCTGCCAGTCCTGGTGCTGCTTTTGTGCTTGTTCTGTGCGGACCTGGTGCCTCTTTTGTGAAGCAGCAGCTGAGGACACTCGGGCACTCACCACCGCCGACGAGAAACCCAAGGAAGGAGTCAGTCAGGACTGAGAAGAGGGATCATATTAATTTGAAGGTTCTATGGTGCAGTTTAAGATGAAGAGGCACACATCACTTAGTAAACTAACGAAAGCCTATTGTGAACAACAGGGTTTGTCAATGAGGCAGATCAGACTCTGATTTGACGGGCAGCCAATCAATGAAACAGATACACCTGCACAGTGGGAACTGGAGGCTGAAGTTACAATTGATTTGTTCCAGCAGCAGACAGGAGGTGTCTTCTAAAAGGAGCCTGCTACTTTCCTCCAAAACTCTGCTCCTATCGACCAAGAATACATTCTCAATTAGAAAGCCATAATTTGGTTCCACCACATCCTGACAACTAGAGTACAGTTTTCTCTATTCTTTCATTTCCCCATCCCCATTCCTTCATTGTACATATAGTAACTGGTATATGTGCACAAGAATATTGCATTTTTTGTTTTGTTTATGGGATTTTTTTCCCTTTCTTTTTCACTAAAATAGCCAATGGTATGTTTTGACTGACATCAAGTGGAGATGGGCTGGGGGAAAATACTGGTTCTGTGAAAATCCCCTCTTTCTCCATTAGTGGCATACTCATTCAGCTCTGATCTTTATATTCCAGTAAGTTATTTTGGTCTCACTGTTTAACAAAAAAACAACAACATAAAAACTCCTTGCATACCTTGTTCAATTGAGAATGTTAATGCTTTTCATTTATCATTGTAAAACCAAGGACAATTTTAGATCTTTTTTGTACATAGCTGTTATACGTAGGGCAATCTGTCTTGAAGTAGGGGTAAAATACTCTAAAAGAAATGAATTCTAGTTTTACCTTAAAGTCAAGCATCTTGTTGTAAATAAAGTTCTTGTTTAAAATGAAAAACAAAAAAAAACAAAAAAAAAACACATACAACTTTTACATTATGTTGTTGTTGTCAGGTGCCATCGAGTCGGAACCGACTCATAGCAATCCCATGCACAGCAGAACAAAACAATGTCCGATCCTGGGCCAACCTCACTACTGCTGCCACACTTGAGTCCATCAGTGATGCCACCTGGCCAATCCATCTCGTTAGGGGTCTTCCTCTTTTTCTCTGACCCTCCACCTTACCCAGCATGACATCCTTCTCCAGCGACTGTTCTCTCCTGACAATATGTCCAAAGTATGAGAGACGAAGCTTAGCCATCCTGGCCTCCAAGGAGCACTCTGGCTGCACTTCTTCCAAAATAGATCTATTGGTTCTATTGGCAGACCATGGCACTTTTATTTAATATTCTCCTCCAACACCACAACTCAAAGGCATCAATTCTTCTACGATCTTCCTTATTTACTATCCAGCTTTTGCATCCATATGAGGCTATTGAAAACACCATGGCCTGGGTCAGGCGCACCTTAGTCCTCAAGCTGACATCTCTGCTCTTTAATACTTTAAAAAGTTCCTGTGCAGCAGATTTGCCCAATGCAATACGTCATCTGATCTCTTGACTGCTGCTTCCGCGAGTGTTGATAGTTGATCCAAGAAGAATGAAGAAGTCCTTGACAACTTCAATCTTTTCTCCACTGATAAGAATGTTGTTTATTGGTCCAGTGGTGAGGATTTTTGTTTTCTTGACATTGAGAAGCAATTCATATCGAAGGCTGTGCTCTTTGATCTTCATAAGTAAATGTTTCAAGTCCTCCTCACTTTCAGCAAGCAAGGTTGTATCATCAGCATATCGCAGGTTGTTAATGAGTCTTCCTCCAATCCTGACGCCACGTTTTTCTTCACAGAACCCAGCTTCTTGTATTATTTGCTCAGCATATAGGCTGAACAAGTATGGTGAAAGAACACAATCTTGTCGCACACCTTTCCCAATTTTAAAACATTCAGTGTTACCTATGCTTTATTGACTATGCAAAGGCTTTCGATTGTGTGGATCATGACAAGCTATGGACAACATTGAGAAGTATGAGTATTCCAGAACACTTAATTGTACTTCTGAGAAATCTGTACCTGGACCAAGAGGCAGGTGTTCGAACAGAGCATGGGAACACTGAATGTTTTTACATTATAGAGGTATTCAATACATGACTTCAGTTTTTAGAAAAGTATTTTTTTTTAAACTATTACAAACAATAAATCATAATCCGTCACACCAACTTTTAAGGTGTTATTTGCAAAACTTTCTAATTTCCTTGATTAACATTCAGCAACACCTTTATATTTTTATTTATTTTCTACTTCCAAAAGATTTTTGTCCTTCCAGATGCTGAAGGACTAGACAGAAGGGCAGTACCGGATGCAGAAAACTACATCTGCATATTGTAATTCAAAACATCTAAAATTAAAACAAGCAAACAATTATTATAACGATGGCTGACAAGCTCTGTCAGGTACATACCAAGAATTTAGATTTTCATGCTATGCAACCTCTGTCAATTCCCTGATTTTAAAAGAGGCAAAGTACAATGAATTTTAAGCATCAGGTAAAAGGCCAACGATTAGGTAAGTTTTTCTATAAAATAACTCAAGGATTTACTTATTCATGAAATATTTAATCAATTACCCATGACTTGCAAGCTTCCTTTGGATATACTGCTCAGAAAGACAGAGAAGATACTAGTATGAGACAAACATTATTGTTAGATGCTGTTGAGTGAGATCTGACTCATAGCAATCTTATACACAACAGAATAAAACAAAGCCTAGCCCTACGGCATCCTTACAATTATTGCTATGTGATATTGTTGTAGCCACTAATTTGATCAATCTCACTGAAATTCTTCTTTCTCCACTGATCCTCTATTTTACTAATTGTGATGTTCTTCTCTAGGTACTGGTCTCTGTTCAAAGTACACGAGACAAAGTCTCACCATCTCTACTTCTTAAGAGCATTCTGGTTGTACTTCTTCCAAGACAGATATGTGCATTCTCCTGGCAGTCCAAGGCATATCCAATATTCTTTGTCAACACCCTAATTCACATACATCAATTCTTTAGGCTTGATTATACACCATCCAGCTCTCATGTATATAAGTTGTCTGAAAATATCATGGCTTGGATCAGGTGCACCTTAGTTCTCAAAATGATAGCTTTGCTTTTTAACACTTTAAAGAGGACTTGTGCAGCAGCTTTGCCCAATGCAATATCTTGTCTGATTTCCTGACTGTTACTTCCATGGGCACTGCCAACAGTTCCAATGGTGACCATTCCCATGAAGACAGTAACGGTGCATGAGAAGGATTATAGGGAGGGGGGTTTGTGAGGAGATGCCTGTTTTAGATGGGATAGTTTATTTGCTAGCTCAAGTAGTTACTGAAATAAAACCTCTGTTATTAGTTGGAAATATGTTTAATACAATTAATATATCTAAACCTTAGGATGAGAACATGAAAATTAAAAAATTACGATACAACATTGATTTTATTTGAAAAGCTTGTACTTCTCAACAGAAATGCATTTTCTAGTAATAAAAACAAAGCTTCCAAGCTGCTCTGAATTCTAATATGATACTGTTCCTCACAAATGCACTATAGCCTTGGCTCTCTCTCTTGAATGCACTCTATCTTACAATACCCTATGTTGTTTGTTGTTAAGTGCCATCGAGTCGGTTCCGACCCACATATACACACCTATATCCTGCGGTGGCACTTTGGGTTAATGCACTGACTGCAAAGTCAGTTAGATCCATAAAGTCGGTGGTCCAAACTCACCAGCCACTCCTTAGAAATCCTATACAGGGTTGCTATGAGTGGAAACTGACTTGACAGCACTTAGCAACAAGAACTAACAGAAAGTCTAGCAATTCAAATCCACTCAGTGGCACCTGAATTAAAGACCTGGCCACCTACTTTTGTCAAATTGTAACTCCTGAAACTCCTGTGGAGCAGGTCTACCCTGGACACATAAGCATGGTCAAGAGTTGAAATGGACTCAACAGCAACCAGGTGCTGTTGTTATTGTGTTTTATAAACATATACCACATCGTGCTATTTGATGGGCTAGATATAAAAACAAATCAGTAATTAACAACCCTACCATGAAATGGAGGGATGATTCATTTATTTGACTCAATTTATTGATTCACATTTATGCAACATTTAGTAAGCACTTATAGTGTGCTAAGCACTGTACTCCCATTGGGGCATTGTGCCTTGACACCAAGGGTCTCACAAGAGAGGGAAGGAGAGCGGTGACCAGCAGTAGATGGTGGAAGTGCAGGGATAGAGATAAGCAGTGGATAACTAAGGCACATAGAAATATACTCAGGAAGTTGAAGAGTGACTGGTGAGCTTGAACTGCCAACCTTGCAGTTCACACCAACTTTACAGTCCAGCACATTAACCCACAGCGCCACACCAGAACTCACATCAGGCAAGTTTAGGGGTGAAAAAAGGAGTGATCCATAGAAGATTTTGGAGTCCTGGTGTGGCACTTTAGGGGAATGCAAGGTCAATTTGAATTGCAAGGTCAGCATTTCAAGCTCACCAGCCACACCTTGCAAACCCTATACAGGGTTGTTACGGGTTGGAAGTGACTAGACAGCACTTAACAGCAACAATAGAGGATTTTCAGGAGTCCTGGTGTGGCACTGCAGGATAATGTCATGGACCGAAAGGTCGGTTTGAACCATAAGGTCGGCAGATCAAATTTACCAGCTGCTCCTCGGAAACCCCACACAGGGTCGCTATGAGTTGGAACTGACTCGACGGCACTTAACAACAACATTAATGAATGAGAAGGAATTAGACAAAAGGTAAGGGGTTAATCAAGTCCATGGAAAGGTCAAAGATGCCCCAGTTACCCAGAGGCCAACACATGGCGGGCAGTGCAGTGGGGAGAGCAGTCTGTTAATCCCTGAGGACAGTGGGAGAAGCTGGAGGCATGGTGGGTGAGGTGAGCAGTGGGCCGGGTATGTGTGGAGCTAGCAGTAGGAAGCCCTGAGGGGTTTTCAATAGGCTAAAAATTGATCAAGTTTATATGCAAATGGTTCCATCTGGTATCTGCTTGGAAGATAAATTTGAGGAGGACAGGACTAGAAGAAGCACAAAGAACACAGATGAGACTCAGAATGATCAGGGAGGGAGGGGAAGAGGGCAGACATTTCAAGATATATTAGAAGGTAAATGCATCAGGTATTGGCTCAGGATGTTACAAGAAGAGAGGAATAGGAAGGAGTTAGGAATGATTCCTAGGATGTTAACAGGGTGGCTGTGAAGGCAGAGGTGTCCTTAAAGAATAAAAATAAAGAGGATAACCGGAGACACATTAAATAGAATAAGAGAAGGTTAGTAACACCTACCACTCAGATCTAGGTCCCTGTTTGTATTTGTCATATATTACATTAATGTCTTTTAATAAGTCAAATTTATTAACATGTCTTAGACAATCTACTGACTATAGTGTCAGAAACCATTATGTCTTTATGCCCTTGATGCTGCTGCTGTGGTTAGCCGCTGTCTACTTGAGTTTGTCGTGGTCACCTCATGTGTTTAGAGTAGATCTGCTCCATTGGGTTTTCAAGGTTGTTACCTTTCAAAAGAAGATCAGCAGGTCTGTTTTCTCAAGTCTTTCTAGGTAAATTCAAACTGCCAACCCGCTGGCTAACAGTCAAGTGCTTAACTGTTTGTTCCACTCAGGAACTCACTGTTATGCTCTTACTGACAGATAATATGAGGGACCTTCAAAAAGTTTCTGGAAAAAATTGAATGAAAAGAATAGAAATTCATCACAAACTTTTTGAAGCTACTAACTAGTTAGACACACATAACCAAAGTTCAGAGGTTGTTTACCACATACATACATACTGTGTTAAGGTTTTGTGTCTCCTTGACTGGGCCAAGATTCTCAGTGATTTGGCAATTGAGATGTAGTGATTCCCCCTGATGAGATCTAATCAAATCGATAATGTAATCAAATCTATGTGCATGCGAATCTATGATGTAATCAAATCTATGATGAGCTCTGCTATTAGCAGTCAATTAATTGAAAAGAAGCTTTCCTTGGGGGTGTGACCTGCTTCCAATAGATTTGCTCTCTGATTGGTCTGAATCTTGCATCTGGCTCATACTTTAACATCTGGTTGTTTGGACTTGAGCCAATGGCCTGCTCTATTATCTACAGATCCTAGGAATTGTCAGCAGCCTACCTTCCTTCTGACCTGCCTACTGACCTGCATGAGACAGAAGCCTCCAGCCTGACATCTCACCAATAGACTTAGAACTCACCCACCATGACAACTGTGCGAGTCATTTCCCCCATAGAAACCTCTCTTTTTATGTACACATATATACAACAAACTGATGCAGCACTGGAGGCACTCACTTATCTGTGCTAAGCTACCTGGCCAACTGATTGGAAGAGACCCATATTTGTGCTCATTCCAAAAATAGGTGATTCAATAGAATGCAGAAATCATGGGACAACATCATTAACATCACATGCAAGTAAATTTTGCTAAAGATAATTTTAAAATGGCAGGGAACTACTACAAAGGTTCAAGCCAGATTTGGGCAAGAATGTGGAACACAATATATCATTGCTGACATCATATGGATCTTGGCTGAAAGCAGAGAACACCAAAAATAGGCTAACTGTATTTTATTGACTATGCAAAGGCTTTCGACTGCACGGATCATGACAAGCTAAGGATAACGTTGTGAAGTAAGGATAACATTGTGAAGAATGGGTGTTCTAGAACACTTAATCATGCTCATGAACAACCAGTACATAGATCTAGAGGCAGCTGTTTGAAGTTGGCTTGTACAAGAGGAAAAAGAACAGTTTAAAATCAGGAAAGGTATGCACCAGGGTTATATTCTTTCACCACACTTATTCAATCTGTAGTTGAGCAAATAATATGAGAAGCTGGGTTGTATGAAGAAGATCATGCAAGTAGGAATGGAAGAAGACTTGTATCACCTGTGATATGCAGATGATACAATCTTGCTTGCTGAAAATGAAGAGGAGTTAAAATACTTACTAATGAAGATCAAAGACCAGAGCCTTCAGTATGGGTTGCACCTCAATGTAAAGAAAACAAAAATGTTCACCATTGGACCAATAAATAACATCATGATAAATGGTGAAAAGATTGAAATGGTCAAAGGCTTCATTTTATTTGGATGAACGATCAACACTCATGGAAGCAGTAGTTAAGAAATCAAATGGTATATTACATTAGGCAAATCTGCTGCACAAGACCGCTTAAAAATGTTCACAAGCAAAGAAGTCAGTTTGAGGACTAAGATGTGCCTGACACAAGCCATGGTATTTTCAATAACTTCATATGCATTTGAGTTATAATGTTGGAGGAGAATATTAAAAGTACCATGGACTTCCAAAAGAACAAACAAATCTGTATTAGAAGAAGTACAACCAGAATGCTCCTTGGAAGCTAGAATGGTGAGACTTCATCTCTCATGACAGGGAACAGTCCTTGGAGATGGGCAGAATAGTTGGTAAAGTGGAGGGGCAATAAAAAAGAGGAAGACCTCAATGAGATGGACAGGCATAGGGGCAGCAGCAACAGGCTCAAGAATAACAAGAAATGCTAAGACCATAGGTGGAATCCTGAACCCCATCCAGAATCTTCTGAGGTGGGAAATTTCCACTTGAAATGACAAGCAGACCAGCCTAGAGTGGGTAGAAGAACAGAAGATACTTCTTGAAAGAAAGACCAACAGGAAAAATAAAAAAACAATAATGGCAGTCCAACTGACTACTACAAGAACAAGCAAGTTGCTCACCCAGGAGACATCAAGGCAAGTGGTTGGTTCCCCTCAGGGCAAACCCCCTTCCAAGACTAAGACTCAAGGGCAGACATGCACTCTGACTGGTGACCATGCTGGTTGATGATAAGGGGAAGTGAGGGATAAACAGCAATGAAGCTGCAAGCTAAGTCCTACCACGTTCAATAGATTCCTGTGAACCTGGGTGGAGACCTGGTTGTCCAGCAGTATGGCGAGACCTGGGTACTCCTGGGCCAAGAGTCAGTGACATATCCACAGAGGACTAGAGTGGAGAGTGAAGTCTACAGCTGATAAGAAGAGAGGACATATGCATAAGAACACCCACACTTGCAGATAATACCCACTTGACCTGGCTTCAATGACTGAATGATTAGAACTCAACTAGAAGAAGAAAGAAGAGGAAAAAAAGAGTACTCTGATACAATTTGATGAACTTGATGTACACCTATGGATGCAGTATCTCAAAAGAGGGAACAAATCCTTACAGCGAGGACCATTCCCACCCTCTTGATACACAGGGCAGACAGGGATGGGCAACTTGGACATTGGCTACCCAAAATGTGGGGGGCTACAAAGGCAAGCAGTGACTGGCTTACAAGCTTTCAAGAGGAAACCTAGATCTAGAGAGTGCAGAGGAAGATAGAATCTCCACTGAGTAGTATCCAATCTGTCTGGGTGGGGCTGATGGAAGGAGATGGGGGTAAGTCTCTTGTGGTTAAATAGTGAATAATTGTTAACAGGCCTGACTTGTTGGAGGGTTGGCGATGTAAAGGTAGACATTTTGTAGCAAAAGGAAGGGAGTGGTTGACTTTGTAGTCTAGGAGTGGAGGTCCCTGGGACCATCAAGGAAGAAGAGCAGAGAGCAGGACCCCTACCCAGAGAAACAGTGATCCAGAGATGGAGGCAGAGATGATGACGTGGAGAGATGGAATGGCTGGGGACTCTAGATGCAGAGAGGGAGAGGGACTGTATGCTGACAACCGAAGGGCAGGCTTGCAGGGTATACCCTGTGGTTGGTTGATGATGCATGGAGGGGATTGTAACCATGGCAATGAAATGATATACAATAGGATGAATATAAAGCGAATGTTCTCCTGGGTAAACTATCACATAGCTCACAATAAAACATTAAAAAAAAAAAAACAACCAGAGCACGAGACAGAGCAATGGGTTTCCCAGCCCTTGGATCAAGTGATGCTGAATGACTGGGCAGGAAGCTTACTTGTGGAGTGGGAGAGCTAGGTTTGCTGACCCATGGAGCTAGAGCCAAGTGTCTTTATGCTGAGGTTTATGGTGGAGTGATGTGTCCTGTGGGCATTTGTTAGCCCTGAACATTTTCTGTTCTTGCTTGGTAGTCTGTTAACTTCCCTAATAAACCCCATAACTGTGGGAAAAAATGAAGAAGAAGAACAATTTTGAGGTTGGCACAGGACCAGGCAATGTTCTGTTCTGCATAAGGTCTCTGTGAGTCACAACCAACTGGACAGCACCTAACAGTGACAGTAACATAAATAAGTATGTAAGTTTCACTGGTTTTACTTCTCTAGAGAACCTAGCCTAATACATATACCTAGGGAATTTATTGGACAAAAGAGAAGAACACGTTTTTTTCAAAAGTAAATTGTCAGAGGATTGAAGAACTGTCTAAGGAATTCTCACACTCTTTCAGCAGTAATTAATATTCAAAATTATGCCCTTTATGAATATCAGACTGAAAGACATAGAATTTCTAGAATGTCAGGCATGTGTATAAAGCTAGTCAGAAGAGGCTGCCATATATAGATACACATACATACACACATATCCGTATGTTGTTGTTGTGTTGTTAAGTGTCACTATATAAGGTTTCTGAGGCTTTAGATCTTTTGTGGGAGCAGAAAGCCTCATCTTTCTACTGCAGAGTGGCCAGTAGGCTCAAAGTGCTGACCTTGTGATTTGTAATCCAGTGCTTATCCTATGGAGACACTGTGCTTTACACACACACACATATATATACACACATATATGTATATATGGATACATGAGGTCTTCAGAAAGTTTGTCAAAAAATGGAACTGAAAGACAATGGAATTTTTCCACAAACTTTTGAAGCCCCTTGTACATATATATATGTAAGTATATACATGATGTGGTATATATATACATATATATATATGGAGCTCTGGTAGCGTAGTGGTTACGAATCGGGCTGCGAACCTTAAGGTCAGTGGTTCGAAACTACCAGCTGCTCCATGGGAGAAAAATGAGGCTTTCTACTCCCGTAAAGATTTACACCCTCGGAAACCCTGTACAGGGTCGCTATGGGTCGGAACCGACTCGAGGGCACTTAACAACAACTATCTATCTATCTATCTATCTATCTATCTATCTATCTATATCTATATCTATATCTATATATATATA
>NW_006408519.1:23677099-23694319 GCF_000296735.1 Chrysochloris asiatica
TACTCCCGTAAGGATTTACACCCTCGGAAACCCTGTACAGGATCGCTATGGGTCGGAACCGACTCGACGGCACTTAACAACAACAACATATATATATATATACATACACACATATACTTTTCTTCATTTTCAATTTTCCAGAGACTTGTGCTTCTGCCCCATGGGGACAGATTTGAGGATAACAAATGCAGGAGTCTAATTACCAGGAGAGAGAACTCAGTTTCATTGCACTGACCAAAAAAATGGGCTATTTTTGCAATAAATATTGTTGTTGTTAAGTACTGTTCAGTCAGCTCTGACTCATAATGACGCAATATCTGGTTTGCAAGGAACAACTGGTGGGTCTGAACTGCCGACCTTGCGATTAGCAGTTCATTGCCCATCCTATAGCGCCTCACCAGGAGCCCTTGCAACAAATAGTTGCCTTCAATACTCCATCTGTGAGAAGTACCCATTTCCTAGAAATAGGGAGAGGTAGGGCAGCTGTCTGAAGGCAGTAAAGGGCTTCCCAGTCTTTACTGGTCTAACTGCTGGGTTCCTTAGGAAGAGTTTCTGCTTAAGAAGCCTGACTGTGCTTACTGAGTTGGCTGGAGGACCCTGGAATTGGCGGACCAGTACTAAGAGCTTCGTGTGCACTGCCTTGGACCTGGTTTGCAGTGAGTCCTAATAGACAGTTCTCAGCAGAAGAGGAAACAAGGTCACACCAGCCTTTCAATAAAGATGAGAAGAGCACAGGGATCAGGACAGACGTCAAAAGGAAAAACAACGTTCAAGTGGTTGGCAAAGGATAAGGTCCCCCACCTGAGAGAAAAGAAGGGGTCCAAGAAGAGAGCTGGAGACTGCAGTACCTGAGAAGGTCAGGAGCCAGGATCTAAAGAACGAACAGGTAGGACATGCTGTCCAGCAAAGCAGTGAGAGGAACGCTGAACAAGACTAGGAGACATGGCAACTGAGGGCAGACAGCCTTGCTTTCCCAGAGTGCTTCATTGTATTATCTCTTGATGACAAGTGGGTATACACATCTTCAGTGTATATCACATGCTACGTAAGGAATGTACAATGATTCCCAGTTAAACCTCACAGTAATGCCTAGAGGCATCTGTTGTCCCATTTTCTTGATGTAGGGAGGGTGAGTAACTTACTCAGGAGACATATCTGGGAAGGGCAGAGCTAGGTGGCTCTGGATTACAGCATGCTGCCTAGATGAATAAATGTGAAATGGTGACAAGGAGTAAGTTTGAGAAGGAAGTCCAGCTAACAAGATATTTTTGGACAGAGGGACATGAGGCTATCAATGAGATAAAAAAGCAGCAACCTGAAGACTAAGAAAGTTGGAAGTTTCTGAGAAACAGACATTACTGGATGGAGGAACACACATGCAGATGGGAGAAGAGATGGAAAACCAGGGATGATGGAGCTAGAAACTGATATGGTACAGCTCCCACACACATCCATTTATTCTCTTAAACTGGGCTAGGCTTGGTGCTGATGTTAGTAGGGTCAGGAAGAAAGAGGTCCATTTGGTGAAACTGATCTGTACCCAACATAGCTTCCAAGCTTCATCAGCCCCCAGAACAATTTCTCCAACCATATAAGCAGCTCTCCTTTTTCCACCTCTGTACCACTGCCTGTAATATTGTATCTTGCTAGGGTACTAGTCTTATCTTTGCCCAGAGAAGTCCTATATACCTTCAAGTCCCAAATCAAATACTATCTAGAGAGTATCCCTCCAATTTCTCCTGTTACAGTTCTTGGTAACATTCTCCACTTAGAGTCTCTTTCCCAGTGAGGCTTAATTTTCTTTCTAAATATCTGCTCCAACAAAGGGCCAGGAACACTTCATAAGAACCCATAGTTCTAGTCATCATTTCAACCCTACGCAACTCCAACAGAGTCTGCCACATAGACAGTACTCATATAAATGCTTGCTTTTATACAATTTGCTCTACCAGTAATAATTTACCCAACGCTCAGCTACTGAGACAGAAGATATCATGCAATAGATATCTTAATTAATTAAAAAATGTATACATGTCCATTTATATTCATGTGAATACATTCTCAGTGTAAAATTACAGCGAGCACAGATGTATGTTGTTACTAAGTGTCGTCAAGATGGTTCTGACTCATAGTGACTCAATATTGGGTTTCTGAAGCTTTGAAAATCTTCAGATGAGCAGAACACTTCATTGTTCTCCTGTGGAATAGCTAGTGGGCTGGAACTGCCGACCTTGTGGTTCACAGTCCAGTGCTTATGGTATGGCACTATTGAGAATTCCATTCTTCTCAGCAGAGGCAGTCACTATTATAGTTTTGAGTTACAGCCTTATCAACCTTTTCTATGTATTCAAAATATGTACTTACGTAAAATGGTAATAAAAGCAGTTCTCAACTTACAAGGCGGTTGTGTTCCTATGGCTCCATTGTAAGCCAGTTCTGACATCTTTTTTTAGTTTTTATTATTATTGCCTGTTATTACCATTATCTTTGTAAGTCCAATCTTTATTTGTATTTGGGGATTGGAAAATTACATATAGACTTTTAGTTACATTTTAACACATACATACGTGTTGAAATTACACAAATCATCATAGACTAAATCATAGCCTGTTTTGCAGCACTGTTTTGAACAGTAAATCACAACACTGAACATCTGTGAGTGAACATCTGAGAAAAACATCAGCAAATTATGCTGCAATACTGCATGCAGTATAAGGAAGTTCCTGACTTACGATCTATTTAAGATGGACTGAATTTATGCAAATCCTTTTTTAAAAATTTTTACAGCTTTTAAAAAATCAAGGCCTTCCTGTACTTTTCAGCTTGTTTTCAATAAGCTCCAACCATCCCCAATAAAGGGACAGTAGCATTTGATCTACGTTACCTTTTCTTGTTAGGTGCCGACAAGTTTATTCCAACTCACAGCTACCTTATGCACAACAGAATGAAACACTGCCTGGTCCCACACCATTTTCACAATTCTTAAATTCGAGCCCATTGCTGCTGCCCTGTGTCCACCTATCTTGTTAGGTCTTCCTCTTTTTTGCTGACCCTCCACTTTACCAAGCAAGGTGTCCTTCTCCTGGGACTCAACCTTCCTGACAACGTGTCCAAAGTATGAAAGACGAAGCTCACCAGCCTCTCTTCTAAAACACGCTCTAGCTGGACTTTTCCAAGACAGCTTTGTTTGCTCTCCTGGCCATCTGTGGTACTTTCAATATTCCTCACCAATGCCATAATTCAAATGCATTGATTCTTCAGTATGCATTGCACATCAATGTTAAGCAAATGAAAATCCTCACAACTGGACCAAAGAATAGTATCATGATAAATGGGGAAAAGACTGCTGTTGTTAAAAACTTCTTTTTGCCTGTATTCACAATCAATGCTCATGGAAGCAGCAGTCAAGAAATCAAATGATATAGTGCACTAGGCAAATTTGCTGCAAAAGCCCTCTTAAAAGTATGCAAGAGCAAAGCTGTCACTTTGAGAACCAAGGTGTCCTTGACTGAAACCATGGAATTTTCCTTCACCTCATATGCATGAGAAAGCTGGACAATGAATAAGGAGGCCTATAGAACAATGTGCACTGCACTATATTTCAATATAATGTTTTCACTTAACACTGATTCTGGAGATTCTTCCCACTCTAGAAATGTACATTTATTCATCTCATTATTCTCAACTGGTAGCATAGTGGTTACAAATCAGGTTGCTAACCTCAGGGTCAGCAGTTCGAAGCTACCAACTGTTCCGCAGGAGAAAGATGAGGCATTCTGCTACCATGAAGATTTACAGCCTCGGAAACCCTGTACAAGGTCACTATGAGTCGGAACCAACTCCACGGCACATAACCATCAACCGCCATTCTCAACTGCTGTAAATGTTAACTAATAAACAGAGACAAACAAAGGAAAACAGTGAGTTTTCATCTGAGAAGTATCCAAGCATGGAGAGGATCGGTGTCATCCAGTATCAGTGATGTGATGGGAAGCATGCTCTCTTAGACAGCTGTTGCCTCTATGAAGTGCTCATTACTGTCATAGTAAAACTCTGAAAGATACAATTCCACTTCAAAGTCTCTGTCCTGTACAACCATGCCGCGCAAGTATGAGAGGGCACGTCCTCTCTTCACTGCTACGGTATTTGCAATATGGAACACTTGGAAATCTCCAAAACCTCAACAAGGGTTTCACACACTGTGCAATGTTTGGATTTTATTTTGTCAGTGTCAAATGTATGACATTAAATGAATCTAACTTTACTATGGAGTCCTGATGTGGTGTTGCAAGTTAATGTGCTTGACAGAAAAGTTAGTTTGAATTGCAAGGTCAGTGGTTCAAAAGCACCAGTCACTCCTCAGAATTCCTATTCAGGGTCGCTATGAGTTGGAACAGACCCAACAGCACTTAACAACAACAACAACAACTTTACTATAGTCTTATGCCTATCCTTCCTTAAGGTGGCTTTATATAAATATCTCCCTCATTTCTATTATTTTCAAAGACAGCAACTCAAGACAATGTGCACATGTGATAATGTGGTTCGTTTAGAAACATTATTTGATTTTAGAGACTTTCAATAGCAATTCTTGTTTTCCTTCCTACTCTAAGTCAAAGATATGGTTATTCTGGTAAACTTGTTCAAGTCTCTCCTTCATTCCACACTAAGTCTGCATCTGACAAGAGAACGATGGTCTTCCTCTTCCTTATTTATAATGGGTTTATGTTGGCTGCTAACCGTATCTGAAGGACTGTGGAAGGAATGATGAGCAGATACAAAGTTTCACTCAGTTATACAATGACCAGATAATCTACCTAGGACAACGATAGAACATCAAAAAGGAAATAGGCTGAATGCTTATATATGTATTTGTCCATTCATCCATCCACCTGTGCATTATGCTAGGTTAACTAACGTATTTTAAAAAAGGATGAAGCAGAAACATCCACAGAATCAGTATGAGAAAAAAGAAATAAACCAACCAATCTGACAACATGGCTGAAAATACGGACAATAAGGAATGAGGCCAATTTATATAATCAAAAGCAGCTATGCCAAGCAGTATTTGAAAAGTAAGGCAATTGTTGGCTCCCCCAAGTGCCAGGATAAAAGGTAAAGTACTGAAAGAACAAAACGTGGAGGGAAGTGCTGGGCGCAGGTAGAATCCTCAGTTGTTAGAGGGAATGGATGGCTCCTTTCCAGACCTAGAAACTCGAGCTTCACAGTGAGTGGGAAAAGGTTAGGACTGGGAACCTTGACAACCTCACAGGGACAAGGCAGACCCAGCTATAGGCAATAGAGAAGTCCCGCTGGGCAGGTGAGGAACAGTTGCTAAGCATGTGGTTAGATTCAGTAGCCCTGGCCAATATTATCAGACCAGGAGGTCTAGAGGAAAGGCAAGGATTGTATCCAGAGACACAAGGACCCAGCAATGGCACATGGGGAAGCAGCATCATGGGGGAAGCAGGTGGTGAGTGGGCAGGAGAGAGGAGGGCCCCAACTGTTTGGCAAAGGCCCTGAAAGAGAACAGATTCTGGGATGGTGGGCCAGGCTCCCAAAGCAGGTCAACCTTGGTCTTACAGGAACTGGAGGACAAATCAGACATTTAGACAAAGAGAAACAGAAAAGCAATCTTATTCATTACTAGTACTGTGTTACAAAGTGGGCTGTATCATCGCTAAGACAAAGACTAAGCCCAAACTAGAAGCAAGACTTGACTCCTGACATCTTGTTGTTAAGTGCCGTTGAGTCGGTTCCAATTCATAGCGATGTGGTGCAAGGTTTCCCTTGGAAAGACTGATGGGCTTGAATTGCTGACCTTATAGTTTGCAGTCCAGTGTTCATTGTACAGAGCTGCCATATATATATATATATATATATATACACACACACACACACACACACACATATTGCTGTTGTTAAGTGCTGTCAAGTTGGCTGTGATGCACAGAGACTCTGGTGTGGTGCTGTAGGGTAAGTACTGGACTGCAAACCACAAGATCATCAAATCATTCTGACTTCTTGTTGTTGTTGTGAAGGGCCCTCAAGTCGATTCTGACCCATGGTGACACTGTATAGGGTTTCCGAGGGGCAGCTGGTGAGCCTGAACCACCAACCTTGCAGTTCAAATGGCTTTGCAGTCTGGCACATTAACAGCAGGACTCCTGACTAGGTTTCCTTAAATTCTCTGATTAAGGAGCAGCATTCCATGCTCTTGGCCTGGGGACAACCTTTAAGCATAGTCAAATGGCTTCAGCTGTGGGGACGTGAGAGCTTCCAAGGCTTGGGCCAGGCAGGTCATCATATCAATTATTAGGTTTGGCAGGAGGAGGAGGGAAAAGTGTGGTTTTGGCAATGCTGCTGGAATTCTAAGACCTTAATTAGATTACTGGATCAACCCCTGACTAGCAATGACTGTCCTTGGGGAGGTCGATTAATCTCTCTCTGAAACTATGTCTGTGTCCACTTCAAAAAAATTAAAATAATATTTCTGAGGCAGCTTACAGGAGAGGTTCATAAGAGTGCCAGTGTAACTAAAAGGATAAGGATTGCAGTTGATCCTTCAATTATATGCTGTCCTTCCCACTCTGGCCTTGCACAAAAGGAGGACTGCGAGAAGGTTCCTGAAATAACCATTGCAAATAAATGTACCTGCTTTATATTTATGATCAGGGATGGAGTTTAGCATTGCTGAACCTAAATTGGTTGTGTTGTAAAATAATATAATGCGACTGAGCCATTCACCTTGGAGAAACGTGTGAACGAGAAATAGCAGGACACAGTGACTTTGGACTTCCATGCACAGAGGAGAAGTGGAGCAGAACAAAAGAGACTACCTCAGAGCAACATGGTGCCCAAACCAGGGTTTGGCCATAGTTGGTAAGAAGGAAAGAGTCAGAGTCAATAAAGAGAGCTTTTATATACTTGGCAAAGTGGCATTAATTTGGAGCCTGACCAATGGAATGCTATGAATAAAGAGTTTCACCCAAAGTTTCCAAAATCAGGTTGAGAGTCAAGGATACAAAGATATCAATTCTACTGATGTTACTTGATCTCTTGTTTTTGTGCAAATAGTGCCATACTGGTATGGGGTCCTACTGAACTGTTCTGCAAAGCTTTATGGACAGAATTTGAAAATATCACTACCTAAAATTAGAGCAAATAAAAATCAATAATAAGTAAAGGATATTAGCCACTCAAAGATTAATCCCAGCTAAAGAAATAGTGTGCAACTCCTCCCCTATTGAGAGATCCAGGATTCCTGGTGTGGTGCTGTAGGATCACCACTGGACTGTGAACAACAAAGTTGGCAGTTCAAACTTACCAGCTGCTGCTTGGATACACTATACAAGTCTCGATGAGTTGAAACCAACTCAACAACACTTAACAACCACACCAACATCCTCAGGATGATGTGCACAGAAAGTAATGGTTGCTATGCTCTGCTGCGTGTGTTAATGGAATAGTTTGGTTTTTAATCATCTAAGTCCTGGTGTGGCCCTGTGGGTTAATGTGATAGACTACAAAGTCAGTAGGAACCTCAAGGTTGGCGGTTCAAGTTTACCAGCGACTCCTCGGAAACCCTATTTGTTGTTGTTAATTGCCGTCAAGCCAGTTCCAACATATCGTGACCGGGTATAGGGTTTCCATGGAGCATCTGGTGAGCTTGAACACAGCACCACACCAGGATGCCTTGGAAACCCTACACAGGGTTGCTATGTGTTGGAACTAACTTGACAGCACTTAACAACAACAGAGACAGAGCACAGTGCATTTTTTTAGTGAATCTGGTTCTAACCAGTAGAAAGGCTGCCCTTTATCCTTAGCTGCAACCCTGTCACAAACTAGGATAACCTGGAGATTTTTTTTAAAAAAGAAAATGCCTGAGAGTTACCTCAGTCAAATTAAATCTGAGTCTCTGGGGGCAGACCCTGGGAACAGTGATCATACTTCACAGCCAGGTTGAGAACCAATCCACTCTGCACTAGTTCATACCTCCAGTTGAGGTAATAAAACTTGATGAGTTTTTAATAAGATTACTGAACTTTCTTTGCTCTGGTACCACGGTCGCCAACCAACCTTATTATGGTTATAAGATATTTTTAGGTTGACTCTCTTACACAGGCTAATAGAAGGTGATCAGCTGACCCAAGGCAACTGTCTGTTTGCCAGTTACAGTTCTCATTTTAAATCAATAAAAGGACTTCTCATTTGTCAACTGTCGTCTTGTTATTCTGAACAAGTTCTACAGAATCTTGAGGATAAGAACAGGATGATGGCTCATGATTCCACCAATACTGCTCTTGGGAGACACTGTGGAATGGTCAGCCCCCACCTCTAACAGAACTTTAAAGGCAGGCTTTGAATTTCAAAGAGAAAACTTTGGTTCTTTTTATGATGGCAAAATCATTGGATGCAAACAAGATGTGAGGCGAACATTCTCGAACTTTCACACCTTCAGCGAGCAACCATCTAGGTTTGCCTGGGACTGGGGTAAAAATAAAATGATACTGTTATATTTTTTAATCCCAGTGTACAATGTGTAAGTATTTCAAAGGACTGAATACAATTATTTTCCTTTTCTTGTAACATATAAAATGGCTGAAGTCTATAAAATTGTGTCTATAACTTACTGTCCTTTACAAATTCTTTAAAATAAAGATAATAAGGGAGAAAGATTCAGATTAATGTTATTAATCTAACACTCAAGTAAAGTGAAGCTACAAATGATGTTCTGATGAACAGTAATAGGGAGAAAAATAGAGGAGAGAAATGGAGTGTGTGTATGTGTTAAGAAAGGAAATTAAACTGAAAATTAGATTCCCTGCCCACAAATTTTGACAAAATCTAAAGAAAATTAATCAACCACTTTACACTTGCTTTGCTGATCACAGGAGGCCTCTGACTCCACTTGACAAAAGCAAATAAAGATGGTAACACTTGACATGTAATTCTTGGCTCACTTAATTGGATTGCTTCACAAACCATTTTCAGTAATCAATGATTCCTAGTAGGAATCACAAAGGAGAATACCAGGCGGCTGAGAATAGATGACGACGGGATTGCATTTCCCTGAGATGTCTTTCCAGGGCCGGATACTCATATTGCCTGGCCTTGGGCTGACCTTCAAATGTTTCTGCCCCTCCCAATACTCCCATATCCACATCGCTATTTCTGAGAACCTTTGAAATTGGTAGGCGTCTCTAGGTGGTGGAAACATTTAAGTACTGGTCCACTAACTGGAAGGTAGGCAATTTAAACTCAGTAAGAGGCACTGGGAATCATAGGCAATGGAAGTCCTATGGGGCACAGATCTACTCTGCCACACACACGGTTGCCATGAGCTGGTACAGACTTCACAGCAACTGGTTGACTTTTTTTTTTTTTTTTAAATATTTTATTGTGAATTATGTGATAGTTTCCATTGGAGAACATTAGTTTTACATTCCTCCTATCGTATATCATTTCATTGCCATGGTTACAATCCCCTGCATGCATCATCAACCAACCAAAGGGTATATACCCTGCAAGCCTGCCTCCCGGTTGTCAGCACACAGCCCCTCTCCCTCTCTGGGTCTAAAGTCCCCAGTCGCTCCATCTCTCCACGTCATCGTCTCTGCCTCCATCTCTGGTATCACTGGTTCTCTGGGTAGGGTCCTGCTCTCCGCTCTTCTCCCTTGATGGTCCCAGGGACCGCCGCTCCTAGACTGCAAAGTTAATCACGCCCCTCTTTGCTACAAAAAGTCTACCTTTACATTTCCAACCCTCACAATCAGTGGCTTGACTTTTTGCTTGGAACTTTTATAATCAGTTATAGCCTGCAGCTTCAGAAGTCAGATTGCTTGGGCTGAAATCACTTACTTAATAGCCAGCCGCTACATATTGTTGTTGTTAAGTGCCTTCGAGTCAGTTCTGACCCATAACGACCCTGGATAGGGTTTCCAAGGAGCAGCTGGTGAGCTTGAACAGCCCAGCCGACCTTGCAATTCAAACCAACTTTGCAGTCCAAAGCATTAGCCCACAGCGCCACACCAGGACTCCAATAGCTATACGACCAGGAGCAAATCACTGTATGAATGCAGGCCTGTGGTTTTCTGCTATAAAGCTGGGGACAACTGTACCTACTTCAGAAAGTGATGGAAGAATTAATATAATCCATGCAGTGTCTACGACATGGGAAATTTCTATCAACACTAATTATTTTTTGTATTTCAAAAGCTGTGCTAGCTTGACTTTAGAGGTAGGATTTCTGCTCCAGGTTGAGTTAGCAGAGTGATATGCTTATCGTGTATAGAAGAGCATGAGGCAGTAACTTTTGCTGCAATGCGGACTCAGTAGAAAGTAGACAGTAACAAGACTTCAGTCATTTCACCTTCGAGGTGTGTTGAACATCCTATTTAGAACAGTCTTAGGCTCAGCAGCTCCGAACCAGTCAGACATGCTAGTTGGTGAGGATCTGTCTTATTCCTTCCTGCCCCATCAACTAGGGAAGGAGACAAAAGTATAGAGAAGGGGGTTCTCAGCGTACCACAAGGTCCATCTATACATGACTGAAAGTTGTGACATACACTAGGCACTCAAGTCACCAAGAAAGGGTTCCAATTCAAGAGCATAAAGCAGATGATAGAACTCATGGCTTTCTGAACCATAGTGCATAATGGCAGACATTAAGGTGACAAAAATGCTGCAGGTCATATTATCCCTCCAGTAGGAAAGCTAGACCTCATATAAGCCACCACCCTGTCTCCTTCAGAAACTGCATTTCTATACAATTAAAATCTTGCTTTGTGACAAGTAAGAAGTTAGTGTGTCAACAGTGTAGTCAATGGTACAAATCTGAATTCCGCGAACACTAACATAGCAGAATAGCATGTCAGGAAATACACACACACACACACACACACACACACACACACACACGATGCCTGATGTTCTGAAATGGTTGTGGATGGTAGGCAAACAGCTGGAATACACAGACCAAACTGTATACCATCAAGATTGATCAAGATCGATCTCTGTCATTGCTGCCAGGCAGTAACATGAACCAGCAGTGAGGGATCGGTTGTTTTTTGCCCAGTGCCTTTTTAAGCCAACCAGCCTTGCTGTACTCACAGATAACCTCCTTTCTTGACAGCAGTGGAGTCTTTGGGTGATGTAAACTGTTAAGTGCTCAGCTGCTGACTGAAAGGATGGAGATTCGAATCTACCAAGAGGTGGCTTTTTGTTGTTGTTGTTAAGTGCCGTCAAGTCGGATCCAACTCAGAGACTCTCTATAGGGTTTCCAAGAAGCAGCTGGTGAACTTGAACCTTCGACCTTGTGATTCAAACAGACCTTGCATTCTAGTGCTTTATCCCACAGTGCCATGCCAGTGCCTTGTTGTTGTTAGGTGCCATAGAGTCAGTACCAACTCATAGCGATCTTATGTACAAAAGAATGAAACACTGCTCAGTCCTAGGCCAATCTCACAATTGTTGCTATGCTTAAGCCCACTGATATTGCCATTTTGCCAATTCATCTCGATGGGGGGGAGGGTAGGTGTCTTCCTCTTTTTCTCTGAACCTCCACCTTACCAAACATGATATCCTTCTCCAGTGACTGGTCACTCCTGACAATATGTCCAAAGTATGAGAGATGAAGTTTGGCCATCCTGGCCTCCAAGGAGCACTCTGGCTGCACTTCTTCCAAAACGGATCTAGTGGTTCTTTGGGCAGCCCATGGCACTTTCAATATTCTCCTCCAACACCATAACTCAAAAGCATCATCAATTCTTCTACAGTCTTCCTTATTCACTGTCCAGCTTTTGCATGCACATGAGGTTATTAAAAATACCATGGCTTTGGTCAGGCACACCTAAGTCCTCAAGCTGACATCTTTGCTCTTCAACACTTTTAAAAGGTCTTGGGCAGCAGATTTACCTAATGCAATATGCCTGATCTCTTGACTGCTGCTTCCAGGAGTATTGATAGTTAATTCAAGAAGAATCAAGTCCTTGACAACTTCAGTCCTTTCTCGATTGTATGAATGTTGTTTATTGGTCCAGTGGTGAGGATTTTTGTTTTCCTTACATTGAGATGTAATCCATACTGAAGGCTGTGCTCTTTGATCTTCATCAGTAAATATTTTAAGTCTTCTTCATTTAAAGCAAGCAAGGTTATATCATCTGCATATCACAGGTTGTTAATGAGTCTTCCTCCAATCCTGATGCCACGTTTTTCTTCACATCACCCAGCTTCTCGGATTATTTGCACCAATGCCTTAGAGGCAATTTATTTCTGAAAGAACCAGTCATTAAAAACACCAAGAAGAATAGGTCTACTCTGATACAAATGGGGTTGCCATAAGTTCAAATCAACTTGACAGCAATTTACTTATTTATTATATTAGCAGTAGACTCCTCACTCAAAATACCAAAATAACTGCCAACTGTCTTCCTATTATTTCTATTGGCTCAAAAATGCCTTCAGAAAATGACCCACTGCAAAGAAAAATCCATATGAGGCACCTGGTCTTCACAGAGCTCTGGTGATATGAAATACACATTCGATTTCTGACCTGCAAGGTTCTTATTGGTTAGGAGATGATCTTACAACCTGTGCATCCCCTCTACTCTGCTCTCTCCTCTCCTCAGCGGTACCCAGCCGAATGCTGAACACAGGGCAGTTCAGGTGAGTGAACGGAAAGGTAGTGTTATGGCATCAATAGACTAGATGTTTTCATCCAGTTCTAGCTCTATCACTGATCTTTCCAGGAACAAAGCACCCTTCCAGAGAAATAGGCAGGACTTTTGGTTAAATTCTTGTTGGGACCACTGGTATTCCAGAGGTAGAATTCTTGTCTTTTGTACAGAGGACCCAGGTCCCATCCCCAGATAGTGCAACTCACGTGCAGCCACCATCCAGATGTCAATGGAGATTGTATATTGCTATCATGTTGAACAGGTGTCAGTGGAGCTTCCAGATTAAGAGGGACTAGGATAAAGACCTGGCGATCAACTTCCAAATGCAGTCTGTTAAACCCCTATCTATCACAAGTGTCACTCTGCAATGGGTCATGGGGATGGTGCAGGACTGGAAGGTGTTTTGTTCCATAGTGCATAGGGTCATCAGAAGCCAAGGCCCAACTCACTTGTAGCTAACAACAAAATAACTTTTGTAAAGACGTGAGATACAAAAGTTATGGCCAAACTGAGAAGACAAAATATAGTGGCTCGTCCAGCCTAGCGATCAATGAGATACCTAGAAACAAAACAAAACAATTCAAACAGTGAAAGACTTAAACTAGGATATCACTAGATTTCAGTCATTTCTAATCACACACTCATCTTCTCTTTCGGCCTTGATCAAGGTTATTCTTTCTGCCTGGAAAGTTGCTTCTGGCACATTTGTACCCATCCCCTGGACAAGTGGAGTCTCCCTCTGCCTTTCCTTAAGTTATCCTGTCTTCTTTTGACCTGTTACAATCACTTGTGCTATTCAGAGATCCCTTAGCATTCAGCACCCTCGTTTTGCACTTTTTATGACTCTGTCTCATCCACGAAAGAGGACAGGTCCCACAGGGCTGGATCTCCTTATAACTCTCCTCTAGCTCTGACCCTGCAGGATTTTCAGCAGAGCCTTGTGAGGTAAGTGTTTCTTCCTCTATTTCATAAGAAAAAACAGTGGAAGTTCCCAGAGATTCAGCAGGCCCACTGGAACACACTACTGGTCCAGCATCCTGTGTCGACAGCTAGAAAATGCGATGAAAATATAAACATGCCCACCCTTTAGCTCAGCAACCCCTCATCTGGGATCTAGCCTACAGGCACACACATCTGCACAGAGAGGCAGGTGCTTGGGGTTTTATTGCAGAATTAATTGTAATGAAATCAAATTGGAAACAAGCCTAGTGACAGGGGAATGCTTTAATAAATTATGATACATATAGAGTGAAAAACTCTTCAGTGATTAAAACCGATGACGTAAAACTACATATAGACATGAGAATGTCTCAGAGCTGAAAGGAGTAAGTATTTGTTGGACGAAAGAATACATTTCCAGGACAGACTGCACATGAGGAAAGCAAATCACAAAACACTCTATATAGTATGACTCCACTTTCACTAAAAAGCTATTCTCTCTCACACACATAGCAAATGCAAGGAAATGTTTGGAAGATTGGTAATTAAATGGGTCACTCTGCTTTTTACTCCACACTTTAAAAAATTTTTAATACAATGCATTTGTGTTCATACATTATTTAGATAATTAAAAGAAATAAGACAGAAAAAGGTAGATAACGTGGTCTTGCTTTCTTAGCTATCAGATTGCAAAGTGGAAGTTGGACCCAGGCCTAGCTGTTTCTGAAACCCTGCTTCTCCCATTGGCTTTCCCCTCTATTCAAAGTGGAAAGAAGAGAGTTGGAAATTGGGAGACAAGAGCTCTGGCTCCGGCTCTGGCAGTACTGACCTAGGTAACCTTACCTCAGTCACTGGACTTCAGAAGGTGCTTGATGATTGTTTAGCCAGAAAGCTGGAATAATGCCAACTTCCCAAGGTAACTCTAAGAATGAATAACATGATGTATGCAATAGCACCTTATAAACCATAAAACACTGCTGAAATGCAGTGGGAGTTACTATTTATCACCGTGATTATCATTCCCATCAAGTGCTAACACAGTGTCTCACATAGATAAGCCCTGTAATATAAAGGAGAGAAATGAAGGACTGCATTAGACTGTGTGAATTGAGTCTTCTGCATTCCCACGGTGTCAACTTCTTCACAAGAGTACTTTTAGGGAGGTTGTTGTTGTTAAGTGCCATCGAATCAATTCTGACCCATAGCGATCCCATATAGGGTTTCTGAGGAGTAGTTGGTGAGCTTGAACCACTGATCTTGCAGTTCAAACAGTTTTCCAGTCTGACGTATTAACCCACAGCGCCACACCAGGACTCCTCTATCGGAGGAGGCAGGAACAACAGCTAAATCCTTTATCACATTGCATCTACCATGCCATGGTTCATAAAACATGGACTAATTTTGTTGTTGTTAAGTGCCGTCGAGTTGGTTCTGACATTTAGTGACCCTGTATAGGGTTTCTGAGGAGCAGCTGGTGGGTTTGAACTGCTGACGTTGTGATTTTCAGTCCAGTACTGATCCTACAGGGCTACACTTTTGACATACCACTCAATAAAAAAGGAGTCCTGGAGCTGTGGGTTAATGCACTGGACTGGAAGGTTGGTTTGAACTGTAAGGACGGTGGCTCAAGCTCACCAGCCACTCCTCGGAAGCCCTACACAGGGTTGCTGTAGGTCTGAAGCGACTCGACAGCACTTAACAACAACAACGTAAGAAAAATTCAGATGCAAAAGAAACTGGTGACATGCAAGGATTCCTGATTTTAGAAATGGGATAATGCGCGCGCGTGTGTGTGTGTGTGTGTGTGTGTGTGTGTGTGTGTGTATGGGGGTGTGTGTGCATTTAAGAATCTATACCATATTTAAATGAAAGGCAAATTAGCTGATCAATTATATATTGGGTCTCTCAAATGAAATGACCAATGTAATAATCAAGCGTGAGTCTCTCATACCAGTGATGCTCTACTGTGCCTCTTTCCTTTTAGATGTGCTGGCCACAGCATTTTTTTTCATGTTTTAAAAATTATACAGAACAGATAATTACTAGTGAATGCTGACCTTTTCCTTATTATGAGTAATTATGCTATTAAAAGCATCATTTGGATCTTAATTTGGTATACAAATTATTCAATTACCTAATCTGCCATTGTAAGGGGTTTTAGCAGCCACCGTATTTGGTGAGAGGATAAGGGCCATCCTGAGCATGAAGCAATACCATCTTGTTTCTGTTTCAGTTGTATCAAGATGGTATTCAAGTAATGACTAATGTTCTTGTCTGTTGTTAGGTGCCATCGAGTCAGTACTGACTTGTAGCAACTCTGTGCACAACAGGACCAAACACTGCCTGGTCCTGCACCAAGGTCACGATCATTGTTAAGTTTGAGCCCACTGCTGCTGTCACTGTGCAATCCTTCTCATTGGGGGTTTTCCTCTCTTTCCCTGACCCTCCACTTTACCAAACATGATGTCCTTCTCCAGGGACTGGTCCCTCCTGACAATATGTCCAAAATATGAAAGATGAAGTCTGGACATCTTGTCTTCTAAGGAGCATTTTGGCTGGACTTCTTCCAGCAAAGACTGGTTTGTTATTGTGGCAGTCCATGGTACTTTCAATGCCATCGTCCACAGGGTAAGTCAAATACATCAATTCTTCTACAGTCTTCATTATTCATCTCCTACTCTCACATGCATGTGAGGTATTGAAAACACCATGGCTTGGGTCAAGCACACCTTAGTTCTTAAATTGACATCTTTGCTCTTCAATACTCTAATTGATGGAGGTCTTGTGCAGCATATTTTCCAGATGCAATATGTTGTTTAATTTCATGACTGCTGCTTCCGTAAGTGTTGATGGTTGATCTGAGCAAAATGAAGTCTTTGACAACTTCAATCTCTTCTCTATTTATATGGGGGTTATTTATTGGTCCAGTGGTGAGGATTTTTATTTTCTTTACATTTGGTATAACCCATATCGAAGGCTGTGGTCTTTGATCTTCATCAGTAAGTAATTAAGACTAAACCAAGAATACCTCTGAAATGCTTCATGGCACCCAGTTGTAACCACTACATAACCACTGAAAACATATGCTAGAAGACTGGGTGCAAGAAACCTGACAAAAATCCCTTTACAAAGACAAAAACTGACAGATGTCATTGAAAAATAAAGCTAGAGTTAAGCTTGAATTTAGTTTCCATGAAACTTGTCTTTGGTCCTATATGTCTACTACTACTTTTTTGGGTGGTGGTGGTAGTAACCAGGATGATGGTGACAATGGTGGCAGTAGTGATAGGGAAGTGGTGGTGATGGTGTTGGCTCTAGTAGTGGCATGGGTGGTAGTGGTAGTAATAGTGGAGATGGTGGTGATGTTGGTAGTAGTGGAGATGGTGGTGGTTGTGTGAGTAGTAGCAAAGATGGTGATGGAGGTGGTGTTATTGATGGTGGTGCAGTGGTGATGGAGGTGGTGGTTGTGGTAGTGGTACAAGTAGCAGTAAAAATCCAGGTACCTGGACTCTTCCATAAAGCAGGGCAGTAGACCTACCTAAAGAATTTCTATTGCCTATAGGATGGATGCAGAAAGCATCAAGAGAAGATGGAAGGAATA
>NW_006408519.1:23695964-23710722 GCF_000296735.1 Chrysochloris asiatica
GAAACCAGGATGGTCAGACTTTGTGTCTCATACTTCAGGCATATTGTCAGGAGGGACCAGTCCCTGGAGAAGGACATCATGTCTGATAAAGTGAAGGGTTGGAGAAAAAGAGGAAGACCACTAAAGAGCATGGACTGGCACAGTGGCAGTATCAATGGCCTCATACATAGCAACGATTTTGAGGTTGACCCAGAATTGGGCAGTGTTTCATTCCATTGTTTATAGGGTAGCTATGAGTCAGTACTGACTCAATGGCACCTAACAACAACAACAACAACAACTAGGATGGATGGTATATTCAAAAACCAGAACTGAGTTTGAATCACCATTTCATTACACACTGGTTGTAGAGACATTGAAAAAAAAATCACTGCACCTTATGTAATCTCAATTACATCATCTTAAAATATGAATAATGATATAAGGTACTTTTTAGACTGCTGATAAGCCTTGAGATCCATGTAAGATGATGAGGAAGAATTAATGGACTTATTCTGTAGCTTTCCATTAGAACAGTCTAATAGAAGAAGGCATATAGATAGAATTTTTCTCATATAATGTTTCCATGTAAATAATGCACACATGAATATAATGTACAGGAAACTAATGCACAAGAGGATTGCGTGGTTTGAAAAAGCCATATAACATGCATGCTATTTATGTAGGACACTGCATAGATACTTTTATTAATAGGGATATATATATGTATATATAAAGCCTTACTAGTAAAAATAATCTTAGTGGAAAAAATAGTCTCATATATTCTGATTGTTGTTGTTGTTGTTAAGTGCCGTCGAGTCTGTTCCGACCCATAGCGACCCTGTACAGGGTTTCCGAGGCTGTAAATCTTTACGGGAGCAGAACGCCTCATCTTTCTCCCGCGGAACAACTGGTAGTTTCAAACTGTTGCCCTTAAGGTTCGCAGCCCGATTCGTAACCACTATGCTACCAGAGATTAAAAATAGTTAATTTGAAAATTCCATAAATTCCCATCTTACCCACACTATAGATTTTAGCAGATGGACAGAGAGAGACAGAGAACAACACTTAAAATAGTCTCAAGAAGCTCTATCTACAAGAAGTGGAATATTGCACATTCAGAACTACTCTTAGTTCTTCTGTGGGCCCCAGGCAGGTGACCCTGCACATTTTCTCTTGCTTCCAGTGGTGGCCAGTCCACAGGAAGTATGAGCAGGTGATGAGAGGATGGGAAAAGAGAGAGAACAGGGTATCTTGCTCCCTAGCTGCTATAGAGTAGGTCTGGTAGTAGCTGTGTTCTTCCAGCCTCTGTTCTCTAACAGATAGTCCCTCCTCTATGACATCAGCTCTGAACCAGTACTTGCCACACAGTTACCTCCATTTGCCATTTGGGCTTCCTTTGATAGCTACCCTATGGATCCACAATCATGCCCTGTTGGTTTTTCAACCCTTCCCATACCTCTAAATAGTCTCTTAATAATTTTTTTTTTTTTAATAATTCTAGTGAGTATGCTAATAAATTAGAAGAGATTCTTATTTGTGCACATTCCAAAAAGAGGCGACTTAATGAAATGTAGAAATCATCAAATAATACCAATAGTATCACAGAACATGGGGACACTGAATGGTTTAAAAACAGGAAAGATATGTGCCCCGCTTGTATTCTTTCACCATACTTACTCAGTCTGTATGTTAAGCAAATAATCTCAGAAACTGGATTATATGAGGATTGGAGAAAGACACATTAACAACCTGCCAGGTGCAGATAACAACTTTGCTTTCTGGAAGTGAAGAGGACTTAAAATACTTACTGATGAAGATCAAAGACTAAATAAAGCATTCAGGATAAATTGCAGCTGAATATAAAGAAAACAAAAATTCTTATAACTGGACCAATAAGTAATATCATGATATATGGAGAAAAATTTGAAGTTGCCAAATACCTCATTTTACTTGGTTCCACAATCAACACTTATGGAAGCAGCAGTTAAGAAATCAAACGGGCTTTTTCATCGCTGTTGCTGCCGCCATACGTGCCTGCCCTGCTGTGCTTTTCTAATAGAAACTAGTGTCTTCCTTTTCCTCTCCTGTTCCTGAAACCCCACTCTTCCCCTTTGATTTCACTTATTCTCCATGGACCCATCCAGAGAACCTTCCCCTTCTCCCTCTACTGGCCCAGTTATGGCAGAAAATGATGTGGACAATGAGGTCTTGGACTATGAAGATGATGAAGTGGAGACAGAACCTGGAGGAGATGGGGCTGAGGCCCCTGCCAAGAAGGATGTCAAGGGCTCCTATGTCTCCATCCACAGCTCTGGCTTTCGTGACTTCCTACTCAAGCCAGAGTTGCTCTGTGCCATTGTTGACTATGGTTTTGAGCATCCCTTAGAAGTCCAGTCTGAGTGCACCCCTCAGGCCATTCTGGGAATGGATGTCCTGTGCCAGGCCAAGTCAGGCATGGGAAAGACAGCCGTGTTTGTGCTATCCACACTGCAACAACTGGAGCCAGTTACTGGGCAGGTGTGTGTGCTGGTGATGTGTCACACTTGGGAGTTGGCTTTCCAGATCAGCAAGGAGTACGAGCGCTTCTCTAAATATATGCCCAATGTCAAGGTTGCAGTTGTTTTTTTGTTTTTTTTTGTTTTTTGTTTTTGGTGGTCTGTCTATCAAGACGAATGAAGAGGTGCTGAAGAAGAATTGCCTGCATATTGTCATGGGGACCCCTGGCTGCATCCTGGCCCTGGCTCAAAATAAGAGCCTGAACCTTAAACACATTAAACACTCTATTTTGGATGAGTGTGATAAGATACTTGAACAGCTCGGCATGCGTCCGGATGTCCAGGAAATTTTTTGCATGACCCTCCATGAGAAGCAGGTCATGATGTTCAGTGCTACCATGAGCAAAGACATCCATCCAGTCTGCCAAAAGTTCATGCGAGACCCAATGGAGATCTTCGTGGATGATGAGATGAAGCGGACGCTGCATGGATTGCAGCAGTACTACGTGAAACTGAAGGACGAGAAGAACTGGAAGCTCTTTGACCTTCTAGATATCTTTGAGTTTAACCAGGTGGTGATCTTTGTGAAGTCTGTGCAGCTTAGCATTGCCCTGGCCCAGCTTCTGGTAGAGCAGAACTTCCCAGCCATTGCCATCCACCGTGGGATGCCCCAGAAGGAGAGGCTTTCTTAGTACCAGCAGTTTAAAGATTTTCAACAACGAATTCTTGTAGCTACCAACTTATTTGGCCAAGGCATGGACATTGAGCGGGTGAACATTGCCTTTAACTATGACATGCCTGAGGATTCTGACACCTATTTGCATCAGGTGGCCAGAGCACGTCGGTTTGGCACCAAGGGCTTGACCATCACATTTGTGTCAGATGAGAAAGATGCCAAGATCCTCAATGATGTTCAGGACTGCTTTAAGGTCAATATTAGTGAGCTGTCTGATGAAATAGACATCTCCTCCTACATTGAACAGACACGATAGAGGATTCACTCATTCTGGAATGTGACAGTCCTTCTCCAGGAGACAATACCAGGCACGGGGGTGAAGGAGACACTACTGCCACCTATCCTGATCCCCGCACCCACGTCTCCCCTCTTTTGCATCACCACCACACCTGAGTCCCCAGTCCTGATTTATCAGACTTTTATAACAAAACAAAACCAAACAAACAAAAAAAGAAATCAAACGACATAGTGCATTAGACAAATCTGTGACACAAAACCTATTTAAAGTGTTTAAGAGCAAAAACATCAGTTTGAGGTCTAAGGTGCACCAGACCCAAGCCATGATATTTTCAGTTGCCTCATATGCACATAAGAGTTATACAATGAATCAGGAAGACCATAGAATAAGTGGTTGAAAAATGACTAAGGAAGACCATAAAAACATTGATATGCCTGAGTCATGGTGTTGAGAAAGAATTTTGGAAGTACCATAGACTGCCAGAAAAACAAACAAATCTGTGTTGGAAGAAGTACACCAGAATTCTCCTTAGAAGCCAAGATAGCAAGACTTCACCTTTCTTGCTTCGGACATATTACCAGGAGGGACCAATTCCTGGAGAAGGACATTTTGCTTGGCAAAGTGGATGGTCAGTGAAAAAGAGGAAGACTCCCAGCAAGCTGAAATGGCACAATGGCAGAAGCAATGAGCTCAAGTGTAACACCAATATTGTGAGGATGGCACAGGACAGGGCAATGCTTTGTTTTGTTGTGAAAAGGGTCTCTTAGAGGCAGACCTGCTTGACAGTACCTAACAACAACAACATGCCATTATTATCGTCCCTTATTGATACAAAATCCCAAAAGGGACCACTCACTTGTCAAGTTGTAGTACTGTGGATTGTGTGTTGCTGTGAAGCTGCAAGCAATGTCACAAGTATTTCAAATACCAGCAAGATCACTCATGGGAGAGAGCTTTTAGCTGAGTTTTCATACTAAGATAGAGTAGGAGAAAGGAGAGGCAGACTACTTCTGAATGTTTAGACACTGAAAACTTTACGAATAATAGTGAAGCATTGTCAGATAGTGTGTCAAGAGATGAACCCCTCAGGTTGGAAGGTATTCAAAATATGGCGGAAAGAGCTGCCTTCACAAAGGAGAATAGATCTTGATGAAGCAAATGGAGTACAGCTTTCGGGACCTTCATTTGTTGATGGGACACAACTCAAAATGAGGAGAAACAGCTGTAAAAATCCATTATTAATGGGAACACGGAAGGTACAAAGTATGAATCTAGGAAATTTGAAAGTTGTCAAAAATGAAATGGAATACATAAAAATCAATATCCTAGGCATTAGTGAGCTGAAATGGACAGATATTAGATCTTTGGAATCTGACCATCTGAGGAATGATGTCACATTCATCACCAAGAGGAACATTTCAAAACCTACCCTGACATACAATGCTATCTGTTATAGTATAATATCCATGTGCCTACAAGGAAGACCAGTTAATACTACTACACACCAACCACTAAAGAGAAAATTGAAGAATTTTACCAACATCTTCAGTCTGAAACAGATCAAACATACAATCAGTATATATTGATAATTACTGATGATAGGAATGCAAAGGATGGAAACAAAAAGTAAGGATCGGTAAGTGGAAAATCCGGCCTTGGTAACAGAAATGATGCTAGAGACCAAATGATAGAATTTTGCAAGACTGATGACTTATTTATTAAAAACATAGGCCTTCTTTAAACAACATAAAAAACATCTATACAAATGGCCATCACCAGATGGAATTACACAGAAATCAAATAGACTACATCTGTGGGAAGTGATGGTGGAAAAGCTCAACATCATCAACATCATCATAAACCAAGGTCAGGGACAGACTGAGTCTGTGGAACACATCCCAATTGCTCTTCTGCAAGTTCAGGCTGAAGCTAAAGAAAATTAAACGAAGTCCATGAGGGTAAAAATATGACCTTGGACATATGCCAACTGAATTTAGAGACCATCTGAAAGAACATAGGATTCTATGGTCAAAATATTGAATGATGCAGAAATCATCAAAAGAAGATGGAAAGAATAGGAAGAGTTACTGCACCAAAAAGAACTGGTCGATGCTCAACCATTTCTAGAGGAAGCATATGATCAAGACCCAATGATAATGAAGATATCCAAGGTGCACTGAAGGCATTTGCAAAGAACAAGGCTCCAAAATTGATGGAGTACAAACTGAAATCTTTTCTCAAACTAATGCAGCACTGGAGGCACTCACTTATCTATGCCAAGACATTTAGAAGACCTGGCCAACTGACTGGAAGAATTGCGTCCATTCCAAGACAGGTGACCCAACAGTATGCTGAGATCATCGAAAAACATCATAAATTATCACATGCAAGTAAATTTTTGTTAAAGATAATTTTTAAATGACTGCAACAGTACATCAACAGGGAACAGCCAAAGGTTTAAGTCAGAGTCACACTAGAAAATGGAACAAGGGATAACATTGCTGACATCAGATGGATCTTGGCTGAAACTAAACAACACCAGAAAGATGTTCATTTGTGCCCTAGTAACAATGCAAAGGCTTTTCACTGTGTGGATCATGACAAGCTATGGATAACATTGTAGAACACTTGATTGTTCTTCAGAGGAACCTGTACATAGTAAAGAGGCAGTTATTCAGACAGAACACGGGGATACTGAATGGACTATAATAAGGAAAGGTGTATGCCATGGTTGTATTCTTTCACCAGTTTACTCCATCTGTATGCTGAGCAAATAATCTGAGAAGCTAAATTATATGAAGAGGTGTGTGGTAGCAGGATTGGAGGAAGACTCATTAACAAACCATGATATGCAGATGATACAACCTTGCTTGCTGAAATAAAAGAGGACTTACAATACTTACTGATAAAAATTAAGGAACTCTGGTAGCGTAGTGGTTATGAGTTGGGCTGTTAACCTCAGGGTCAGCAATTTGAAACCACCAGCCATTCCATGGGAGAAAGATGAGGCATTCTGTTCCCATAAAGATTTACAGCCTCGACAATCCTATACAGGGTCGCTATGAGTCAGAACCGACTCCATGGCACATAACCACTGCCACCACTGATGAAAATTAAAGACCACAGCCTTCAGTATTATGGATTGCACCTTAATGTAAAGAAAACCAAAATCCTTACAACTGGACCAATAAATATTATCATGATGAATGGAGAAAAAAATTGAAGTTCTTTAAGACTTCATTTTACTTGAATCTACTACCAAGACTCATGGAAGCAGTAGTCAAGAAATCAAAGCACTTCCTGTTGTTGTTGTTATGTGCTGTCGAGTCGGTTCCGACCCATAGTGACCCTGCACAGGGTTTCCGAGGGTGTAAATCTTTACGGGAGTAGAATGCCTCATCTTTCTCCCGCGGAGCAGCTGGTGGTTTCGAACCGCTGACCTTAAGATTCGCAGCCTGATTCGTAACCACTACGCTACCAGAGCTCCTACACTAGGCAAATCTGCTGCACAAGCCCTCTTTAAAGTGTTCAAGAGCAAAGACATTGGGTTGAGGACTAAGGTGCACCTGACCCTAGTCATGGTACTTTCAGTAGCCTCATATTCATGTCACAGTTGGACAATGAACAAGGAAGACGCCAGAAGAATTGATGCATTTGAGTTAAAGTGTTGGAAAAGAATATTAAAAATCTCATGGACTGCTGAAGAACAAACAAATGTATGCTGGATGAAGTATAACCAGAATACTCTCTATAAACCAGGATGGTGAAACTTCGTCTCTCATACTTCATACTATCAAGAGGAAACAGTTCCTGGAGAAGGACATCATGTTTGCTAAAGTAGAGAGTCAGCAAAAAAGAGGAAGACACTCCCCTCCCCTCCCCCCATGAGGTAGATTGTCACAGTGGTAGCAACAATGAATGCAAGTTTAACACAATTGTGCGGTTGGCACAGGACTGGGCCTGGTTTATAATCAAGAAAGGTGTGTGCCATGGTTGTACTCTTTCTCTGTGTTTGTTGAGAATGTGGTCACTATGAGTCAGAATTGTTTCAATGGCACCTAACAACAAATCCCTGCAACTCACATTTTCCAGAAGAAAGACCTCCAATGGTTTAAAATGCATTGGTATTTTCAACTGGACACCTTCTTGCCTCTGCGATTCATTACCCTGCTTTAGATCTTCCAGATAAAAATCAGGTTTCCATCAAGGGATATGATATTCTGTGATCTAGTCCTTGCATCTCTATCTCTGGACTTGCACCTTAACTGGTAACCCACCATCCCAAACGACTATGATTCTGAAGCTTCTCATATACCTTTGTGTATAAATCTGCATACAAGTAATTTCCTCTACTCAGAAGGCAGTGCTCTTTTTCTTCCTATCTAACCTAACTAATGATTTCAACTCATCACAGTCCTCTAGGGCTGACCAGAACTATCCCATACAGTTTCTGAAGTTATATCTTCACAGAAGCAGACTGCAACATTGTTTTCCCATAGTGAAGTTAGTGGGTTGAAACCACTCACTTCTCAGTTACTAGTCAAGCTCTTAAGCACTGCTCCACCAGGGTTCCTTTCTTCCTAACTACACCTGATTATTATTTGAGACAGGTAGTGTATCATACCTTCTAAGTTTCTGCTACACTCTTACAGTACTACACTTAACTGTAAACTTGCTGACTGATTTGGTTGTATCACTAGACAAGATTATTAATCTCTTGAGTATACCTACATTTTTAATTCCCCACCCCAAAACAGCAAAATCATGACTATCATCTGATTTCCTACCTCAAGAACACTGAGACAATACATTTCTGTTAGTTCAAGTCATTCATTCTTTTGGTATTTTGTTATGGCAGCCCTAGGAGGACACATATTATTACCTATTGTTGTTGTTGTTAAGTGTCGTTGAGTCGATTCCAACCCATAGCGACCCTGTGTAGGGTTTTCCAAAGAGCAGCTGGTGAGCTTGAATTCAAAGTGACTTTGCAGTTCAAAGTGACCTTGCGATTCAAAGTGACTTTGCAGTTCAGCACATTAACCCATAGTGCCACACCAGGACTCCATTATTGCCTGTGGTGGTCTACAAGGCTGACAGAGAAGCACAGCTGCAACCTATTAGGATGGAACAAGTCAGGTCCTTTCACTACTAATGTCCTAACTATGAGCAACACGGGAAGATAAAGAGTAGGGTGAGAAGAATGGGATGACCAGACATAGAAAGCTCTAAAGCTTGGCTCCACAATTTACAGTGATGTGACTTCTTAGCTTAAATTTCCCCAAATTGTGAGCTAGATATGATCATATCTACCTCACCAAACAAGGATTAACTAAGATAGTTTTGTTTGGAATAGGATAGGTGCTCAGTAGTTGGCCAGGCTACCTCATTATCTGATGCTAGAATCAAAAAGAACCAGATACGATTCTAAGCACAATTTCACATACCTGTCAATTCCTCAAAGATAGACTCCTGCCTAAGAACTATGAAGAATTATGTTTAATAATATTGCCTTCCTACCTCTGTAACTCTAGTTTTCATTGTGCCTTTGTTCTTATCCTAGCTACATCCCATTACTTAAATATAAATCCTTTTATATCACATTGATTTAGTAAGCTTTTTTTTTTTTTTTTTAAGTGAGCTTCAACAACTAGAAGAAAATGAATACCTTTGAACCTTAGATAATTGGCAAGATGGTTTGGCCAAAATATTTTCTTCCTACAGGGTGTTTCCATTAAAGGAACGCTGCTGCTTCCTTTCCAATCAGGACTGCAGAGAGTCTGTAACAGTGAGAATTAAGTGCAGAGCCATCAAGCAACCACAAATGGAGAGGGAAACAGGCAACCAGGGGAGAGCCCAAAGGATCTTATGGACAACAAGCTCATTTCCTTGAGTTACAAAGTAATGAACTTGGGATACAAGCCCAAGGAAACGGAGGGGATCTATGTAGGAGTCCTACTGTGGCACTACAAGATAAACACTCGATGGCAAGTTTGGTTTGAACCATAAGGTTGTAGTTCAGACTCACCAGCTGCTCCTCAGAAACCTCACAAGAGTCAGAAACCAACTGGCACTTAACAATAACAACAACAATACATGTAGATTTTATTAGAAACCATACAAATTGCTTTGCAAATAGTTAACTCTTCAAGGCATTTCTAGGTGGTTGGTTGTTGTTGTTAAGTGCTGATGAATTGGTTCCTACTCATAGCGATCATATGCACAATAGAATAAAACATTGTTCAGGCCTGCCCCATGCTCATAATACGTTGGAATGTTTAAGCCCATTGCTGCTGCCATTGTACTTTGACAATCCATCTCATTGAGGGTTGTCCTCTTCTTTAGCTGACACTCCACTTCACCAAGCATGATGTCCTTCTCTCCAGGAACTGGTCCTTCCTGACAATATGTCTGAAGTATGAGAGACAAAGTCTCACCATCCTGGCTTCTAAGGAGCATTCTGGCTACAACTCTTCAAAGACAGATTTATTTGTTCTTCTGGAAGTCGATGGTACTTTTAATATTCTTCTCCAACACTATTAACTCCAATGCATTGATTCTTCTCTGGTCTTTCTTACTCATGGTCCAACTTTCACATGCATATGAGGTGACTGAAAATATCATGGCCGGGGTCAGGCTCACTTTAGTCCTCAAACTGGTATCTTTGCTCTTGAACACTTTAAAGCGGCCTTGTGCAGCAGATTTGCCTGATGCAATATGCCGTTTGATTTTTTGACTACTGCTTCCTTAAGTGTTCATTGTGGATCCAAGCAAAATGAAATTTTTGGCAACTTCAATCTTTTCTCTATTTGTTGTTGCTAATGCCAAGTGCTGATTCGTAGTGACCCTGTATAGGGTTTTCAACAAATGACTTGTAGTTAGCAGTTCAGTGCTTTCCTACAGCGCCACACCAGGACCCTGTTTATTATAATGTTATTTATTGGTTCAGTGGTGAGGATTTTTGTTTTCTTTACACTGAGGTACAATCTATCCTGAAGGAAGAATTTTAAGTCCTCAGCAAACAAGGTTTTATCATCTGCATATTGCAGGTTGTCGATTAGGTTTCTCCCAATCCTGATGCCAGATTCTTCCTTATATAATCCAGTTTCTCAGATTATTTGCTCAGCAGACAGATTGAATAAGAATGGTGAGAGAATACAATGCTAATGTACACTTTTCCTGATTTTAACCCATTCATTATCCCCCGTATTCCGTTCTATCAACTGCCTCTTGTCTATATACAGCTTTCTGAGTGTAATTATTCCCATTTCATGGCTGTGACATGTGAAACACTGAGAAGTTAATGTCCCCATGATCATAGAGCTTGCAAATGGCAAAACCGGACTTCAAACTCAAGATATCTGGTTCAAGAACCCCTGCTAGCCACCACTACTCTGGGCTGCCTGTCTTCCTAACAACCTGCTGCTTGGGGCAGTTTGTGTGCCCACTGGTCTCCGCTGCACTGATGCTTCTCTGCAGCAGTTAGGGGGAACTCTAGACGCATTACTGATGCTGTGCTAAGTGCTGTGGAGCAAATGCTCCTTCATTTGACATTAAGCAATCCAAACAACAAAAATGGGTCCTAGTTCCTCTAGACCTTGTCAGCAAATTCCTATTCCAATCCCGAGACACCAGGTTCAAGACTAGTGAATTTCACCAATTATATTCTCTCTGTCACTTTATGAGAAGGTAAGAGTCAGCACAACTGTCATTTCTCTACTTCAAACCTGCGCTGGCTCCCCAGTTCCCTCAAAGCAGAAGGCAAGTCCTTAGAGTAGTCACCAAGGCCTTTCCCTATCCGTTCCTCCAGGATTCTCTCTCTGACTTCCCCTCCTTCTAACAATCTTCTTTAGTTGACTCCACTCCACTTACAAAGGAGCTCTGGTACTTTCGTGGTTACGAATCAGGCTGCTAATCGCACGGTCAGCAGTTCAAAACTACCAGCTGCTCCACGGGAGAAAGATGAGGATTTCTGTTCCCATAAAGATTTATATCAAACCCTGTATGAGGTTGCTATGAGTCGGAACCAACTCGATGGCACATAACAACAACTGTATCTACAATGGCCTCCAGTCCTTCCTCAAACTCACCAGGCACACGGGCCTTAGGCACAGTGTGCCTGGTGAAGCAAGTGCGTCCCTCTCACAAACTTGGTTCAGGAAAAGATGCTGTGAGCTTGACTATTGATGTCTATGGTGACAGGCAGCAACTGGGCCACGTGTCCTATGGAGGAGATAGTAGCAGATGACCTCAGCATGGGGAGTAAATCAGAAGGTGATACACTGTAGAATCTGTACTTGGGTAGCTTTAATTTACTCATTCATCTCCCTACACTTTCTGACAAATGTCAGGTGCTACACTGGGACCCAGTGAAGCAAAATGCAAGAATCAAGTAAGTTGGTCATTAAAGTAATACAGAGTGTGAAGTACTATAATAAAGGTGTGACGATTCCAAGAGCCTGTCACTCTTCTCCCCACTTTGGCACAGTTCTTCTCCAATACACCCTCCACAGAAGCAATCAGAAAGATTGAAAAATGCACAAAAAATACCTTCAGGCCTACAGCACCTCTCTGAGTTTTCATTACTCATTAGATCCATACCCTTGATATGACCCAGGAGAAGGGGAGAGAGAGAGAAAGAGAGAGATGTTTTGGAGGACAAAGTAGCACTAAGGAGGACACTTTCTAATTCTTCATGAGGATAGGAGAGCAAGACTCTAACAGTTTTTGCAAAGCAGGTTGGTTCATTCTGGTCTGTTTATAACAATGACTTGAAGTCAAACACTTATCTAGCCACGTACTAGATGCTATTGGATTCCAGGAGGAATTTAAAAACTGTAACTTGTAATCCCTGCCTCCAATCATCTTATAAGTGTGTGGACAAGACAGGCTTACAGGAATGAGGGAAATAGTAGAGGCAGAATACAGAGTGACATGAAATATACTAAGCTCCAAAACATATGACTTGGACATTCAATCACACAGGCAGCCAGATATAGCAGAACCACAGCAAGGTGCCTAACTGAAGCAGTGCCTTCAGTGTGGTTTAGAAGACACTTAGGTGCTTACTGGGAGTCTAGCAATGTCTTAAGAGCCTTACATATACTGTTGTGTGCTGTTGAGTTGATTCTGACTCATAGGGACCCTGTATAGGGTCTCCAAGGAGCAGCTGGTTTGAACTGTCGACCTTGCAGTTAGCAGTCCAGTGCTGATCCTACAGTGCTACACCAGGGTTCTTTGAGATAGATCACAATTCTTATCTCCATCTTACAGATGAAACAAGGCTACATAGTAAATTACTGGAAGAACAGGGATTCGAATTCAGGCAGTCATGCTGCAGTGCTGCTTGGGGAATAATGTGGCATTTGCTAAACAACTGTATGCTATATTCACTTTCCCATGAAAGCAACCATAACTAGGTTATCTTTGTAATTCACTAGGTGCACGGTTCCTCTATCTCAAAAGACAGGAAATGAGGTACTCAAAGAGCCAAGTGAAAACCTGGACACCCAATGGCATCCACGCTGCAAAAGTGGACCCTGAAAGTCATGTCCATCTTCTTTCAGGAGGACTGGAGACTTTTGGATGCAAAGGTCATTTTAACTTCTCACAACTCAATACATTTCATGTATTTCAACTCCAGCTTTTATTGAATGCCTACCAGGTGAAAGACAAAGAAAACACACGTTTTAGAGATTACTTTACAGCTGTCCAAAGTTCAGCAATGCAAGATCCCCACATGGGGTCACCCTATAAAGACACTCTGATACTTTTGCAACTCAACTCTTCCTAAAGGAGGTCCCTGATGGACCTATCTGGAAGTCTGCTTCTGTATTCAACAGGGTTACCATTGACTCTTGGAATATTATCTCCAGGAAACCTCAAGGAAAAAAAAAGGAAATGCATGTGACATTTAGAAAATTGGCAATTAAGAGGGCAGTGTAGCAAAGTGTTTTTAAAGTATCTGATCTTTGCCATCCATCTCTGTCTAAAAAAATCCAGGTGCAACTATAATCATGCCAGCTTTATGCAGAGTATCGTAAGACTCATGACTAAATTATAAGAGGGACATGGAAGAGGCATAAGGGCATTAAACAAGATTATTTAATAAAGTAATAATATGTCAGAAAGCATATCTACTATTTATAACAATCAAGACAATACCTGGAAGTGTTTGAGGTTAAAACCCAAACCATTAGCAGTATCTCAGTAATTCACTGAATTTGACATTTTAAAAGAAGATACAATTTTGCATTAACATATACTTTTTATGAAGAAACGAACCACTCAGATTTGTCAATCAAAAAAGACTGACAATATAAGAACCTAGTCTTAAATCACTCTCTACATTCATTGCCCTGATTGTGTCATCAAATGTGGTCATTTACAATCTGCTTTAACAAATAAGAGCTGTCAACCACTCAACTCTTGCCTTGTTGAGACCAAGATTACCTTCATTAAAAACATTTTATTTAGTTGTAAGTAGCCAACAAGTTTTTGTCTCAAAGATTAAATCTGATTATTAGAATTCTTATACAGATCATTAACTGGCTTCTGAAATACCTAATAACACCTACATAGAAAAAATAATTCCACTCCGGAAGCGTAAGTAAAAAAGATGTTACAAGGAATGCATATTTTCAAGGGCCCACTAAGAGCCTCCAAGGTGCCCTGGTGGCACAGTGCTTAAGCTCTAGACTGCTAACCAAAACAGGTGGTTCTAACCCACCAGCAGTTCTGTAGGATACAGATGTGGCAGTCTGCTTCTGTAAAAATTTACAGCCTTGCAAAAACTGTGGGAGAGTTACACCCTGTTCTGTACAGTTGCTCTTAATTGGCATCAACTGAACAGCAATGGGTTCCAATCCTGTTGTCTCCAATCCTGATGTCTTGTTTCTCTTCACACAGTTCAGCTTCTCAGATTATTTGCTCATAAAAACGAAATAGTATGAATAAAGCATAAAACGCTAACACACACCTTTCCTAATCTTAATCCAAAGAGATTCCCCTTGTTCTGTTTGAATGACTGCCTCTTGGTCTATAGATAGGCTCAACTTGAGCAAAATGAAGTACTCTGGAATCCCCATTCTATGTGAGATTATCCATAACTTGTTATGATCCACACAGTTGAATGCCTTTGCATAGTTCATAAAACAGGTACACATCTTTCTGGTATTCTTTGCTATCAGCCAGAATCCATCTGACATAAGCAATGATAAACTTTGTTCCAAGTCCTCTTCTTAATCTGTCATGAATTTCTGGCAGTTCCTTGTTGATGGATTGCTGCAGCCATTTTTTTTTTTTTTTTTT
>NW_006408519.1:23711341-23720295 GCF_000296735.1 Chrysochloris asiatica
CTGTCAACCCTGTGTACCAAACGGGTGGGAATGATCCTCGCTGTAAAGATATGTTCCCTCTTTTGAGCTACTACATCCATTAAGTATAGGTCAAGTTCATCAAATTGTAGCAGATTGCTCTTTTTTCCCTCTTCTTTTTCCTTCTAGTTGAGTTCTGATTCTCCAGCCATTGAAGCCAGGTCAAGTGGGTACTATCTGTAAGAGTGTGTGTTCTTGTGCGTCACCCCTCACTTCATATCAGCTGGATACTTCATTCTTCACTCTAGTCCTCTGTGGCCATGTCACTGTTTCTGGGCCCAGGAGTTCCAAAGTCTTGTCATACGGCTGGCCAGCCAGGTCTCAACCCGGGTTGACAAGAGTCTATTGAATGTGGTCGGCCTTAGCTCACAACTTCATTGCTGTTTTTCCCCCTCTTACCCTTATCAGTGACCAATGTGATCACCAGCAAGACCACATGTCTGCTCATGTATTCCCCTTAAGTCTTAGTCTTGGAAGGGGGTTTGGCCCGAGGGGACCCAACCACTTGCCTTGATGGCTCCTGGGCAAACAACTTGCATGTTCTTGTAGTAGTCAATCAGACTGCTGAAGTCATTTTGAATTATCTTTAGCAAAACCTTACTTGCATGTAGCATTAATGATCTTGTTGGATAATTTCTGCATTCTGTTGGACACCTTTCTTGTGCCCATGTTGTTGTTGTTAAGTGACATCAAGTCGACTCCAACTCATTCTGACACTGTATAGGGTTTCCAAGGAGTGGCTGGTGGATTTGAGTTGCCAACCTTGTGGTAAGCAGTCTAGTGCTTATCATACAGCACCACACCAGTAATCCTCTTTTGCCCATAGAATCCTTTAATATTGCAACTCAAGGCTTGATTTTTTTTCTTCCATTCTCTTAGCTTGAGATATGCCTGAGCATGTTTCTATCATTTGGATTTCTAACTCCCAAGTCTTCACACATTTCATTATTAACAACTTACTGAGTATTCTCGATACGAACTTCCCTTTGAAATCTTCAGTCCTTTTTCCTTTTTTTCTGTTTTGTAATTTTTTACTTGTAACACCAGTAAAAGCTTACAGAGCATATCATCTGTTTTATATTCAAAAAATCATAAATTGTTTCATCTCAATGATTGCAGTCCTCTCGAATGTACCCTCACTTAGCCCACTTCCTCCCTGTGTTCCTTGTTTCCATTTCTCCTCCTTCTTTCCCAGCCCTTCTGAACTTTGTCCTTGGGCAAATGCTGCCCTTTGATCTCAAATGTTTGATGATTCTATGGTGTGTGCACCTCATTAGTGTTGTTGTCCTCCCTATGTATCTATTTACTGCTTGACTGACCATTGAGCCACTGGGCTGAGTGTATAGTTATTTTACTTCATGATTTCTTGTATTCACTCAGAATTGGAGGAAACCTTATTAACAACTATGATATGCAGATAACACAACCTTACTTGCTGAAAGTGAAGTGGATTTAAATTCCTTACTGATGAAGATCAAAGACTACAGAGACTTCAGTATGGATTATACCTCAACATACACAAAACTCTTCACAACTAGACCAAAAAGCAACATCATGATGGACAGAGAAAGACTGAAGTTGTCAAGGACTTTATTTCACTTGGTGCCATAATCAGCATTCATGGTAGCAACAGTCAAGAAGTGAAACAATATGTTGCATTGGGTAATCTGCTGCCAAAAATCTCTTTAAAGAGTTAAAAAGCAAAGATGTTATGTTGAGGATTAAGGTGCATTGGCCAAAGTCATGGTATTTTCAATCACTTCATATGCATACGAATGTTCGACAACTAGTGAGGAAGTCCGAAAAACTGCTGTATTTGAATTGCGGCATCAGTGAAGAATATTGAGTATACCACAGACTGCCAGAAAAACACACAAATCTGTCTTCGAAGAAGTACAGTCTGAATGGCCCTTAGAAACAATGGCGGTGAGACTTTGTCCTTCGGCTTTGTAATCAGGAGGGACCAGTCCCTGGAGAAAGAGATCATGCTTGGTAAAGTACAAGGCTAGATAAAAAGAAGAAGCCCCTCAGCCAGAGGATGGACAGTGGCTGCAGCAAGGGCTCAAACAGAGCCAGGACTATGAGGCTGGCACAGGCTCGGGCAGTGTGACAGGGTCACTATGAGTCACATCAACTTGATGGCACCTAGCAACAAGAACAACAACTCTAAGAGCTATGTGCTCTGCTAGGAGCTTCTGTGTATTGTTCCTTATGTCATTTTTAAAAGGATCTTGTGTTGTAATTCTCACCCCCATTTCATAAATGAGAAAAATGAGCCTAGAGACTGACATACAGAAAATCACCTAGACAGATTCAACCAGATTCATTTACTCAGCAAATAAATATTAAGTGCCTGCTCTGTGTCACAATCAGACTCAAAGGCATGTAACAACAACAACTCTGTGTCAAATATTGTTCTCACTACTGGGGATATAAGAGTACACTAAACAGAGCTCTGGCTACATAGAACTATATTCTAGTGGGATTTAGAGACAGTGAAAAAGTATCATGCAAAATAATTCAAACAGTGATCAACATTATGAAGTGAAATCGAGCAGGATAAGGGGAGAGCACGGGAGAGGAGTGAGGAGGAGGTCCTACCTGAGATGGGAACACATTAAGCAAAGACCCATGTGCCCATGCGGACAGTGGAGATGTCAGCTTAGACATTGTTATGGATTGGGGTGTGTCTCCCAAAAACATATGTTGAAGCTCTAATCCCTGGTATCTGTAAATGTGGCCTTATTTGGAAATGGAGTATTTGAATATGTTATCAGATAGGTGAAGATGAAATCACTCTGGAGTAGGGTATAGAACTAGTATCCTTAAACACTAGTTTAAAACTGAAACACTAGTTCTATAGAACTAGTGTTTATTCCTACATAGCTGGTGTCCTTAGAAGATTCCATATTGTTGTTGTTAAGTTCTGCTGAGTGGGTTCCGACCCACAGTGACTCTGTACAAGGTTTCCAAGGAGTGGTTGGTGAGCTTGAACCTCTGACCTTGCAGTTCAAACAGACTATGCAGGCCAACGCATCACCCCACAGTGCCACACCAAGACTCCAGAAGATTCTACATAACTGGTGTTTAATCCTACATAACAGGTGTTCTTAGAAAAGAGAAGGTTCAGGCTCTATATAATTGGTGTCCTTATAAAAGAAGATTCTACATAACTGAGGGCCAATCCTACATGAACTGTTTCCTTATAAAAAAGGAGAAGGTACACACAGACAGAGTGACAATAAAGATGTGATGATGCACCCACAAAACAAGGATTGCCCAGGGTTGCTGGCAATCACTTGAAGCCACGAGTGAAGATCAGATTCTCTCTCAAAGTCCTCAAAAGGAGTTATACTGCTCACATCCTGATTTCAGACTCTTAGCTTCCAGAACTGTGAAACAATCCATTTCTGTTGATTTGTGGTATTTTGTAATACCAACTCAAGGAAATTGAGACAGGTATGTTAGCCACGTGGAGTTTCTGATTGATCTATTATTCTATTACAAATAAGCTGTGTATGTTTTATAGATACAGCTCTATGGTTCAATTCCCACTGTGCCCTTTTAAAATGGAGCCAGACATTTGTGCAGATTCTTTCACACTATCACCAGCTAAAATCTTCCATGGAGTCTTGGCTCTCCCTGACTGCCAACACATTTCTGCCAGTCCTTAAGTGCCCTGCTCTCAGAGTGCAGTGGGCCAGAGGCAAACAGTCAGCCTTTGTCTTTGAAGGGGTGGTTACAAACTCTGAAATGTCACATTCTCATCCTCCCATCTTTCTTTCTTTCATTTAATAAACATTATAGAATATTTGTTCTTTGTTGTTGCTGTTAAGTGTCGTTGAGTCGGTTTCAACCCATAGTGAACCTGTATAGGATTTCCAAGGAGCGACTGGTGAGCTTGAACTATTGACCATGTGGTTCAAACTGACTCTACAGTCCAGCTCATTAGCCCACAGCGCCATGCCAGGACTTCATATTTGTTCACAGCACTGTAAATATGGAGGTTAAGGGTTCCAGATTCCCAGTGGATCTACCCACTGATGCTTGGCAGTGGTCCTGGTTTCCCTGCTTGGGCTCTATCTACTCTGTCTATAATGGCACCATCGCAATCTTGTAGACTGAAACTATGGCTTCTCATTTGACTGTTCCTCCTCTGTATGTTCTATTATCATCTATGGCTTCTAGGTTCTATACAGGTTGACTGTTCCTCCTCTGTGTGTTCCATTATCATCTATGGCTTCTAGGTTCTATACAGGTTGACTGTTCCTCCTCTGTGTGTTCCATTACCATCTATGGCTTCTATGTTATATACAGGTTGACTATATAGCATACAAGCTCAGGTGGAAAGAGGTAGGTAGGGTAATTTACAGCTCGCTATCTGAAGGAGCTCTGGTAGCGTAGTGGTTACAAATCAGGCTGCAAACCTTAAGGTCAGCGGTTTGAAACTACCAGCCGCTCCGCGGGAGAAAGATGAGGCTTTCTACTTCCGTAAGGATTTACACCCTTGGAAACCCTTTACAGGGTCGCTATGGGTTGGAACCGACTCGACGGTACTTAACAACAACAACAACAACAATCTGATAGAAAGGCCTATGGGTCCAAAGTATCTGCTTACATTCAGATTACTTGGTTGGTAAAGAGTACTCCATCACTCTCCTCTTTCCCAGCATTTATAATGCTGGAAGAGGTAATCCATAAATAAAGTTGTACCAAAGCTGCAGTCCCTTATTAAATACCTTGTTTCTTTTGGGAAATGACATAGCTGGCATTGGTATACAGTGACATCTAAGCACACTGATTGTGATCGTGGTGGAAAAGAAGGCAGAAAGGACAAAGGAGTCAGAACAAAGGTTAATCAGTGCGGCTGTGGGATGAGCACTGGACTGCTAACCACAAGGTCAGTGGTTCAAGCCCATCAGTTGCTCATTGGAAACTCTATGCCTGATTGCTAAATGACTTTTCCTAGGGGTAGCTGATGCTATGTGACTTTATGGGTAATACCAACCGTTGGAAGGCATAAATAATTTAAGTTTCTCTGATTTAAAAAAAAAATCAAAACAAAGCAGTATCACTTAAATTACTAAATACTCATATGGTGGTGGTGGTGGTTATGTGCCATGGAGTGGGTTCTGACTCATAAGACCCTGTACAGGCTTTCCAAGAGTGTAAATCTTTACGGGAGTAGAAAGCCTCATCTTTCACCCACATAACAGCTGGTAGTTTTGAACTTCTGACCTTGAGGTTAGCAGCCTGATTCATAACCACTGAGCTACCAGAGCTCCTTCAATACTCATACAGTAAATCCAAATTCCATTGACTCAGCTTCTACCCTCAATTTCCTCATCTATGAAACAATACTTACAATGCAGAATAACTCTGGGATAGAATTAAACAACAGTATGCCAGTCAGGGTAAAGAGGAAGCAAATGCCATAGTTAAAGGAGAAATGAAAGAGAATTTAATCAATGCAGACTAATGGTTCCCATCTGAATCCCAAAAACCTATAAATATTCTACATGTCATGGCAAAAAGGACTCTTCAGTTGTGATTAAGACAGGGAGATTCTCCTGGTTCATGTAAGTGGGCCCAGTTTTAAAAGTGAAAGAGAGTGGGGCTAAAGAGGGGTCAGAGATATGTGATATGCAGACTTGACCCTCTGTTACTGGCTTTTAAGATGGAAGGGGATCATGAACCAAATAATGTGGTGATTTATGGAAACTATCAAATCAAGGACAGGGATTCCCCACTAGTTCTTCCAGAAACGAATGCAGCCTTGCTGACACTGTGATTTTAGTCCCATCAAGTATAGGTCACACTTTTCTGTGTACATTGTAATAAGCAACTACCTCTGTGAAAAGTTGTTAAGGCAGCAATAGAATCTGAATACAGTTAGTAGGATTTACAAAATACACGAAGCAACCAAGGTACAGGAATAGAACTACCAAGGAGAATACAGCACTCCTGTGACAATAATGGTGGGCGATAAGTACTATCTCTAAACCTACAGGAAAATGAGCCCCTCAGATTGGAAGGCACTCAAAACATGCCAGGGGAAGAGCTGCCTCCTCAAAGTAGAGTTGACTGTGATGACATGAAAGGAGTAAAGCTTTGGGGACCCTCATTGGTTGATGGGGCACAACTAAAAACGAGGAGAAACAGCTGTAAACAATCATTAATAATAAAAATATGGAATGTACAAAGTATGAGTCTAAGAAAATTGGTAGTCGTCAAAAATGAAACAAAACACTGTAAGGATAGATATCCTATGCATTAGTGAGCTGAAATAGACTGCCATTGGCCATTTTGAATCTGACAATCGTCTGGTTTACTATGCAGTGAAGGACAAATTGAAGTGGAATGACACCACATTTATCATCAAAAGAACATTTCCAAATCTATCTTGAAGTATAATGCTGTCTGTGATACATAATATCTATACACCTACAAGGAAGACCAGTTAATACCACTATTGTACAAATTTATGCACATAACACTAAAGTCTCAAGGTCAGCAGTTAGAAGCTACCAGCATTCTGCTAGAGAAATATGAGGCTTTCTGCTCCTGTAAAGACTTGCAGCCTTGAAAACCCTATGCAGGGTCACTATGAGAAGGAACCAACTCCATAGCACCACCACCACCACTAAAGTCAGTGAAGATGAAACTAAAGAATTCTATGAACTTCTTCAGTCTGAAACTGATCAAACATGAAATCAAGATGCATTGATCATTACTGATGATTGGAATGCAAAGGGTGGACACAAACAGAAAGGAACAGTAGTTGGAAAATATGGCCTGGGTGATAGAAATGATGTTGGTGATCACATGATGGAATATTGCAAGACCAAGGATTGTTCAATGCAAATGCCTAATTTTTTAAACAACATAAAGACGACTATACACATGGAACTCACCAGATGGAACACACAGAAATCAAACTGACTACATCTGTGGAAAGAGACTGTGGAAAAACTCCCTATCATCAACCAAAACAAGGCTAGGGGCAGACTATGGAACAGATCATCAATTGCTCATATGCAAGTTCAGGCTGACGCTGAAGAAAACTAAAGCAAGCCCATAATTATAAAAATTTGACCTTGAACATATCCCACATGAATTTAGAAATCATCTCAAGAACAGATTGGATGCATAATGACCAAAGACCAAAAGAATATGGCATGACATCAAGAACATCATATAGGAAGAATGCAAAGGTCATTAAGAAGACAAAAAGGAAAATACCAAAATGGAAGTCAGAAGAGACTCTCAAACTTGCTTTCCAGTACAGAGATGCTAAGGAAAATGGAATAAATGAGGAGATAAAAGTGCTAAACATAAAATTTCAAAGGACATCTAGAGAAGACAAAGTTAATGGTGAGATATCCAAAGACCTGGAGTTAAAAAAAACTAAAAGGGAAGAACATGCTCAGCATTTCTGAAGCTGAAAAAACTGGAGAAAAAATTCAAGCATTGACTTGTAATATTGAAGGATTCTATTGTCAAAATACTGAATAATACAGAAAGCATAAAAAGAAGATGGCAGGAATAAACAGTCATTGAATCCAAAATAAATGGTCAGTGTTCGAATATTTCAAGAGAGAGCCTATGATCAAGAGTGAGTGGTACTGAAAGAAGAAATCCAGTGTGCACTGAAGGCACTGGCAAAGAGCAAGTTTCCGGGAATGGATGAAATACAAACTGAAATCTTTCAACAAACTGATGCAACAATGGAGACCCTCAATAATCAATGCCAAGAAATTTGGAAGACAACTATTTGGCCAACTGATTGGGAGAGATCCATATCTGTGCTCATTCCAAAGAGAGGTGAACCAACAGAATGCAGAAATTAAACAATATCATTCATATTGCATGTAAGTAAAATTTTGCTAAACAATTTAAAAAATGGTTGCAACAGTACACTGACATGGAACTGCCAGAGGTTCAAGCCAGATTCAGATAAGGACATGGAATGAGGAGTATCATTACTGATATCAGATGGATCTTGGCTGAAAGCAGAAAATACCAAAAAGATGTTTACCTGTGCTTTACTGACTATGCAAAGGCTTTCAAACGTGTTGATCATGACAAGCTATGGACAACATGGCAAAGAATGACTACTCCAAAGCATTTAATTGTGCTCATGAGGAACAGACCAAGAGGCAGTTATTCAAACAGTACAAGATGACACTGAATGGTTTAAAATCAGGAAAGATGTATGCCAGGATTGTATTTTCTCACCATATTTTTTCAATCTGTACACTGAATAAATAATTCCAGAAGCTGGATTATATGAAGAACAATATGGCATCAGGATTAGAGGAAGACTCATTAACAACTGATGATATGCATATGATACGACCTTGCTTGCTGAAAACGAAGAGAACTTAAAATACTTACTGAAGAAGATTAAAGACCACAGCCTTCAGTATGGGTTGCATCTCAATGTACAGAAGGTAGGAATTCACACCACTGGACCAAAAAATAACATCATGATATATGGAGTCCTACTGTGGCAACTATGGGCTAATGCAAGGGACAGCAAAGTTGGTTTGAACCAGCTCACCAGTTGCTCCTTGGAAACCCTATACACGATTGCTGTGGGTTGGAACCAACTCGATAACACTTCACAACAATGTATGGAGAAAACATTATCAACACTCATGGAAGTGGTAATCAAGAAATATCCTCACCACTGGACCAGTAAACAACATTCTTATTAATGAAGAAAAGATTGAAGTTGTCAAGAACTTCATTCTTCTTGGATCAACTGTCAACACTAACAGAAGCAGCAATCAAGAAATCTAATGATGTATTGCATTAGGCAAATCTGCTGCACAAGACCTTTTGAAAGTGTTGAAGAGCAAAGATGTCAGCTTGAGGACTAAGGTGCGCCTGACCCAAGCCATGGTATTTTCAGTAACCTCATATTGCATACG
>NW_006408519.1:23720880-23725582 GCF_000296735.1 Chrysochloris asiatica
GTTGGTCAATGAATAAGGAAGACCATAGAAGAATTGATGCCTTTGAATTATGGTGTTAGAGAAGAATATTGAAAGTATCACGGACTGCCAGAAGAACAAACAAATCTGTGTTGGAAGTACAGCCAGAATGCTCTTAGAAGCCAGGATACTGAGACTTCATCTCTCATACTTCGAACAGGAGAGCAGAGAAACGATCCAGGTTCTGTATCAGCTTGTATCAAGGACACAGCCACCTACTTTGTATTTCAGGGTTGTAAGTAGCGCAGGCTTTGCGACTCTGTGAAAGTGACAACTTCTGAGAGGAAAGAAAACGTGACTTCTGAGAGGAGAGAAAGCAATAAAGTTTTTTTGTTTTGTTTTGTTCTAGTGGCTCAGTGGTTAAGCACTCAACTGTGAACCAAAAGACTGATGATTTGAACCAACCAGTTGCTCCACAGGAGAAAAATGTGTCAGTCTGCTTCCTTAAAGATAACCGGGGCAGGGGGAGGGAAAATTAGTCAGTGGCTAGAGGGTAGATGAAGTTTGGCCATACTGGCCTCCAACGAGCACTCTGGCTGTACTTCTTCCAACACAGATCTATTTGTTCTTTTGGCAGTCCATGGCACTTTCAGTATTGTCCTCCAACACCATAACTCAAAAGCATCAATTCTTCTATGGTCTTCCTTATTCACTGTCCAGCTTTCACATACATATGAGGTTATTGAGAATACCATGGCTTGGGTCAGGTGCACCTTAGTCCTCAAGCTGACTTCTTTGCTCTTCAACTCTTTAGAAAGGTCTTGTGTAGCAGATTTGCCTAATGCAATACGTCGTGTAATTTCTTGGAGGCCAGGATGGCCACACTTCGTCTCTCATACTTTGGACATATTGTCAAGAGGGACCAGTCACTGGAGAAGGATATCATGTTTGGTAAGGTGGAGGGTCAGAGATAAAGAGGAAGACCCCCAGTGAGATGGATTGATAAAGTGGCAGCATCAATGGGCTTAAGCGTGGCAACAATTGTGAGGTTGGCCCAGGTCGGGCAGTGTTTCATTCTGTTCTGTATAGGGTCACTATGAGTCGGTACCAACTCAATGGCACCTCACAACAACAACAAGAGGGTAGACACATGTTAACAGGGGTGATAGGGCAGGCAATATGCAACAAGATGGAGGAAAGCAGAGGAAAGATGAGGCAGCAGGGACCAGAGGGAGGAGTGTAAGCATTAAAGTGAATAGAAGTAAATACTGCCACCCATTGGTACATGGAGGGGATTGCAATCATTTTAATGAAGTGAAGTATATGATTTGTTGATTATAAAACCAATGATCTGCTCTGTAAACCTTCACTCAATTCACAACAAAAGGTTTAAAGAACAGTAATAGTAAAAGTTTGTTAAAAAAAAAAAAAGATTACAGTCTTGGACAGCCTTGGGACCCGTTACAGTCTGTTTTGTAGGGTTGCTATGAATTGGAATCAACTCGATGGCAGTGAGTTTTAAACCTAATAAGTATCTTGTATTTTGCTAAATCCTTTCACAAATACTATTTTAATTGTAATTCCCCATGAGGAAGGCACTATTGGACTTCTCTTAGAGAAGAAGAAAATGAAACTCTGAGATTAAAATTAATTGCTCAGACTTAGCAAATGATGAAACTGGAATTTGACCTCTAATCCTTGTGTACAGTACAGCATGGTGGTGGTTGTGGTGAGCTGGAGAGTTGATTCGGTATAGGGCATCCAAGGCTGTAAATCTTTATGGGAGCAGAAAGCCTCATCTTTTTCCCAAGGAGCCACTGGCAGATTCGAATTGCTGACTTGCAGTTAGCAGTGCAGCTTGTAATCCACTACGCTACCAGGGCTCCCAAACCAAAAGCACTACCGTCAAGCAGATGCCAACTCACAGATACTCTGTGGGATAGAGTAGATTTATCCCTCAGAGCTTTCAAGGCTGTAAATGTCTATGGAAACCAACTACCACATCTCTCTCCTGTGGAGCATCTGGTCAGCTGGAACTGTCAACCTTTGGTTAGCAATGACTCACTTTAACCCCTATCAGAATGGTCTCAATAATAGCCTCATGTCTTGAATGAAACCCTTCCTGAGAGCAACATGATTTTCTATTCCTGCAATCTGAGGAATTTCACCAATGACTTATATTTAATACAATCCATTATGACTTGACAACAGCAAGATAATCCCTGTTAAGTTCAACTACAAAGGCAAGGAGATAAAATCATGAAGAAGGCTTACTACAAGAACAGAGTTAAAAGATAGTGGACCAGGCACTACACGGCCCCTCCACAACAAAGATACGAGAGACCAAATAAAGCAGACATAATGAAAATTCTGACATCCTGAACTTCAGAAGAAAAGCTAGAGAGGTGCATGGAGTGCTTGCTGGGAGGACACGCCAAGCAGGAACAGCAGAAAGAGAGACTGGTGAACTGCTGGCAAGATGCAGCTCCGCCATCTTGTGAGCTGCTATGGCAGCGGAGGAAGGCATGGCAGAGCAGATTCAAGCAGGTGACAGGAAAGGTGAAATTTCTTCTTTTTCTCCATGTTCCCCTGGTGACCAGAGGTTTGGCCAGTTGCCATCCTCATCCACCCCCAGCACACACTCTGCTCTCTGAGTGAGTTTGGGGCCAGCTGTGCCACTTTGGTGTGTTGCTTTGGTGCCTGGATTCAGGTGGACTCAGTTCCAGACCATCAAAACCTGCAGAACCACCAGACCAGCATTTAACCAGTCACTATGCCTCCAGCTTTCCTGTGGTCCTAATAGACACTGAAACTAGCACCATCAAGGGCCCCACAAAGTACTTCCGGATTGAGTGCCCTGAACATAGATAACACTGAGGCCAATAGGAACTCCATCTAGGGCCAGGGACTCTGCTGTTACATCCCTTCCACAACCACCATGTGAGCTCCTCAGAGATTTCATCCCTCTGGGTCCAACAACTACACTGAAATTTTTGTTTACAAATATGACAGTCCCACAATGCCCTGGAGACAACAGACAATTTTAACTCACATTAAGAAACAAGAGAGAATGACTCAAACAAATGACCAAGATATAGAACCAGAAAATGTTTCTGATGAAGAAAAGGTAATAGAACGAACTGAAAAGAATTCAAAAGAAAAGTTAATTAGGTACCTTCAAAGGATCAACAAAGATACAAGAAAGCAAGGAAAACACATACACACACATAAACTTTAGAAGAATTCAGGAAAACGCTACAAAAACAAACAGACAAAATAAATGCAAAATTTGAAACAATACAAAACCTGTGATTAGAAGTCCAGAAGATGAATACTAAGCTCTCAGAAATAGACAATACATGGAAAAGGCAAAGGAGTAGATGTGAAGCAATGGAAGCCCAAGTTAGTGAGCCTGAAGAGAAATCTCTCAATACTAGTATGCCAGAAGAACAATCAGAAAAAAGAATGAAAAAAAAAAAAAAATTCAAAGAAAGCCTGAGTTATGTGGGACACCATGAAGAGGAACAACTTGCTGGTGATTGGAATTCCTGAAGAGGAAGAGACAAGCACAGAGAAAACTGTCGAAGAGTTGTTAGAAGAAAACTTCCCTAACATCATGAAAGGTGAGAAGGCAAGCATACCAGAAGCTGAACGAACCCCAAACAGGATAGATCCCAAAAGAAAATTACCAAATCATATCATAATCAAACTTTCCAAAGTCAAAGACAAGAAAGAATCCTGATAGAAGTTCGAGAAAAATTAAAAGTTACCTACAAATGAGAACCAATAAGACTAAGCTCTAATTTTTCAGTAGAAACCATGCAGACAAGGCAATGGGACATATACAAAACTCTGAAAGAAAAAAAAAATGCCATCTAAGAATCATACATCCAGCAAAGCTGTCCCTCAAATATGACAGTTAAATTAAAACATTTCCTGATAAACAGAAATGAAAGGAATCTGTAATGATCAGATCAACTTTACAAAAAATGCTAAAGAGTGTCCTTTGGACAGAGAACCAACACGAGCAGACAACAACCCGAGATTACCATATATGGCAACACAAAACAGAACTCAAGCCAGACATGTTGTTCCTGTTGTTGAGTGCCATCCATCGAGAAGGTTCCCGATTCATAGTGAACCTATATAGGGTTTCTGAGGAGTGGCTGGTGAGTTTGAATTACCAACCTTGGGTTCAAACAGACCCTGCGGTCCAGTGCTTATCCTACAGTGCCACACCAGGATTCCTTAATTCAGATATAGAAGTATTTGAAGTAAAACAAATTTACAAGACGGAAAATAGGGAACAGAGATAGCAATGTATAATTAAGTCAACTAAAAAGCAAACAGAGTGAATAATGTAGACACAGAACTTCCAAATTAAGGAAGTCAGGTAGACTTCAAGATAAATCAGACTATTTTAAGCAAGGAACTTTTATAAATTGCAGGGTAAAGTGTAGTGGTTACGAAATGGGCTGTGAACTGCAAGGTCAGCAGTTCGAAACTACCAGCTGCTCCATGGGAGAAAGATGAAGCTTTCTGCTCCCGTAAAGCTTTACAGCCTCGGAAACCCTGTTCAGGGTCGCTATGGGTTGGAACCGACTTGACGGCACTTAACAACAACAACAACCTCAAATAAAAATAATACACTTGCACATCAAAACTTTAAAAAGGGAAATCAGAAAGATTTATATATAGTAACACAACAAAAATGAAAGTAAAAATAAAATCCATAAACAAAATA
>NW_006408519.1:23726337-23757628 GCF_000296735.1 Chrysochloris asiatica
TTTAAAACTATAAATTGCTTTACTATTTTTAAAAATAGAACAGAGGTGAAGTACTTGAGTGTAGAGAGAATGTGTCTGTTATCAAAGGCACCAAGTCGTAACTGAGATAAAAAAAGATCACTCCCAGAAATGAAGACCCTGACTCTAAAAATGCTTTGTTCCTTGGGATACAGTAAATAAGGCATATGCTGTATGCATTCTTCAGTCCCTCCTTCAATCATTCATTTGGCTACCATTTTAAATTTCTCGGGGAGATGATCTCAAGTATTTAAAGACATGTGCTTTTCATAATAACATAAATACCTAATAGAAATATTAAACAATCTTCTAAAGGGGAACCACAGTCACTACATAGAATTTATTTTCATTTATTCAAATTTTAAGTTTCTTATTAAGGTAAAACAAACAATAAAATGCACTAATTGTAAATGTATAATACAGTGTCAATTTACATGGTCAGTGGTTTGAGCCCACTAGCCACTCCATGGGAGAAAGATGAGACTTTCTGCCCCCACAAAGATTTTTAGCTTTGTGAAGTGCTGCCGAGTCAGTTCTGACCCATAGCAACCCTGTATAGGGTTTCTGAGGAGCAGCTGGTGAGCTTGAACCACCGACCTTGCAGTTCAAACACCTTTGCAGTCTGGTGCAGTAACCCACAGCACCACACTAGGACCCCATTTTTCAGCCTTAGAAACACTATAAAGGGCAGTTAACAACATAATGGAAGCACAAACTAGATCAAAACCTAAGAAGTTTCCAACATTCAGAGTTCCTCTCATGTGCCTTGTTCAACCCAAACCTACAGAACAACACCCTCCTCTCCACCTCTAGCTCCAGATTTTATCCACAGATTGTCATGATCCACATAGTCAGAAACCTCTGCATAGTCAGTAAAGCACAAGCAAACATTTTTCTGGGATTCTCTGCTTTCAGCCAAGATCCACCAGATGTCAGCAATGATATCCCTAGCTCCACATCCTCTATTGAATCAACCTTAAGTTTGTGGCATGCAGCCATTTTTGAATGCTCTTTAGAAAAATCTTTAGCAATATTAATGATGCCATCCAATAATTTCTGCATTTTGTTGGGTCACCTCTCTTTGGAATGGGTGAAAGTACGATCTTTTCTAAATTTCTTGGCACAGATGAGTGAGTGCCTCCAATGCTGCATTGTTTTGTTAAAAGGTTTCAATATGTATTCCATCAATTCCTGGAGCCTTCTATTTCTCCAAAACCTTCCATGCAGCTTGGCCTTCTTCCTTCATTGCCATCAGTTCTTGATCACATGCTACCTCTTGAAATTGTTGAACATTGTAATTTCTTTTTGATATAGTGACATTTTCTATACTCTCCATCTTCTTTGGATGCTTTCTGCATCATTCAATATTTGGCCCATGTTGTTGTACTTGCTGATAAGTGTGGTTGAGTCAATTCCAACCCATAGAGACCCTGTACCGGGTTTCCGAGAAGCAGTTGGCAGGTCGGAGCCGCCATCCTTGTGGTTTGCAGTCTGGTGTTGATACCACAGTGCCACACTAGAATCCTGGTGTTGGCAGTTGCTTAATTGTAGACATTCTGGTAAGCATGTTGTAATATTTTATTTTGGTTTTAATTTGCATTTCTCAGATCAGCAATGAGATTAAATACTTTTTATATGCCTTCTGGTCATTTGGCTAGTTCCTTTTATAAAGTGCCTATTCAAAACTGAGGTTTTCTCTTTCATTGTCTCACTGACTTCTGTTGGTTTTATGAGTCAATTTTTATGACCCCATGTGATAGAGTAGAAGTTCCCTGAAGGGTTTCCTAGGCTGTAATCCTTAAAGGAGCAATCTCCAAGTCTTTCTCACATAGAGTCACTGGGTAGATTTGAACTGCCAAGCTTTTGTTAGCAGCGAGTGCTTACTGGTTGGGCCACCACAACTCCTTCATTGATTTCTAGAACATCTTTATGTATTTTGAATACAATAGCTTGCTAGCCTTTAAACAATGCAAATCTCTTCACCAAGTCTGTGGCTTGCCCTTTCACTCTAAGTCTTTTGATGACCTTAATTTCTCCATTTTAACGATGCCATGTCATGGACTGAATTATGTGCCCCCCCTGTCCCCTTCTATCCCCCAAAGATGTGTCGACTTGGCTGGGTCATGATTTTTAGTGGTTTACAATGTCATCATCCCTTCTGATGTGGTTAGATGACCAACCAGTGCATTGTAAAGGGATTCAGGTGGATATTTAGGTTACAGGACTGATCTGATCTAAGGGGAATTTCCTGGGATGTGGCCTGCATCACTCTTTATCTTACAAGAGATAATAGGAGAGAGAAGTGAGTAGGAAAAAAGGGACCTCAGTACCCCAAGAGAGAGGAGCTGGGAACAGTGCACATCCTTTGGACTCAGGGTCCCTGCACTGGGTACCTTGTAGATCCAGAGGAAAGTGATGCCTAGACACGTGGAGATCTTCAAGTAACACCAGACCCACACAGGCTGAAAGGAGACAAGGGCTTTCCCTCAGAGCCCACACAGAGAAAACCTTCTCCAAGAGCAAGTGCCCTACATCTAGATTTTAGTCTCCCAAACTGTGAGAAAATAAATTTGTTTGGTGAAACCATTCATTGGTGCTATTTCTGTTATAGCAGCACTATATAACCAAAAAACCCAGTTTATAATTTGTGTTTTCTTTCTTTCTTCTGATTTATTTCTTTTTTAATTCTGTTTCAGAAATGTTCACCTACGATAAAGTCAAGAAGATATTCCTTTTACTTAGAACTTTTAAAGCATCCCAGTAGTTGTTGTTAAGTGCCATCGAATTGGTTCCGACCCATAGCGACCCTGCATAGGGTTTCCGGGGAGCAGGTGGCGAGCTTGAACCGCAGACCCTGAAGTTCAAATGCATTTGCAGTCTGGTGCATTAACCCACAGCGCCACACCAGGGCTCCAGCCCAGTAATAGGAACCTTTAAATGGCAGCCATTTCATCTCCTTGTCTCTACCAAGTTTACTCTAAACCTCCTTAGACAGATGAGCTTCGTCTCTTTAAAGATCTTTAGAGAAACCACCTTGACAAATCTCCTTCAGCAATTGGTTCCGGTGCTTTAAAACCCTTCTATCAGGATGTTTTTTTCTTTATATTGACTGGAAATTACAATCCTATTCGTGTGATGGATTTATAAGGCCTTTAATTTTCACATTAAAGACTAATTTAAACATTTTTAGCTTATAATGTCGCTCAATTCTAAGTACAGCTGTTCCAATGGCTTCTGTTTTATGGTGTTTCTTACGTTGCCTTATCCTTTTGTTTGAAATACTGAAAGGAAGATGTATGACCTAATACAAGACTACCTACAGTGTTGGCTACGATAAAGATAGTGAGGTCCTCATGAGCACTGGGTAGGGGAATCGAAAGGAAAGGAGGCATCTTTGGTCCCCAGAAATATCCTAGAAAATTTAGATTACAACAGGGGAGTGGATCCTTTATAAACTGCTACTCCCCAAAGTCCATCCCTAGGTTTCTGCCTTCAAGACAGAAAAAGTCTTTATTAAGTCCAATGTGTAAAGTCCTTACTCTCTAGGTGATTCAAAAGTATGGGGTCTGATACTGCTAATGAAACAATCATTATCATAGGTTAACATTTTGCAGCTACTCAGATATGAGAGTCATGTAACTTTCCTATTTCAGATGCTAATCAATTTTGCTCAGTATGAACTGGAAGTGGGGGGGGGTGGAAAGCCATTTATTGTAATTTGCTTCCCATATTCTTGGCAATTAGTTTATAATTGTGGATCATGTCTATCACTGTCCTCTACCTTAAATCAACCACTAGCAGGAACTGAAACTAAATGCCACAAAATATTCCTCATATGGTGAAGGGTCTCTTCATTTTTATCATCTTTATTCTTGCGAGACAAGGACATCAGAGAGTAAAATACTATAGGAAAGAGAAACTTTGTGCTCAGAGATCACAATGAAGCTAGAATAATCTTTTTTTTTTTTTTTTTTAATGCAAAATCTGACTGTGTTTGTTAGGATTACATCAGCTATGATTAACAAAAATTCCAAATATCTCTCAACTCTTCTCTCCTACCGTTCCTCTCACTTCATCCATCCACATGCACACATCCAAGATAGTCTGGACTTCTGCAACTGTGGAAGATCAATTCCATTAAATCTGCAAAGATGTAAGTTTACTCTATTCCTGTTGTTGTTGTTGTGTGCCGTGGAGTCGGTTCTGACTCATAGTGAGCCTGTACAGGGTTTCCGAGGCTGTAAATCTTTACAGGAGCAGAAAGCCTCATCTTTCTCCCACAGAACAGCTGGTAGTTTTGAATTGCTGACCTTGCAGCTCGCAGCCTGATTTGTAACTGCTATGCTACCAGAGGTATGGCTTATATCCTCAAACTCCAAGGCCACATCTGGTTTCCTGGTGGCAAGGGAGACAAGCAGTTTCCAGTTCTCTCTAAGGGAAGCTCTCTTAGAATACAGGGATGCGGTTCCCTCACTGGGAAGCCACCCCTGATTCTTTTAGCTAAAATCAATCATTCCTTTCTTGATGTTCACAACACAATTGCTTTCTCTTGTTTACGTATTACTTAGTTCTTTCTTGTATTGTTGTTGTTACTGCTCTTAGGTGCCACCGAGTCAGTTCAGACTCAGTGGAATTGGAACACTGTGACCTGCTGGAGTGTCACTGGCTGCTTTCTCTCAAGTGGATTCTACAAGTCTTTCTTTCCAGGCCATCTAAATCTGGAAGCCCCATTGTAACCTGTTCAATATCAACAGCATGCAAGCCTCCACTGACAGGTGGGTGGGTGGTGGATGTATTCGGGGTGATTTGGACTAGAATCAAACCTGGGTTCTCCACAGAGAACGAGAATTCTACTACTGAGTCATGACGACTCCGTGACATCATCTCCCTCGTTATATTAGAGAGTGTGGGAGGTTGTTGTTGTGAAGTGCCGTTGAGGTTGAGTTGGTTCTGATTCATAGTGACCTTGTAGAGGGTTTCCAACTGGTGGGTTTGAACTGCCAGCCTTGTGCTCCAGAGAGCTTCATTAGTCCCTTCACGGCCCACCAATTATTAGTATGGTGCTCTACAGAAAGTAGACATCCAGTGGATACGGGATGAACAAAGTATCTCTTTGCCTGCCTTTTCTACCATTTCCATTTTCTGTTGTTCATGGGCACTGACTAACTAGTCAGGATGATCCCTGACTAGTTCAGAGCTAATCCAGCATGTGCTCTTCTTCTCAGTGCCAATCTTTATATTATCCAGTCTCTCTTCATTCAAACTTTTACACTCGCCAGTTTTCTACTCCACCCCGACAAAACCAGCTGTCCTAAACAATGACACAAGACGCTTTCTAAGAAGCATACAGATTTCTTGGCCACATGCAAATGATTAGATTATCATTTTGTGGCTGAGGTCTAGGAATCTATGCAGCTTGGATCTGGGCTCTCTGAATGGCATGTAGAAAGTTCAGTATGAATTCATGGGTGGTAATGGGCTGCTCCTGTTGGCTACAATGTTACAAAGCTGTAGCACAGCAGAGACTTAGATGGTACTTTTCAAACATTAACATTCTTACGAATTACCTGGAGTATCTAGGTAAAGAGCAGACCCTGAGTCCGTAGGTTTGAGGTGGAATCCAAGCTTGAACTTCTCGAATAATCTCCAAGCCTGTTGGTGTGTAGGGAGCACATTGCATTGGCTTTCTTATTAGAAAGCAGTTTGACAACTGTATCTTCCAGAGACACCATCATAACGAACTAAAGTGATCATTCATTAGTCTGAATATCTAAATTCAAGTTCAGATATACATCTTCTCTTTATTATCAGGCCAACGAGGCTGTTCATGAATGAATACAGAACTAGAGATCATGGGATATGTAAGACAGATTAATATTATAGTTCTCACTCAATTTATTTTTGCATTTAGAATGATCTGAGAGGCCAAAAACTAATTATTATTTATAACTCTTTAGCTCCTTCCTTACAATCTTAGGTTATGTGCCAACAATAGAGCAAATCAGGAAAGGTTTCTTCTTATTATCTGGGCAAGTTAAAGCATTAAAGATTTCCAATGTATTCAAATCTGGGACACATTTTAGTGGTCATTTCCAGTCACATGGTGAGCAAAGAAATTTATGCAAAATTAAATTTAGAGCAAATATTTGTTGAACTCAGGAAAAACCTCTGTAATAGTAAGGAAGATGTCGTCAAAATTGTATTTGGTCCCAGGAAGCAGATAATGGAGGCTTTTCCAACAGCACTGAGTGGTAGCCTATGGGGAGGGTGATTTTGAAAAGGAAGGAACTAGTTCCGAGTAACATCTCTTAAACCCAAAACCAAACCAAACTCACTGCCATTGAGTTGATTCCAACCCATAGTGACCCTGGATAGTTTCTGAGGCTTTAAATCTTTAAAGGAATAGAAAGTCTCATCTTTCTCTTTCAGAGCAGCTGCTGGGTTTGAACTGCCAATGCTGCGGTTAGTGCTTACCCTGTAAACAGCACCAGTGTTCCTTAGCATCATTTAAGGGTCTAGCAAATGATAACATGAGAATGGCAGCTTTTCCCAATCTCTCTGGCAGGTCCAGTATATAGGCTTGGTCTCCAGGAAGATTGAAGTTTCAGGTTAAGAACTCCCCCGGTTTCTTATTGAAGTTCACACCCAACCAACACATTGGTCAGAATAGGCCACTAATGTGACAAGCTCTATAAATAACCACACAAAGCAGAGAAAGCGTGTGTGTCTATGTGTGTGAGGCAGAGATATTAAAAGCACCAAGGTAGCAATTTTTTATGCTTAATGGATGGTTCCGCCTCACTATTACAGAGCTTGGTGGCTTTTAATGATGAAAAAATTATGCAAACATTAAAAAACAATTTTATATAATTATTTGGAGTTTGCTTTCATTTTACAAACAACCATTTAAAATAAATCCATTAATGCTATCTGTGGGGATTTCTTGCAAGTAAAAGGCAATGTATCATGTACTGCAGTTTGGTTGAATACTAGAAAATAAGCTCTCCTACCAGTAGTGCATTACAAAGGGAAATTAAGAAACTTCAGTGATTACTTCTGTGGCTGGGATTAGGCCTTTAACGGTTCAGGTTCCTGAATGGAAAGGTATTAGGACCATCCATTTATTTAACAAACATTTATGAAAAGGGTAGCAGTGCCCAGCGTGTCTTTCCTTCTCCAAGTACTCATTTGGCTAGCCCTCTGAGGTTCTGAACCTCCTGATCACTTCAAATCAGACCAAAAACTCATCCTCAAGAAACAGAGTCCAGTTGGTCACTTAATTTGAGATTCTATTTCTTTTCATAATTTCTGAGGAAACTGAGGAGAAACAATATTTGAAAACTAATTGTTCCTTCTGAAACAGCTCCACCTAGAGTTGGGAGTGGAATTCACAACACTGCTACTCTCTTCCTCCTGCTTAGACTTTTCCTCTGTGTCACTCCCTCACCTCGCTCCTCTTCTTCAATCATCACCTCTTTTTCTTCCCCAGTCAAAATCTGGTGAAAAGAAAAACCCAGGTGAATAAAAAGAGTCCTTTTGAAAAACGATTGCTAAGAGGAGTAAGACCACTCATTTTACAAGTTTGTAATTCCCGTCTGAGGCCAAACCACAAACCTCCTTACTTAGCTGTCTTGTTTGTAGGGGTGGGGATGGGGAGAGAGAGGGAAGTCCAAAGTCTAAGTCCTGAAATAGTGTCTTACTATTATCAATCACCTAGAAATGTCCTTTTGGCTTACCCCAATTTCCGCAACCACTTCACGTAGCCTTTCCTTGGCCTCTGCTTCTCCTTTCTTTTCCTGTAAGCATACTCTGCATCTTTTATTCACCACACTTTCATCCATATCCTAAAGCCCTAATTGGGAAGGAAGGGTAGGTCAACAGCTCAAACAACTTCTGCAAGGCCCACTATTGTTGTTGTTAAGTGCCATGGAGTCGGTTCCGACTCATAGCAACCCTGTATAGGGTTTCCGAGGAGCAGCTGGTGAGCTTGAACCGCAGACCTTGCAGTTCAAACAGCTTTGCAGTCTGGCGCATTAGCCCACAGCACCAAACCAGGACTCCTGCACAGGCCACTATAGCCCCCAGCAAAACCTCATTATTCCTCTGACCTGTCTCTCCCAAAGCAGACATTAGGAAGGAGCCCAGGTAATAGAACACAGCAATAATGGGCAGATTATCTTGACTGGATGCATATAAACCAGAGTAGAGCTGCCCACAGGAGTCCCAAGGCTGTAAATCTTTAAGAAAGTATTGTTATTATTGATGTTTATAAGTGCCATCCAATCAGTTCACACCCACAGTGACCCTGTATAAGGTTTCCAAAAGAGTAGCTGGTGAGTTTGAACTGCCAACCTTGCAGTTCAAACCAACTTTGCAGTCCAGTGCCTTAACCCACAGTGCCACATAAGCCATATCTTTCTCCCATGGAACAGCTGGTAGGTTCAAATCGCCTCCCTTTATGTTTCTGGTGGAGCCCTTAACCACAGCACCACCAGGGTCATTGTTGGTTGTTGATGTTAAGTGCCTTCGATGGGTTCCAACTCATAGCAACCCAGTATAGGGTTTCTGAGGAGCGGCTGGTGAATCTGAATCCAGTGCATTATCCCATAGTGCCACACCAGGACTCCACAGGGTCACAGGTAGATATAATTCTAACACGCCCACTAGCTTAGAAAATGAAATGTTCTTTATAAACTCATTGAGTGACCTTACACTAAAATCTGATGCATTTCTAACAGGGGATACACTGATGACAATTTCTTAGACATCACTGAACATCTTAAGGCAACAAGGTGCTAGGCCTAGAGGCTCAGGATCATAGTCTCAGGGAACACTGAGCATGACATAATGGTCAAATGACTTAACATAGCCCAGAAAGACAATGTTCTCCATCCTGCTTTGGTGAGTAATGCCTGTGATCTTAAAAGCTTATGAACGGCCATTGAAGGTATAACTATTGGTCTCTCCATGTGTGGGAGAAAGAATAATGATGACAATTGAAGATACTCGGAATCAACAAGTCTAGTAAACTGATGAAATATGTGAACGTCAGTCTCCATGACTCTGAGACCAGAATTAGATGATGCCTAGCTACCACTACCAAATGCTCTGAAAGGGATCAAATTAGAGAAACTTGGAGAGAGTAGGAGACAATGTGGAATTATACAAAACACCAAGTTTACTGTTAAGAGAATGGAGGACCCTGAGGCTATGACTCTCAGTCACCTTTCTGGTCTGGAACAGAACGCAGCCTTGTGGCCTAATTTTCAGCCAAGCAGTATACAGGTATACAAAGGGGACAACAACACTAGCTAAGGTGTACACATCTTACCTATGGAATGGTCAACCATTCAAAATCCAAAGGGCAACGTTTATCTAAGGGCAAGTTTGAGAAGAGTAGGGGAGGAGAATGGAAGGGAAATAAAAACCACAGGGATCAAGTGGGATAACCGTTGTTACATGGAAGGGATTGTAATCATTGAGATGACAGAAAGTGTAGGGTTTGTTGATTGCTGTTTCCTATTTTCCAGGCACTCTGCTATATATTTCTCTCTTGGTCCACTGAACACGATTTGGCTATTTCTTGGTGTTCTGGAGATGGTATCCTCCATTAGCACCAAAATCTCATTGTCATACCTAAAGGGAACCTTTCAGTAAAACAGCTCTTTTATTCGCCCCACTTGCTAACAGTACTCAGTACTCATACCTGTATCATACCTACTAATAAAGGAACATGGGTTTCTACAAACCCAGAAAGATGTGCACCAGGGTTGTATTCTTTCACCATAATTATTCAGTTTGTATGCTGAGCAAATAATCAAAGAAGTAGGATTATATGAAGAAGAATGTGGCATCAGGATTAAAGGAAGACTCATTAGCAACTTGAGATTTGCAGAGGATACAACTTCGCTTGCTGAAAACCAAGAGGACTTGAAAAATTTACTGATGAAGATCAAACACTGCAGCCTTCCATATGGGTTGCATCTTGATGTAAAATAAACAAAAATCCTCACTTCTGGGTCAATATAACATCATGATAAATGGAGAAAAGATTGAAGTTGTCAAAGGCTACATTTTGCTTGGATCCACCATCAACACTCATGGAAGCAACAGTCAGTAAACCAAATGACGTACTGCATTAGGGAAACTTGCTTCACAAAACCTGTTTACAGTGTTCAAGAGCAAAGATGTCAGTTTGAGGATTTAAATCCATCTGACCCAAGCCATGGTATTTTCAATAGCCTCAAATGCATGTGAAAGTTAGACAATAAATAAGGAAGACCATAGAAGAAGTGATACATTTGAGTTATGGTGTTAGGTAAGAACGTTAAAGGTACCGTGGACCACTAGAAGAACAAACAACTCTGTGTTGGATGAAATACAAACAGAATGTTCCTTAGAAGACGAGATGACCACACTTTGTGTCTTAAACTTTGGATATGTTGTCAGGAGGGAGCAGTCCATAAGAAAGATATCATGGTTGTTCGAGTGGAGTGACAGTGAAAACTGGGAGACCCCAACGAGATGGACTGGCACAGGGGCAGCAGCAATGGGCTCAAGCATAACAACTGTGAGGGTGACTCTGGATCACGTGGTGTTTCGTCCCATTGTTCATAGGGTCGCTATGGGTTAGGCAGACTTAACGGCACCTAACACCACCACTGCCACCACCATCATCAGGAAGGTGGCTCAGCGGAATCAGCAACATCAGAAGCACCCAGCTTCAGCTCACAAGGTTGGTATTCTGTCTGTCCCCAAGACTCCCTGAATTCTACTTATTTATGCAAGAATATATTTACCTATGCATCAATAGGTTTTGTTTGTTATCTATGCATTTTTAATATCTCAGTGATTCATGAGACCTAATAATGGTGCTCATTACTGCAAAAATAATACAGGACTGGACTGGACAATGAACCCCAGGTTAGTAGTTCAACCCAACCAGCCACTCTGCAGGAGAAAGATGAGACTGTCTTTTCCCTTAATGATTTACAGCCACATAAACCTTATATATGAGTCCTCGTGTGGCGCTGTGGGTTAATGCGCTGGACTGCAAAGTCAGTCAAGGTCGGCAGTTCAAGCTCACCAGCTGCTCCTCAGAAACCCTATACAGGATCGCTATGAGTGAAGATGAGTCAGAATCAACAACAAGGCAGTGGGTTTGAGTAAGTTAAGAGTTTTTAATTCCTACTTGGTTTTGGTCTCTAAGGAATAAAACATTCTCTGACACTGGATTGAGGTAAGCCTACAGACCACCTCCTTTGTCAATGTATGCTTGACAGAGAACTTCCAGAGGTTCAAGCCAGGTTCAGAAGAGGCCGTGGAATGAGGGATATCATTACTGATGTCCGATGGATCTTGGCTGAAAGCAGAGAATATCAGAAAGATGTTTACCTGTGCTTTATTGACTATGCAAAGGCTTTCGATTGTGTGGATCATGACAAACTATGGACAACATTGCAAAGTATGACTATTCCAGAACACTTAATTGTGCTCATGAGTAATCTGTACCGGCCAAGAGACAGTTGTTCGAACAGAACATGGGAACACTGAATGTTTTAAAATTAAAAAAGGTGTGAGACAAGGTTATATTCTTTCACCATATTTATTCAAAGTGTATGCTTAACAAATCATCAAAGAAGCTGGGTTCTATGAAGAAAATTGTGGCATCAGGATTTGAGGAAGACTCATTAACAACCTGCGATATGCAGATGATACAACCTTGCTTGCTGAAAGTGATGAAGTGATGAAGATCGAAGAGCACAGCCTTCGGTATGGATTACATCTCAATATAAAGAAAACAAAAATCCTCACCACTGGACCAATAGATAGCATTCTTATCAATGGAGAAAAGACTGAAGTTGTCAAGGACTTTACTCTTCTTGGATCAACTATCAACACTCATGGAAGCAGCAGTCAAGAAATCAAATGATGTATTGCATTAGGCAAATCTGCTGCACAGGAACTTTTTTTACAGTGTTGAGGAGCAGAGATGTCAGCTTGAGGAATAAGGTGCGCCTGACCCAAGCCATGGTATTTTCAATAACCTCATATGCATGCAAAAGCTGGACAGTGAATAAGGAAGACGGTAGAAGAATTGATGCTTTTGAGTTATGGTGTTGGAGGAGAATATTGAAAGTGCCATGGGCTGCCAAAAGAACCAACAGATCCGTGTTGGAAGAAGTGCAGCCAGAGTGCTCCTTGGAGGCCAAGATGACCAAACTTTGTCTCTCATATTTCAGACATATCGTCAGGAGTGACCAGTCACTGGAGAAGGATATCATGTTTGGTAAGGTGGAGGTCAGAGAAAAAGAGGAAGACCCCCAACAAGATGGATTGGCCAAGTGGCAGCATCAATGGACTCAAGCGTGGCAACAATAGTGAGGTTGGCCCAGGATTGGGCAGTGTTTCGTTCTGCTGTGCATACTATGAGTCAGTACCAATTCGATGGCACCTAACAACAACAACAACAACAACAACAACAACATACCATCTTGGCGGTACCCTTCTCCTGATAGTCTCTATCCTGCCTGGCAGTCCAGTCCTTCATGGATTAGTGTTACATTCCCATTTCCCCTGAGTAAATGGAAAACCGTGAAAGACCAACCCTGTAGCTAAACCAACAATGTTTAGAGGAACCAGAAAAGGCTACCCAACCCCTTAATCTGGGTTTCTCAAATGATAAATGGAGGGGGGAAAAGCACTTGGTTTAAGACATGATGCATGAAGAGTCATGTGGATTTAGCACTGTCTTCAATGTTAGGCAGGCATTAGGGTCACAGTCTTCTGATTTCTGTAGGTGAACACTGTTTGCACAGAAATCAGTCACAGCCAATTTAAAAGATATCACCTTTCACTTGGTTGGCTGTATGTTGTTTAGTTAGTTCTAACTCAGAGCAACCCTGTATAGGGTCTCCAAGACGAAAACTTTTATAGACACAGAAAGCTTCATCTTTTCCCATGGAGCACCTGGTAGATTCAAACTGTTGACCTTGCAGCCCAATCCGCAACCCACTACATCTTTAAATTAGTCAAACCTAAAGCTTAGCTACGTGGGTGTGGAGGGAAGTATGACCAGCTAGGTAATAAAGAAAACATCCAAAGCTGATCTTCAAGTCTCGGTTGCTGCACATGTTGGCACATGTTGCCTGCCACTCTGATGTGCTGCTGGAGGAAGAGCTCTCCAAGGCAAATGGGTACACAGGTAATAAATCAGCTGGTGAGCTATCCCTGCAAATGATCAGAGTGACAATCTATTTTTCATGGCTTAAAAGTCAAACTCTTGAGCAGAAGTCATTCCAGGAAGGCCTACCTAATCAGTCTAGCTACAACTAGCTTCTTTATATGCCCAGTGTTTGCTTCTACTGTGGCATTTCACATATCCTACAATCCATCACACTAAGCACCTCATTGATACCTTGCCCTTTCCACTTCTCTAGCTCTGCTAGTGCAATTCTCTCCTCAGAAAGCTTCCACTATTACCTCACTACTTACGGGAATGTTACCTATTCAAGTCTCAGGTCAAATGACACCTACCCAGAGTTTTCCAGGTGAGAGGTAGTCTCTCTTTCTCTCCCTCTGTTTTGTACACATGTGCCAGCTTAACTACTAGATAAGAAACTCCTTGAAAGTGTGTGAGACAGACATCATCTATCACAAAAGATACAGCTACTGTTTAGGATGTACCAAGCATGACTGCAAGGACTGTATGGTCATTTCATTTTTTCTGTATCATGTATTTTATAAATGAAGAAACTGAGGGTAGGAGATGCTAAGTAATTTGTTTAAGGTCCGAGAGGTCATTGGGATACTGATTCTAAGACTTCATACCAACAATAAGAGCAAATTTCATATCAGATATTTTATGACATAAAGACCTGGGCAGAGAAATAAATGGAAAACAACTTGAAACTCCTCTCTAATTTATTTTTTTTAAAAAAGAAGCCTCTAAGACCACACTGCATTTTCTCTTAAAGGCAGCATGGCAAAACAAAATCGGACACCGTATGGTATAGTCTACATCCTTATTTTAAGAACTAATATATAGAGATCCACAATACATCTATCAGTCTGTCATTCTATGGTGGCTTGCCTTTTGCAATGATTCTGGAATCTATGCTACAGGTATTTAAAACACCAGCAGGGACACTCACGGTGGACAAGTTTCAGCTGAGCTTCCAGATAAAGAGCGCCCAGGCAGGAGAGATGGACTACTTCTAAACATTTAGTCACTGAAAACCTTATGACTAGCAATGGAATACTCCCTGCAGCAGAGTACTGAAACATGATGAAGAACACTAGACTAATGTCAGATATAGGGTCAGAAGATGAGCCCCTCAGGTTGGAAGTTACTCAAAATGTGACTGGGGATGAGCTGTCTCCCCAAAGTAGAGTTAACTGTGATGACACGAATAGAGTAAAGTCCTCTGGACCTTCATTTGCTGAGAGGGTACAACTCAAAATTAAGAAAAATAGCTGTAAACATCCACTAATAATTGGAACATGGAATGTATAAAGTATGAATCCAGGAAAATTTGAACTGTCAAAATCTTTCAACAAACTGATGCAGCACTGGAAACACTCATTCATCTGTGCCAAGAAATTTGGAAGACCACTACCTTGCCAACTGACTAGAAGAGAGGCGACCCAATGGAATGTGGAAATCACTGGACAATATCATTAATATTGTATGCAAGTAAAATTTTGTAAAGATGGTATAAAAATAGCTGCAACCATATATTAACAGAAAACTGCCAAAGGTTCAAGCTGGATTCAGAGGAGGACATGGAACAAGGAATATCATCGTTTATATCAGATGGACCTTGGCTGAAAGCAGAGAATGACAGAAAGATGTTTACCTGTGCTTTACTGACTACACAGAGGCTTTCAATTGTGTGGATCATGACAAGCTATGGAAAACTTTGTGGAAAACGAGTATTCCAGAACACTTCATTGTGCTCATGAGGAACCTGTATATAGACCAAGAGGCAGATGTTTGAGCAGAATGAGGGAACACTGAATGGTTTACAATTAGGAAATGTGTGTGCCAGGGTTGTGTTCTTTTACCATACTTGTTCAGCCTGTATGCTCAGCAAATAATTCAAGAAACTTGATTATACGAAGAAAAACATGGTATCAGGATTGGAGGAAGAGTCATTAACAATTTACAATATGCAGATGATACAACCTTGCTTGAGGCCTTAAAGCAAAGAGGACTTAAAATACTTACTAATGAATATCAAAAACCACAGCCTTTGATATGGATTGCACCACAATGTAAAGAAAATAAAAATCCTCACCACTGGACCAATAAACAACAACATCCATACAAATGGAGAAGAGACTGAAGTTGTCAAAGACTTCATTTTGCTTGTATCAATCATCAACACTTACAGAAGCAGCAGTCAAGAAATCAAATGATGTATTGGGCAAATCTGCTGTACAAGACCTCTTTAATGGGTTGAAGAGCAAAGATGTCAGTTTGAGGACTATGGTGTGCCCAATCCAAGCCATGGTATTTTCAATAACCTCATATGCATGTGAAAGTTGATGCATTTGATCTATGGTGCTGGAGAAGAACAAATAAATTTGTGTTGGAAGAAGTGCATCCAGAATGCTCATTGGAAGCCAGGATGGCCAGATTTCATCTCTCATGTTTCAGACATATAGTTAGGAGGGACCAGTCCCTGGAGATGGATATCTTGTTTGATAAAGTGGAGGGTCAGATAAAAAGAGGAAGACCCCCTACAAGATGGATTGGCACAGTGGCAGCAGCAATGGGCTCAAACATAGCAACAACTGTGAGGTTGTCCCAGGACCGGGCAGTGTTTCATTCTGTTGTGCACAGGATCACTATGAGTCAGCACTGCCTTGATAGCACCTAACAACAACAACAACAAATACACAGAGACCAGAGCTTGTTAGTGGTAGCAGGGGCAGGTGGGATGGAGGGGAGAAGTAAGAGTCATGTTTTTAAAGCACTGAGTATATGACACTTCCTCAGAAAGTTGGAAGTGGAAAAACGACGTGACCCAGAACACCCTCTACTTGGTATGTATTCACAAGAATGAAGAGCCAGGATACGAGAAAATATATCATTGCAGACTCCTGGTGTGGCATTCAATCTCAGAATCGGCTTGAACTGCTAACTCGGTGGTTCAAACTCACCAGCTGCTGCTCGGAAACCTTTTGTACAGGGTTGCTAAGAGTTGGAACTGATTTTACAGCACACAACAACATGACCACTGCTCATATTAGCAAAAAGGTCCTAAATGTCCACCCACGGAAGAGTGAATAAACAAACTTTTGTACACACACACAATGGAAAACTATGCAGCATTGAAGAATACCAATGAATCTGTGAAACACCTCTTGACATGGATGAACATATGCTGTGTGAAATTAGTCAATCAAAACAGGACAAATATTGTATGAGACCACTATTGTAAAAACTCAAGAAAAGGTTTTCATGCAAAAGGAAACATTATGTGATGGTTACCAGGGGGAATGAGGGAAGACAGAGTAATTCATTGGCTAGAAGGTAGACACATGGTAACTCAGGTGATGGTGAAGGCAATATGTATGAAGAAGGAGGGTGGCAAAAGAATGACAAAGACAGGTGAAGACACAAGGTGTATGCAAGACTAAAGGGGAGAGGAGTAAATAGTGTTAGATACACATCCTTGGAACAGTGTTCTTCAGGTAAATGGGCAGACACACAGGCTTAATGGATCTGGGAGGAAGAGAGAAAGTATACCCACAATTATATAAAGGTTTGAAAGGGATATTTTGCAGCAAATACAACTATGAATGTGGTAGAGCATATGGCAGGTAAAATGATGAAAATTTAGACATTACCAAACATTTTAAGAAAATGAGTTGCTGGGCCTTAGGGCTCAGGACTATAGTCTCAGGGGACACCATGGTCAACTGGTGTAACATAGTCCAGAAAGACAATGTTCTACATCCTACTTTGGTGAATAGCATCTGACATCTTAAAAACTCATGAGCGACCATCTAAGTTGAAACTATTAGTCTCTTCATGCACAGAAGAAATAAGAGTGATGAGCACTGAAGATGCTAGGAATCAGTCCAATGGACTAATGGAATATGTGAATATCCATCTGTTTCCACAACTCTGAGAGCAAGGGAATCGGATGGTGCCTGGATACCAATGCCAGCTGCTCTGAAGGGGATCATATTAGAAGGTCCTGGATGGAGTGCGAAAGAATGTGGGAAAAGCCTCAAAATTATAGATGAAGACAAGCTTTCTGATCGGAGGGAGACTGGACAAACCCGAGACGATGGCCTTGACATTCTTCAGGTCTGGAAAGGAACTCACCCTTGTGGCCCAATATTCAACTCAGCAGTAGATAGGTATATGGGGTGGAGCTGGTGGAACAACACACTATTACTAAGGTATGCTTACCATGCAATGGTCAATCATTCAAGATCAAAAGGGCAACATTTACCAAAGGACAATGTTGAGACGAGATGGGAGAGTGGATGGAATGGAAACAGGAACCAGAGAGAGGAAGTGGGAGAACTGTTGTTCCACGGAGGGGGTTGTAATCATTGAGATGAAACAAAGGGTGTGATTTGTTGAGTGTAAAATTGATGATGTTGTCCATAAGCCTTCACTCAACTCACAATAAAAAGCTAAAGTAAAGTCAACAAAAGGCATGGAGTATCTATTTATGGTTAATGGAAACTTTGGCAATGTGGACTTTCATGGTTGCTCAGCCTGATGAGTGTAGCTCGTATCACAGTGTAACGTACATGTGGAAAATGCTGGACTGGCGGATGTGCTATTATATATATTTTACCACAGCAAAAAGAGAGAGAGAGAGACATAGGTATTTTAAATTAATGACTTGAGATGAAAGCTATCTTTCACAAAGGTTATATGTATGTTGTTGGTAGTAGTTTTTCTGCATCTATAGTCACCATTTTCACAACTAACAATGCACTTTGAGCAGTCACTGCCCCTTACATTCATCCACGATGCCCGCGTGTCTAACAAGAAAAAGCAAGAAAGCTATCTCCATTATCATCTTACACTCCTGACTCTACCTCACTGGCACGATCCCTGCTGATTTGTGTTTGCTTTTCTTATTCTGGCCAGGAAGTTGCTGGTTTTCATTATTACTAAATATGGGGGGGTAGTTGTGGTCACACAGCAAGTGCTCCATCAAGCTGCACCATCTTTTATTTTCAACCAAATTCCCGTGAGCAGTCAAAATGGTAGGCAGAGCATGACAGAGGTGGAGATGCCAGTGAAGGAGATGAATGCATTTTCTCCAATCTCATTTTATTTTTTAACTTTGAACATATTCCAGGGCCAGGCAACATGAAAAACAGAACCTTAATGTTACAACATGATTGAAAGTCTGGTATCATACCGAAGTGATGGATCAAATTTCTTATGAAATCTGCTCTGAAATAACATTTCATATTCTTAATAACACTCTGGTCTAAATATTGACAGTGAAATGCCACTTGGGAGGCAAGAGGATGATAAAAAATATACCAAGAATATTAGCCTTCTTCCCTTAAGGTTCAATAATTGTCTGATAAAAGAAAGCATTACTTTCTTGGAGGGTTCTGAATTGATCTTCGGTGAAGATGCCAAATTTCACAAATCTTACAAAACGAGTCTTCCTCTGTGTTTGTATTCTAAAGTACCAAGTAAATACATTTTAAGTTCTTGTATGGATGAATTTGACCAATTAGCTACAGTTTAAGAATACAATGGAGCTTAAAAAAGTTTGTGGAAAAAAGGAATGAAAAGAAAATGGAATTTTTCCATGAACTTTTTGAAGCCCCTTTGTATTTAAGCCTTTGGAATTCACTCAGAGCCAAAATAGTCCTCAAGTCTTTCTTCATTAAACTCAGACTCCGTTGGCGGGCACCTGAACATCTTCAAAAAAGTCTGAGGCCTTTAAAACCCAATTCCCCAGGGATCTAAAATATTGTATTTTCAGGGCACTGATTCAGGATCTTTGAGGGCAGGACACATGTTCTATTTCTGAAATGCACAAGTATGTTGTTGTGAAATGCCGTTAAATTGGTTTCAACTCATAGCAACCCTGTATAGGGTTTCCGAGGCTTTAAATCATTGTGGGAGCTGAAAGCCTCACCTTTCTCCCACAGAACGGCTGGCAGGTTGAATCCACAGACTGTGTGGCTTACAGTCCAGTGCTTACTGTATGCAGCCACTGCACCCCCATGTACAAGTATGTTGTTGTTATGTGCCATGGAGTCGATTCCAACCCATAGCGACCCTGTACAGGGTCAGGGTTTCCGAGGCTGTACATCTTTATGGGAGCAGATAGCCTCCTCTTTCTCCTGTGGCATAGCTGGTAGTTTTGAACTGCTGACTGTGAGATTAGCAGCCTGATTCATAACCTCTATGCTGCCAGAGCTCCTTTGTACAAGTATAGAATTTAGTAATAACTATGTAATTCATTATCTTACTCTAAGGCATAACATCACATATATCTACTGTGGAATAAATTACTTCAATACGGTGAATAATGTTGCCAGTAGTATTTACAGATGACGACACTGAGGGTGAAAGTTAATTACATCTGTTAAAGTAGTTGCAAACTGTATCCAGCAAAACCTGCAAATGCAGGAATATGAATGCAGTGGAAACATTTCAGAACAGCACAACTCAAATATTTCCCACGAAAATGAGCCATAAAAAGTAGATAAGATTGCACGCTATCAAAGGTAGAAAATTTGGAGATCTGAAAAACAAGGCAAGAACCTCCCATGAAGTTCCAGCTCTCATAGGTTTCACTGCATATATATACATACACACATATGCTTTGTATGTATATATCAATCCTGGTGTGGGTTAATCTGCTGGACTGCAAAGTTAGTTTGAACCACAAAATCAGAGGTTCAGTCTCACCAGCCACTCCTTGGAAACCCTATACAGGGTCACGATGGGCTGGAACCAACTCGATGGCACTTAACAACAATATACATACATAGAGACATTCATAGTATACATTTCCTCTCTTTCCTGTTCACACTCCTCTCATGGTAGAGGGGAGCATCATGGCTCTCTTGGATAAGCACTGAACTACAAACTATAAGGTCAGCAATTAGAGCCCTCCAGTCACTTCTTGGAAATGCAATAGAGTTGTTATGAATCAGAACCAACTGTGTACCACTCAACAACAACTCGTAGAAAGCCTTTCCCTAAATGTGCACTTGGTGTTGTCAGGTGCCATCAAGTCGGAACCGACTCATAGCGACCCCATGCACAGCAGAACGAAACAATGTCTGATCCTGGGCCAACCTCACTACCGCTGCCACACTTGACGCTATCAATGATGTCACCTGGCTGATCTATCTCGTTGTTACCCAGCATGACATTCTTCTCCAGTGACTGTTCTCTCTGGACAATATGTCCAAAGTATGAGAGACGAAGCTTAGCCATCTTGGCCTCCAAGGAGTACTCTGGTTGCACTTCTTCCAAAACAGATCTATTGGTTCTTTTGGCAGTCCATGGCACTTTCAGTATTCTCCTCCAACACCACAACTAAAAGGCATCAATTCTTCTATGATCTTCCTTATTCACTGTCCAGCTTTCGCATCCATATGAGGTTATTGAAAATACCATGGTTTGGGTCAGGCACACCTTAGTCCTCAAGCTGACATCTCTGCTCTTCAATACTTTAAAAAGTTCCTGTGCAGCAGATTTGCCCAATGCAATATGTCGTCTGATCTCTTGACTGCTGCTTCCGCGAGTGTTGATAGTTGATCCAAGAAGAAGGAAGTCCTTGACAACCTCAATCTCTTCTCCATTGAGAAGAATGCTGTTTATTGGTCCAATGGTGAGGAATTTTGTTTTCTTTACATTGAGTTGTAATCCATACGTAAGGCTGTGCTCTTTGATCTGCACTAGATGTCGACTTTACAATGAATCATCAGGAATCCTGTGTAATGGTGGTGGTGGTGATGTGCTGTGGAGTCGGTTAGGACTCACAGCAACCCTGTAGAGCATTTCCAAGGCTGTAAATCTTTATGGGAGCAGAACGCCAAGTCATTTTCCCATGGAACAGCTAGTAGTTTTGAACTCTTACCTTGAGGTTAGCAGCCTGACTTGTAACCAATACGTTACATGAGCTCCTTAATCTTGGGTGATAGTAGTTCTCAATCTTTACTTTCCAGTCGTCTCCTCTAGGAAAGTTTGGTAGCCATCCTTCCTGTGCACCCTCAAAAGACAAAATACTTCTGATGGAGGTGGTGGGACCCAGAACCCTTCACTGATAGGCACATCATGTAATTCTGATGTCAATCACATGCTAAGAAAGAAGGCAGTATCACACTGAATGTTTAGTACTACACTCATTTCTCAAGACAAATCTTTTAGGGCAGAGGCCTTGGAGATTACTGGTTAAGATGCTGTTGCTGTTACAATGTGCCATCTAGTTGGCTCCAACTGATAGCAACCCTATATAGGGTTTCTGAGGAGTGACTGGTGGGTTTGTACCACTGACTTTGTGGTTTAACAGTCCAGTGCTTATCCTACAGAGCCATTCCACAGTCAGCTGATAGAAAATTGGTACAAGAGCAGTATACTCAACAGGGCCGTGTCAGTGGCTGAGGCGCATTCTATATTGAAGAGTAGCACCTACTGGTCAAGTTGAGATATTACAGTCTAGCTCTACCAGGCACTTCCTTTCTAGACAAACAAACAAAAACTGGGGGAGGGGAAGTACTATTGATTCATTTAACAATTCTCCACAAAGAGCTTGTACAATAGTCAAAATGCTAATAATAATAGTCACATACTTGGAATGCATTCCCTCCAAGCAAAGAAAGGGTGAATGTGGTTACTTTACTATTGATTTTAAAGCCATTACAGCTTGAAACTTTGCAGGAAATTCAAGGTAAAAGGTATGAACAACATTGTTGTCATTTAAAAAATAAAGCAACTGTGACAGTCTGGGATAATATATTTTTCCTACACAAAGAAGCTACTGAAATGCAAATTTTACTTTGCTTATCATTGACAACTCATCTAGCATGGTGGAAGAAAACTGAACTGTTAACAAAAGGGATGTCTTAGCGCAATAGGTTCACCAAATTAGAAAAGAATAAATAAATAAATACAAAAACTCAATGCTGCAGAGATTAATTTAATTTGGTTACTTCCCTGGAAAGCACTCAGAATGATTGGAATAGGAAGAGAGAAAAGATCGATTCTTATTTAGAGGAACTGACAGCAATTGAAATTGAAATGTTCATATGAAAGAGAAAACCATTAAAATCTGTAGCTGATTTGACAATTCCACTTTCATCACAGTTTACGGTGTTATTTTAAGCAACATAATATACAGTGCCCAGTAGGTCAATTGGCAAATTTAGAAATCTCTGGATGTTTAAAAAAGAAAGAAAGAAAAAGCAAAAGGTGCTTGACTAGACATTTTGTGGCCTGGAAAATCTGGGCGGATTTGATAATGCAAACTTCAGACCAATGTTTGTTGTGTTAGTGATCAAGGCGAGGGTGCCAGCCACTCTAAGCTACGGTTGAAGAGGCACTTCTTTCTTAAAGCCCTACATTCAAGTCTCTGTAGCAAGCTCTAAAGATTTTTTTTTAGGAAAGACCATTCTTAACACTATACAACACAAAATCCATACTGGAATAAAATCTCTACACTGGGCTTTAAATGCTGTATAAATCATTTTGTAGGAAATTAAACAAGACACAATTAGGTTGTTGTCAAATCATTTCCCATTGTGATGACTTTAAGGTATCCATTTATTTTGTAAAAGCACACAACAGGGACACATCTAAATCTGTGCTGAACAAAACTGCAACCTTTTGTAAACACTTGCTGTTACTTTTAGGACAAACAGACAAATCAAACTTGCCCTTTCTGTGTATCAGTGAAAACTGAGCCTCCAATCCTAAGTAAGTAAATGAATAAATACATCTACAGGTAGATCTTTCCAAGAGAGAAGAATGGAGCTCTGTAGAGACATTATTTTGCTATCCAAGTCCATATCCATTTCCCTGTATCTGGAATTAGAATTTAGTTTTTCCTTTGGGGTACTGGTCTAACACATTTCAATTGGGCAGTGCATCTCATTGCAGCAGTACTTTCACTTCTAAATATTTGGCAGAAACTTCCAAAAAGAGACCTTGATCTACTGGATTTGATCTGCAGGGCATCTACATGCATAGATAGTGCCTGAAAGCAAACACAAAAGGCAAAATCGACCTGAGAAATAGAATTCACAATGCTGTGTGAGTCCTAAGTCCAGCTGTGCTTTGCTACATTGGATCTTTTATTTATTTATTTATTTTTACTTTTGTGAGCCAGTAAGTATCTACTCCATCACTTGATTGATTACATAAAATAGTTTGAGTTATATTTCTGTCACTTGCAATTGAACAAACCCTGGCAAATTCAAAGACACCAGCTTGCATTCAAACAGGGCCATACCATATACTCAATAAATAATATTTTTATGAGACCACAACAAAGGAAGATAAAATAACTAGACTGTTGTCAGAAACAATGAGTTTCCCAGTGAAGTGCTCACTTCCTTTGCAAGGCATTAGGAGTTCTCTATGAGCTAGTCCCAGTGACTTTTCTAAGGAACCCCCTGCTCTTAAGCTATCCATCCACATTGATCTTCTAGCCATCAACCAACATACCACGCCCTTTTATGTCTCTGTCATTCTCCTAGCGCTTGTCATTTTCTTGGCTTGGTATGCGTTCCTTCTAATCCCTTTTCCACCATTTAGGTTCCAGACCATCTTCCAAAGCCAAACTCAAATGTCGTGTTTTCCATGAAGCTTTTCCAATGTTTCCCGGTCAGTCATAGTCATTACTTCTCTGCAAAGCTCGTCTTTATTTCAAGTAATTTACTTGAACAATAGCTCTACAAAGGAACTACTAACAGATGAGATATTTTTAATATTACTGAGCACCTCTACCATTTTTTTTCCTTATTGCATGTCATTATGTTTCTATCTTCTTCACTAGACTGTGAACATCTTGAAGACAAGGACCATCTTTATATCCCCACAGCCCACTTTGTCCTGACATAAGAAACACCAGACAACCTTGCAGAATTAAACAAACACATGAGCCCGGGAGGGGGTAATTAAATTTTAGAAATCAGCATTAAAGTATCGCAGCAAAGTTGAATAGAATTGAAAACCTTAAAGGAAAAGGTGTTCTGTATATCTATCGAGGAACATTAAAACTCAAGGGGTGCAGAAAAGGTGGTGGGATTGTAAATGGCCAACATGGCTCATGGAGTATGTGTTAAGCATCACAATTAGGACTACTTAGTTAAAAAGGATGATTTCCAAAACATCACCCCATAAAAGACAGAAAAGACATATTACTATATATGTGCGAGAGTCAAGACTAGGGCAAACTCAGGATAATCTTTCTGTTATGAGAAGGGCAAGTAGCATTTGGTTGGTCAAGAAAGAAAAGAGAAAAGTGTCTCTAAGACAAATCATGTAGGTATGGAGAGTGACGAGGTGAAAGGGACTCTGGGAGGGCAGAGTCCTTTAGCAGAGTCACAGACTCAACCGCATCTACAAACGGGCTGCACAGAAAACACAGATGAACAGACTGTCAACAGCACATGACACCTGTCTTCAGCTTTGGGAGGATGATTGGCAGTGATGGGGTTCACGCCTACCTGAAAACTTTCTACAGGGACTGCCAATACCCCATTATTTCTACTGGGGTCTCCAAGATCAAAGTTCCCAGAAAATTTTATTTTCCACGAGAAACCTAAAATTCCTCTTTTAAGTGAAATCTTTCATTATCAAACTTTGGCAGGTGATAAACAAATGGATCAAGCTTGAGGCAGGCTAAGTAAACACAACTGTTGACGAGGTTTCAAATTGTGTGTGAAGAGAGTGTTTGAGTCCAATGAGTGTCTCACTCAAACAGCATTTCAACAGATATAATAAGTAGTCTACAATCAGCAGACTATTATAAGTAGACTATAAACCAAACCCTCCGCTACTGAGTCGATTCCATTTCACAATAATGCTATAACACACAGGAGAACGGCTCCTTTTAGTGATTGCAAGGTTGTAAATCTTTGCGGGGGCAGACAGCCGCATCTTTCTATCCAGGAGCTGCTGATAGGTTTGAACTGTAAACCTTTCAGGTAGCAACCCAATGCTTAACCCAGCGCACCATAAAAATTCCTTGGGTTAACCATGTTGTTGTTAGTAAGTACCCTGAATTCAGTTTCAACTTGTAGTGACCCTGCTGCACGGGGTTTCTGAAGCTATAAATCTTTACGAGAGCAGAAAGCCTCATCTTTCTCCTGTAGAACATGGGTAGTTTCGAACTGCTGACCTTGAGGTGAGCAGCTCAATTTGTAACCACCATGCTACCAGAGCTCCTTAGGCATGCTCTTGTTGTTGTTGTTAAGTGCCGTTGAGTCAATTCCGACCCATAGCGACCCTGCATAGGGTTTCCAAGGAGCAGCTGGTGAGCTTGAACCACTGACCTTGCAGTTCAAATGCCTTTGCAGTCTGACGCATTAGCCCACAGCACCACAATGAGCTATGGAGCTACAGTAGGAACTGTAAACGTTTCCATAGTGCCATAGGTTTACAAAGTGCTGTGTCAGACATCCTCTCAATTCATCCTCAGAGTAGGTGTGGGAGGAAGGCATTAATATCTCTACTTTCCTATCAACTTTACAGCGGTCTTGGGAGGAGGGAGGAGAGAGCCCCGCCCCGGGAGCCATTCCTTTCCCCACTGCTATTCTTCCCGGAGCTCTGGTAGCGTAGTGGTTACGAATCGGGCTGCGAACCTTAAGGTCAGCGGTTCGAAACTACCAGCCGCTCCGCGGGAGAAAGATGAGGCTTTCTACTCCCGTAAAGATTTACACCCTCGGAAACCCTGTACAGGGGTCGCTATGGGTCGGAACCGACTCGACAGCACTTAACAACAACAACAACGCTATTCTTCCCGGAGGAGCTCTGGTAGCGTAGTGGTTACGAATCGGGCTGCGAACCTTAAGGTCAGCGGTTCGAAACTACCAGCCGCTCCGCGGGAGAAAGATGAGGCTTTCTACTCCCGTAAAGATTTACGCCCTCGGAAACCCTGTACAGGGTCGCTATGGGTCGGAACCGACTCAACGGCACTTAACAACAACAACAACAATTCTTCCCGGAATATTTATTGAGCAAAGTCTATGAGGCAGGGTTGTCTCTGTAATATCATCTATGGGCTACAGTAGGAGGAAAAATAGCAAACTGTCCTCTTCTCTGTAGGGTAGGTATATAAGGTGGCTCACAAATTGTTCAGACTGCCAACTGTCTGTGAAATACTGACTTAGTCAATACAAAGTAATTAAATATAGACAATTACAGAACATATTAGCTGCTCTTATTAGACTAGATTGTCATTATGTACAAATGGTAGTTGATATAAAACCCTAAAATTAAGAATATATGGAGAGTAGTTTGTATTTGCATACTGAAGGAAATGTTGCCTGTGTTCAATGTTAAGACCCTCACCCAGCTCACAGGTGACCCTTGAATGACGTGGATTTAAACTGTGCTAGGGTCCACTTAAACTTGGATTTTTTTTTTTTTTTCCTGTTGCTATATCGGTGCGAACGTTCAAGTGTTAAAAGTATCCACTTAAAATACCACAAGATGCTAATCACCTCCACATGGGCAGTTCATCTCCAGTTCAAACCCATGTTGTTCAATGGTCAACAGCAGGTTGCGGGAGCATGACTTGAAAGTCCAAGAGTCTAACACAATACAGATATCTGGAAATGGCCATTGATGAGCATTGTTCTTCTAGCATTACCCTCTTCCTTGACAATTTCCTCATTGACAAACTGCCCTTCGCATTTCTCCAACTCTGGTGTGTGAAATTCCAATCCCTTGTCATGTACTCTATCCAGCAGTGACCAACTGGCTAACCTCCAACCCTGTGCACAGAGGGTCTTATTAACAAGCATGGTGCTTTGGATGCCTTCATTCAAAACCCGACTCTTCCTGAGTACCACATTCCACACCAACCAGTCAGTCAGCAGCCATCTTTATGACTTACTGACCCCTGCAGATACTTAATAAGGAATCCTGCTCCAGGTGCCTTCAGGAAGCAAGACGAGTTCCAAAATTCTACACTCATAAACAAAGCGTCTCAGTGGCATCTGTGAGCATTGTGGCTCCCAACATCCTTTCCAATTTTCCATTCACTCTGAGCCCTGCTGATTTGTTAAGAGAGTTCTCTAAGCTCCTGGGGAAATGTTTACATACAGAGTGACAAGGAGCCCTGGAAGCATAGTGGTTACAAGCTGGGCTGCTAACCACTAGGTCAGCAGTTCAAATCTACCAGCCTCTCCATGGGGAAATGATGAGGCTTTCTGCTTCCGTAAAGACTTATAACCCTCGAAACCCTATACAGGGTCACTATGAGTCAGAACCGACTCCACGGCACACCACCACCACCACCATCTCTACCCACCATCATATCTGCACAGCCACATTCTCCTTGACCTTTCATTCTGTCAGGGACATCAACCTTTCCTTCTGTCATATACTTATTTATTCTTAGCTCCTAACATATAGGTGTCTCTTCTATATACTAGAGGTCCTGGTGTGGTGCGAAAGGATAAGCACTGAACTACTAACTGCAAGTTTGATAGTTCAAACCTACCAGTCACTCCTAGGAAACCCTATACAGGATTACTATGAGTCAGAACTGACTCTAGGACACTTAACAATAATAATTATGTACTGAGTTTTAAAACAGCTTTAGAATTCCAGTTGCTTAATGTACACTGGTTTTGGCTGTTGCATAAATTCTGTGTAAAAATCTTGAACAAAAGTTGTATATGGGTTATAATGTACTGATAACATTAAATGTGAGTAGTTTAGTTGATTAATCAGCAAACCACCGGAGCTCAAGGGCTGTAGAATGCCGTCCTCGGTACAGCAGGGCTCTTAAAAAGGTCCTGATGTTTCTATCTGTCCTTTCTTGGCCCACAAATGCTTTGGTTCCAATTAGCTCTCCTGTTGACTCATTTTCCCATTGTTATTGTTGACTTTGTGTGTGTGTGTGTGTTTATTTTCAATAACTCTATTGGTATGTTCATATGATTTGTACAGAGTCTGTAAGCTTCTTTTAGGCCAACTCATATTTTCCTTCAATAAGCCAATAGTCCTTCCCACAAATAATCAGGGGGGACTTAAGCATTTTAATTTAATTTTAATTTGTGATTGGATTTTAGCTCAAAGAGGGTACTAGACTATATATATTAGTCACCAGGAGAATTGCATAAGCTGGAAAGAAAAGGGAAAGATTATTTGAAGTGAATACAAACAAGTATAACCCAGGCCACTGCAGGTAAGCAGACAAATGCCTGCATATGGTCTCATCAGTGCTCTGGAGTCAGGTTCCAGGGGCCAATGTTCTAGAACTTGTGCATCTCCATGCCACGGAAAATTACTTCTCTACACCTTAATTTTATCTTCTGTGAAACAGAGGGTAGGAACAGTCCATCACGATAGAGCAAAGAGCTCAAAAACACTACACTCACTCACAATAGTTCTGGGTATATGATAAGAGGCTGAGAAATACTTAAAACAATTAAGGGACAGTAAAGGAGCCCTGTTGGTGCAGTGGGTAAGTACTCAGCTGCTAACCAAACGCTGGCAGGTTGAACCCATCAACACTTTCAAAGGAAAAGGGTGGGACAATCTGTTCCCATAAAAAGATCATTGCTGTTGTTGTAGTGTGCAATTGAGTTGGTTCCAACTCATAAAGACCCTGTATACGGTTTCTGAACAGCAGCTGGTGAGTTTGAACCACTGATTTTGCAATTCAAATCAACCTTGAGGCTGAGTGCTTATCCTGTGGTGCCATTAGAAAATCCCATGGGGCAACGTTAATCTGTCCCACAGAGCTTCTATGAGCCAGAATTGAATCAATGGCTCATAACAGCAATGAGAAGTATACTATATCAATAAGGGCAACCAGTAGGAATCCCAGAGGATGAGGACCTTCATTTGTTGATGGGGCACAACTCAAAATGAGAAGAAACAGCTGCAAACATCCATTAATAATCAGAATGAGCAACATAAGAAGCATGACTCTAGGTAAGTTACAAGTCATCAAAAATGAGACGGACCACATACAGATCAATACCCTAGGCGTTAGTGAGCTGAAATGGTCTGGTATTGACCATTCTGAACAGGAAATCAGATGGTTTACTATGCAGGGAATGACAAATTGAAAAGGAATGGCATAGCATTCATCATCAAAAAGAGCATTTCAAGATCTATCTTGAGGCACAATGCTGCCTGTGAAAGAAGAATATCCACACGCCTAAAAGAAAAGCCAGTTAACATGACTATTCTTCAAATTTAAGCAACCACAAAAGTCAGTGTTGAAGAAACCAAAGAATCCTACCAAATTCTTCAATCTGAAACTGATCAAACATGCAATCAATTTACATTAATAACTGCTAGTGATGGGAAAGCAAAATTTGGAAACAAAGAGGAAGGATTAGTTAGCAAATATGGCCGTGGTTATAGAAACGATGCTAGAGATTGCATGATAGAAATTTGCAAGACCAAATACTTCTTTATTGCAAATACCTTTTTCAAACACAATAAATGGCAAACATGCATGTGAACCTCAAGTGGAAAACACAGAAATCAAATTGACTACAGCTGTGGGAAGATATGATGAAGAAGCTCAAAACAAGGCCAGGGGCTGACTGTGGATCAGACCATCAACTGCTCATATTCAAGTTCACAGTGAAGCTGAAATAAATTAAAACAAGTCCACAAAAGTCAAAATATGATGGTGAGAATATTCCACTTAAACAAAGAGCATCTCAAAACCAGATTTGATGCACTAGACACTAAAGACTGAAGATCAGAAGAATTATGGGTGACACCATGGTTATTTAAAAGACAGGAGGAAAAAAAAAAGACCAAAATGTCAGAAGAAGCTCTCAAACTTGCTCTTTAAGGAAGAGAAGCTAAAGCGAATGGAAGAAATGAGGAAGTAAAACAGTTGAATACAGAATTTCAAAGGGCACCTCGAGAAGACAAACTAAAGAATTATAGTGAAATGTACAAAGCCCTGGACTCAGGCAACCAAAAGGGATGGACACACTCAAAATTTCTTAAGCTGATGGAATTGAAGAAAAAGTTCAAGTTTACGGTTGTAATATTAGAGAATTCTACAGGCAAAATTTTGAACAATGCAGAAAGCATGAAAAGAAGATGGAAGAATACATGAAATCATTGCACCAAAAAGAATTGGCCAACACATTCTATAGATGCCCGTCCACCTGGAGATGAGAGAGAGAAGAGGAAGGGCTGGTTGGTCTGAAGTGAGGTGAGACCTGGGGACTCCTGAGCCCATGGACAAGGTCACATAGCCTTAGAGGGTTAGAGCTGAGAGTAAAGTGTCCAGCTTATATGAACTGAGGGGAGATGCACAAGAATGCCCAAACTTGTAGATAGTACCCATTTGACCTAGCATTGATGGCTTGATGATCAGATCCTGACTAGAGAAAAAAATTTTTTTAATGTTTTAATAAAGGAAACAAGTGTAAATTACTAAAATTTGATGAACTTGACCTATACTTATGGATGTAGTAGCTCAAAATACCAACTGAGAGGGTAGGAGTCTTCACATCAAGTACCAATCCTATCCTTTCTGTATACAGGGTTGATAGGGATGGTCAACTTAGACACTGGCTACTTAAAATGGGGAGGGGAGGGCTATAAAGGCACAAATTGATTGGCTTACAAGTTTTCAAGAGGGAGTTTAGTTTCAGAGTACGCAGGGGAAGGTAGAATCTCCACTGAATAGTTTTCATCTTGTCTATACAGGTCTGGTGAAAGGAGATGGGATAAGAGTCTTATGACTCAATAGTGAATAATTGTTATCACTAATTGCGACTGTCACAACTGTAAAAGTAGAAGTTTTGTAACAAAAAGGGAAGAGTAGTTAATCTTACAGTCTAGGAACAGAGAACCCTAGGACCATCCAGGGAGAAGGGCAGGAGTAGAATATGGGACCCTATGCAGAGAAGCAGCAACATGAGAGATGGAGGCAGAGATGATGACATGGAGAGATAGAGCAGCTGAGGACTCTAGACTCATGGAAAGAGAAAGGTTGTATTGTTGGCAGGCAGAAGGCAGGCTTGCAGAATGTGCCCTTTGGCTGTTTAAATGATTATATATTCCTAAGTGTTTCTGTGTACACTCCCCCCCCCAAAA
>NW_006408519.1:23757843-23779392 GCF_000296735.1 Chrysochloris asiatica
TCGGAAACCCTGTACAGGGTCGCTACGGGTCGGAACCGACTCAACGGCACTTAACAACAACAACAACATATATATATAAAGAATTGATCGATGACCAACCATTTCTAAAGGTAGCATATGATCAAGAACTGATGGTACTGAAGAAAGAAGCCCAAGCTGCACTTGAAGGCATTGAGATGAAACGAGCCTCCAGGAACTGATGCAATGAAAATAGAAATGTTCCAACTTCAAGAAATTTAGAAGACACCTAACTGGTCAATTTATTGGAAGACATCCATATTTGTGCCCATTCCAAAGAAAGGTGACTTAACAAAATGCAGAAACGATCAAACAATATCATTAATATCACATGCAAGTAAAACTTTGCTGAAGATAATTAAAACACAGTTGCAATAGGTCACTGACAGGGAGCTGTCAGAAATTCAAACAAAAATCAGAAGAATAAGTAGAGTAAGAGATATCACTGTTGGTGTCAGATGGATCCTGGCTGAAAGCAGAGAATATCAAAAAGATAGTTACTTGTGCCTTACTGACTACGCAAAGGCATTTGACTGTGTGGATCCTAATAAACTATGGATAACCCTGTAAAGAATGGGAATTGTGCTCTTGTGGAACCTGTACATAGACCAAGAAGCAGTCCTGCTGTCCTTAGACCAGAACAAGAGAATACTGACTGCATTGTTCAAAATTAGGAAAGTTATGTGTCAGAGCTGAACTCTTTCACCATACTCGTTCACTCCATGAGCTATGCAAATAATCTGAGTAGCTGGATGATATGAAGAAGAACATGGCACCAGGACTGGAGGAAGACCAATTAACAACCTATGATATGCAGATGACACAACCTTGCTTGCTGGAAACATAGAGGACTTGAGGTACTTACTGATGAAAATCAAAGACTAAAACCTTCAGTATAGATAGCACCTCAATGGAAAGAAGATAAATATCTTCACAACTGGACCAACAAATAACATCATGATAAATGGAGGAAAGATTGAAGTTGTAAAAGACTTTATTTTGCTTGGATTCACAATCAATGCTCATTTAGGTAGCAGGCAAGAAATCAAAAGGCATACTGCATTAGGACTAAGGTATGCCTGGGCCAAGCCAAGCTATTTTCACTCCCTTCATATGCATGTGAAAACTGGACAATGAATAAAGAAGACTGAAGAAAAAACAGATGCATCTGAATTATGGTGTTGGGAAAGAATACAGGAAGTACCATGAAATGCCAGAAAAACAAGCAAATCTGTTTTGGAAGAAGGCAGGCCAGTTTGTTTATCAAAAGTAATGATGTGGAGGCTTTGTCTCCCATACACTGAACCTGTTGTCGGGAAGGAACAGTCCCTGGGGAAAGACATCAGGCTTAGCAAAGTGGAAGGTCAATAAAAAAGAGGAAGAGTGCCAAGAGAGGGTCTGACACAGTGACAGCAACAATGGGCTCAAACACAACAATTGTGAGGATGGCACAGTTTTTTGTTCTGTTGTGCATAGGATTACTAAAGTCACAATCAACTCAAAGGCACCTAACAACCCTAACAGCATGATGAAGAAAGGTTTCAAAAGAGCTTCCATTCTCAGACTAGCAAGAAAGATCTGGTCCTCTACTTACAAAAAACCTCCCAGAGATTACAAAATTCCAATCAGTGACAGATTAATGACACAGGACCAAGTATGATTTCATTCATTTGTGCATATGGTGTCCATGCATGGGGATGGACGCAACAACAGCTGACAATGACAACCAGTGCCAAACACAAATGTCTGGTGCCCAGCATATGCTCAATAAACCTTTCTTAAAAGAAAATCATGAAGATGTGGAAACAAGGAGGATATGAAAACTAGTCATTAAGATTCTAGCTTCACACAACAGAACTCAGTTTAAGAACTAAGAGATATATGGTGGTGGTGGTGGTGGTAGTTATGTGCTGTGGAGTCGGTTGCAAATCATAGCAACCCTGCATAGGGTTTCTGAAGCTCTAAATCTTTACAGGAGCAGAAAGCTTCATCTTTCTCCTGCAGAGCCATTGGAAGTTTCAAACTGCTGACCTTGAGATGAGCAGCCTGGCTACACTACCAGAGATGTATGTTGTTGTTGTAAGTGCCATCGAGTCAAATCCAACCCATAGCAACCCTGTAAGGTGCTCTGGTAGCGTAGTGGTTACAAATCGGGCTGTGAACCACAAGGTCAGCAGTTGGAAACTACCAGCTGTTCCACAGGAGAAAGATGAGGCTTTCTGCTCCCATAAAGATTTACAGCCTCTGAAACCCTGTACAGGGTCGCTATGAGTCGGAACCAACTCCACGGCACATAACCACCATAGGGTTTCCAAGGAGCAGCTGGTGAGCTTGAACTGCCAACCTTACAGTTCAAATGGCTTTACAGTCTGGTGCATTAACCCAAAGTGCCACACCAGGATTCCACCAGAGATGTATTGTTGTTGTTGTTGTTGTTACGCGCCATGGAGTCGATTCCGACTCATAGCATGCATGTTGTTGTCAAGTACCATGGAGTCGGTTCCGACTCAGAGTGACCCTGCACAGGGTTTCCGAGGCTATAAATCTTTACAGGAGCAGAATGCCTCATCTTTCTCCCACGGAACTGCTGATAGTTTCGAACTGCCGACCTTGAGGTTAGCAGCCCGATTCATAACCACTATGCTACCAGAAGACAATAAATTATCACCTAAGAGGGAAATGTCAGCATTTGTGGGGATCCAATGTCTAGCATGATTCAAGAAAGTCTGTTACTTGGTATGAAAGAAACCCAAAGGCAGAGAATCCCGAGTTCACTTCCTGTTGGATGAGACACTCAGTGGATATCTTCCCTGGGGTCCTGCTTCCTGGCTCTTAGGAGATCTGTGACTATCTACAACCATTAAGTTATGTCTCCACACCCCAATATTGTAAATATAATATCACCTACCATTTACCAGCATGGCGCTTTAGAATTAGCACTCAATATCAACGTCAGTTTGAACTGTAAGGTCGGCAGTTCAAACTCACCAGCTGCTCCTCAGAAACCCTATACAAGGTCATTATGAGTCAGAACCGACTTGATGGCACTTAACAACAATTTACGAAGCAACTACTATATGGCAAGAATTCCTGGATGATCCAAGCAGGTACCATACTAAGCTGCTGACATAAAGTTTGAAGGTAAGAGGCCACTCAAGAGCACAGGGGTAACTTGGAAGAAAAATCTGGTGGTCTGCTTCTAAAATATTCAGTTATTCAAAACCTTTGGAGCACAGTTATACTCTGACACACATGGGCTCAGAAATAACTCTAGGGCAACTAACATGTTATATAGGCCAGACATTTTGACATTTTAATATTAACTGCCAAATAAACAAGAACCTAAATGGAGCAGTCCCTGGAGAAGGATATCATGTTTGGTAAGGTGGAGGGTCAGAGAAAAAGAGGAAGACCCCCCAACGAGATGGATTGGCCAAGTGGCAGCATCGATGGATTCAAGTGTGGCAACGGTAGTGAGGTTGGCCCAGGATCGGGCAGTGTTTCATTCTGCTGTGCATAAGGTCTCTATGGGTTGGTACCAACTCGATGGCACCTAACAACAACAACAACAACAAATGGCCAGAGCTCAAGAACAAATCTCAATTACAGGAGAACTTAAATGCATGTCTGGCTAATGTTCTCAAATTCTTTCCCTTTCATGTCGGTTTATAGTGCTCTGGGGTGACTTTTCCCAGAGCACTATCAATGAAGTATGATATATTTATATTCATTCTCAAGTGCACAGAGCACAGGTTTGTTTACTCCTTTCGATGACCACAGAGGTGTGGTGGCTGTACCTTTGATTTCAAGTGACCTATGTGCTAGTTGTATTTCTGAGGTGCTGGTTGCTGCTGTCTGTGCCTAAGTGGTGCCGTGGGTTAGGCGCTGGGCTGCTAATTGCAAGATCAGCAGTTTATAGTTGTCTGGTCAACTATGCATTACTCATCATCATACAGTTCTGCCTAAGAGTGTTCAGCTTTATCAAATAAATGGTCTTCGGGATCAAGGGGTGATTAAAACAAGAAAAGAGGTCCACAAAGGGTCTGAAATTCTACATTTGAAAAAATAACACTGGCAACTAACTGAAGTGATTCAACACCTAGTTAGTACACTGCAGGTAATTTTATTAATAGAACCACAGAAACATCATTCATGCCCAAGCTAACAGAGTATATTTAAGTTCAGTGCACTGAAAAAGCTGTAATAATGATGTTGGTGCAGCCATGAGTTATAACTTCCTCTTGTGTGATTACTGATAATTTTAGGTAATTGTCAGCAATAGGAAAGAGTTTTCTGTGGTCCCTTATTGGATGTTCCTCTAGGGAGGGTGTTGGAGAGCTGAGTTAGGGAGGGTGAGTTCAGACTTATGCTAACTTGCTTGAATCTCAGTCTCTGATAAATACAAAGGGGCTTCCAAAAGTTCTTGGAGAAATTACATGAAAGGATAATAAAACATTTCCACAAACTTTCTGAAGCCCCTTAGAAGACTGTTAGAATGGAATGATTTAATTGCCTCACAAGACAACCGTATACTGGAATATACTATGATACAACCTGTAAAAGCTGGAACCTGTGAAAGACAGAAACCTGCCAGAGCAAGAAAGCTCAAATATATTCCACTGAAAGGAGTGACAGGAAAGCGTTAAGACTGCACTCTGGCAGAGATGGAAACTGGCGAGACACAAAGCAACAAGACAGTCCAAGCAAGTTCTAGATTTCATAGGCTTCATGGTGCTGATTATTATCAAAGAGGAAAAAAAAGGTTTTACTATATTTCCATCTTCAAATTCCTAAGTTTTCAGAAAATGCAGTCATGTGAAATCATTTATAAGTCTACCTGAACATTCTTCCACCTGAAGCATCTGGCACAGCAGGTGTGGGGCGAGAGCACACGGCCCTGGTCTGAGATGCTTGAAAACATCGTCATTATTAATATCAAGGAAGAAAAATCACCCTCAAATCACCCTCACAGGAAGCGAGTCCATTTTCCTACACACCATCAGGATGAGGATGACGGTGAAGGGACTCTTTAAAAATATAAATGAACCACAGACTCTAAGTATTAACACATCTAGTCCAGGCAGTGTGCTTAATTACCTGTTTCTGAAACATCTAACCCAGCTTTGAAGATGCAGACACTCAAAGACAAAATGTGAAGCGAGAAAAGCCCAGATACCCAGACAAAAGTCATCAGAAAACCAGGTGGTTTCTACCTTTTTGTTGGGAGACTCATCAGTAAGATGTCCAAAGACAATCACTTACATTTTTGTTTTATCCAAACACCAAAAGGTCAGAGTGGCTCAATTTACTGTTTCTTGTACTCACTTTTTTCGCCCCCATTGATTTAGAAGGGAGAAGAGTAAAAGGATAGTAAAACTCCAATCAGCCTGAGAGAAAGGTTAAAGCCATTCTTTTTTATATCCAGTCCAGGTAGTGATCCATAAAAAATAATTAGGACAAGGGTAAAACTATTATGTAGCTAGCTGTGAGTCACCATCAGTTTTGTCAATTGGTATTTGCTCAGGCACTAAAGATTTGCTGGACGCTGTGTATACGTGTAATTAAAATACATGTTAAATATATTTGCACACACGTGGCTTTCTTAAATACCACTTCCACCTAGTACACTATCTGTGAGGATGTCAGGCTGATTCCCTCCTTTTACTTGAAACTAGCATCATAGTGTAAACTGACCTAAAAATTGTAGTGTCTCCCCCCTTTCTCCACTCTGTTTGTTGCATTGTCCAATTTTTCACACATTTGTAAACATCCATCATGCAGCTCTCCACTCTACCCAGCACTCACTACCTGCCATATCTCCCTTGATCCTCCCTTACACGTATTACACGTATGTAATCATGGGCTTAGCTTCTTCAACACTGTCTGACATGTCTGCTTCCTTCATCCTTCTGCTAAGCAGAGGTGGCTAAGCACGGCTTCTGTGCGTGCTCTGACGCAGGCTGTGCTACGTGAAGGATTTTGCATTTGAGAACTGTCAGTGCTGGCCTGAAGGAGGGCACATTTGAAACCACCTCTCTTATTGAGAGATAAGTGTTCACTGTCATTTATTCACCTATCCTCGCTTTTACCTTTCACGTGACTTCCATATTTATCCTCCAGCCACCTGCATATTTGACAATGTCATTGCTGATAGTGTTATACAACCAGATAGGCATACGTAAGGCTGAAGTGATGATGTGTGACCTCCAATGCTTCCAATGTGTAATTCTCCCATTCCGGCTTCATCGAAGGCTGTTTGGATTGTGCTGATGGCCTATATCCAGTCTTTATTTTCCTTAATGGTAATAACAGTGCTATGCGATAAGGCCAAGAATTTATTAAGCTCTTTTATTCCCAGGTAATTAAATGTCAGATTCTTGTAGCTGCTCCATTTTGTTGCTGTTCAGCAGATCAGGAGCTATAGAAAAATGCAAAAGAAAAGTTTTTCCCCTTTCATATTGTGTGTGGGAAATGTACACCTGGTTTTTCTGACTCACTTTGGTCTTTGTAACAGGAAATGATACAGTGAGCTACTTACTGTAAAAACTTGTTTACAGTAAATACAGTGTCCCAGAGTACTGGCTAACTGACAATGTCTGTAGCCCATACAGTTGATGAATATAGGATTTATCCCTGTAGTCATAAGAATGTAAGAAATCTGGGAGAAAATGGTTGCCTACCCATAATACTGCATTGCTTAGTGTCCGGCATACTGTTAACTGTTCAGCAAACAATTGTAGACAGAATGCCACACACCACATACATATACAAAGGAGGGTAGAGGAAAAGAAGTGACAGCAAGCGAGAGATTTGAAGACCTAGAGAAACCCAAAGTGTATTCATTCAATTCTATTCCAGCCAGGACTGCCTGCGTGCTGCAAACATTAACACATTCAGCTGTTAACCAAAAGGCGAGGGGTGCAAGTCCATCCAGATCTGACGCAGAAGAAAGCCCTGGTGATTCTCTAAAAGCAGCCATTGGAAATCCTATGGAACATAGTTTAACTCTGACACACCTAGGGTCCTTCAGTCAGAATGAACTCAACGTGCCACTGTAGGATAAGCACTGGATTGCTAATCCTAAAGTTGGCAGTTCAAACCCACCAGTCACTCCTTGGAAATCCTTTACAGGGTTGCTATGAGTTGAAATGGACGTACTGGCATTTAATAACAGAAGAAGCTGTAAAGGCTACTCCTAAAGGTTTGGTGAAAAGAGAAAGAGGTAGTTTCCAGAATCAATTGAGCATAGCAGTATTGTTGTTATTAAGCGCCATGGAGTCAATTCCAACTCATAGCAACACTGTATAGGGTTTCTGAGAAGCAGTTGGTGGGTTTGAACCAAGGACCTGGAGGTTCAAATCAACCTTGCAGTCCAGTGAACTATGCTGTAGTGCCACACACGGACTAGATCAGTATTAGATTTAGCAAAACTTAGAAATTCATGTACCAAACAAATTAAAAATGAATGCCCACCTAGAAAGACAGAAACAGACCTCAGTACTAAATTATCATATTCTATCAGCAAACATGAGCTTTAGTAAGGTTTTTATCAAAGAAGAACTTAGAAAAGAATCATTTTAGGGAAGAGAGACACAGTTTTCCACAAAGTTACTCTGAATTTTTAATCTATTAGTGACAACTCTGGATTAAAGTACTTAATATCCACTTTAACTGTAAGCCGTGTCAACATGATTTTACTACATTAAGAACCAGGCATGATGTGAATCTGAAGGAAATCAGCCCAGCTTAATGGAATAAGCAGATTCAACCATTTTTTTTCCCTTCATACTAATCCAAAAATGAATGACAACAACAAAACCCAAGACATTGTGTTGCTCTTGAGAGGGTAAGCATGTAGCTACAGCAAGCAAGAAACCAGTAGAGAGATATCCCAAGATGAAACTCTAAGACAGATTATTCTGGTGTAAACACATTTGATGCGTACCCACATGATGGGTTTTGTTTAGCGCTCTCTACTTAATAAAATACACAATGTTCCTGGCTGTTTGGGCCCTTTGAGGTCATTCTGATATTTGATATTGCTTGAGCTGAAAATGCAATTTTATCTGGCTTTACAAAATGCACTCTTCAGATATATATCTAACTCATAAAATATATTTTATACCTGAAAATAGTGGGCCCAGTTGAACCAAAAGAGTGGCATAACATGTGTGTATGGTGATGTACAAAATTTTTTAAATTAGTTCTGGGAGCCACAAACCTTTCAGAGATACCAACTCAGCCCATGGTTTATTGAATGGCACAGTAGGGGTGGGGAAGGAGGACGAGGTCATTCCTCAGCTTCCTCTGGAAATGAAAACGGCATTTACCTCGGTACAAAAAAGGTACAAGTCGGCTAGGTCCAGACTTCAAAGAGTTCATCGAATTGAAAGGGGATTCTGATGACAGAGAGTGGCCAAGACTAAAGAAATTCAGAATCTGAATCATCAATTCTAAGACTGTTTAATATCCCCCTCTCTTCATTGCTCTGAGAGCATAGTGGTTACAAGTTGGGCTGCTAACCTCAAGGTCAGCAGTTCAAAACTACCAGCTGTTCTGCGGGAGAAAGATGAGGCTTTCTGCTCCCATAAAGATTTACAGGCTCGGAAACCCTGTGCAGGGTCGGAACCAACTCCACGGCACATAGCCACCACCACCACCTTCATTGTTATCAGATTTATTTTTATAACTTACATATATGAGAGGGGTTTCTAAAGCTCATGGAAAAAGGCCGTTATCCTTCAATTCCATTTTTCCACAAACTTTTTGAAGGCCTCGTGTATGTAATCACTGTTGATTATATACAGTATGACCACCGAGGCCTTAGAGAATACAGCTAAACTTCTTATATAGCAGACTTTGTCACTCTTGCATTTGGTTCACACACTTGCCTGGCAAAACCCAAACTTTAGATAAGTTCAAGTCTGTCTACTCAATACCTACCTACAGCTGCCTAGCTGAATGAGGACGGAGAATAATACGTAGCCCTGTTGACTGCTGAAATGCAAAGTCAAGAGCGCAAACCCTGTACTTGTCCCTAACCCATTCATTCACCTGCTTCTCTTCACCATCCACTTCTCCAGTCTCTCTTGAATGGAAACCTTGATTCGATTTCTGAAAGAAGGGCAGGAATCGGATGAAAGCTTCTCTGTCTTCCTATCTTCATCTCTACCATCTACCTGTCTCTGAGCCTATTTAGTCTCTTATATGGTTTGTTGTTGTTAAGTGCTGGTTCTGACCCATAGTGACCTTGCAGTTTAGTGCATTAACCCACAACGCACCATGCCAGGACTCCTATATACTAAATGTTTCTATTTAGAGTCAAATTCTTTGTATTACTATATCCAACACTATGTTCTCTACATAACAGCACCACTCCACTCCAGCACTACGTCACTGTTTTCCTACATCCTCATTTTTCAGCGTAGTGGTTGCAAATCGGGCTGTGAACCACAAGGTCAGCAGTTCGAAACTACCAGCTGTTCCTCGGGAGAAAGATGAGGCTTTCTGCTCCCATAAACATTTATAGCCTCAGAAACCCTGTACAGGGTCACTATGAGTCAGAACTGACTCCACGGCGCATACCAACCAACCAACCATACATGGTCACCATGAGTTGGAATGGACTCAAAGACACTTAGCAACAACAACTGGATCATTATTGATGAAGATCAAACACCACAGCCTTCAGTATGGGTTGTACCTCAATGTAAAGAAAACAAAAATCCTCACCACTGGACTAATATATAACATCTAGACAAATGGAGAAAAGACTGAAGTTATCAAAGACTTTATTTTGCTTGGATCAATCATCAACACTCATGGAAGTAACAATCAGTAAACCAAACATTGTATATTGCATTAGGCAAATCTGCTGCCCAAGACCTCTTTAAAGTGTTCAAGAGCAAAGATGTCAGTTTGAGGACTAAGATATACCTGGCCCAAGCCATGGTATTTTCAATCACTTCATATGCATATGAAAGTTGGACGATGAATAAAGAAGACTGTAGAAGAATTGACGTATTTGAGTTTATGGTGTTGGAGGAGAATATTAAAAGTTTCATGTACTACCAAAAGAACAAACAAATATGTGTTGGAATAAGTATAGCCAGAATGTTCCTTAGAAGCTGGGATGGCCAGACTTCACCTGTCATACTTTGGACATAGTATCAGGAGGGACCAGTCCCTGGAGAAGGACATCATACTTGGTAAAATGGAGGAGAGGGTTAGTAAAAAAGAGGAAGACCCCCAACAAGATGGGCTGACACAGTGACAGCAGCAATGGCTCAAATGTAGCAATAATTCTGAGGTTAGCGCAGTACCAGGCAGTATTTCGTTCTGTTGTACCTAAGGTCGCTAAGAGTCAGTACAGACTCAAAAGCACCTAACAACAATAAGCTTGGATCATTTCATTAGCATATCACATCTTTTTATATCTCTCATTTGGTAGAAAAAACACACTCTCCAGCCCACATCCACACCCACTCTTGCCCCATTTTTCTTCTTCCTTTTAAGATAAAAAGGCTCCAAAGTGTGGTTCTAGCTTTTCTCTAAACCTTCTCATCCATTCTTTGCTGAGCCTACCATAGACAGAATTTTTAACCCACCACTCCACTGAAGTAGCTCTTCAAAGTCACCCAATGACTCCTCACTGCTAAATCCTATGGTTAGTTCTAAGTCTTCATCATATTTGACATATCAGAAATAAATGATTCTCCAATCCCTCCTTCTGGAACTTGTTCAGGGACATGCCTCTCCCTTCCATCTCAATGTCTGCTGTTTCTCTGACTCCTTACTGTTTCCCTCTGATCACCCCAATTTCAAAATATCGATACCCCAAATTCAGTCTCCACTTCTCTTCTCGGTCTTTTCTTTTTGCCTAGGTGAGCTTACCAAGTCTCAGGGTTGAAAATACCACTTATATACTGATCCCTTCCAAATTTATATCAGACTTCTCTCCTGAATGACTGATTTCCATTCTCACACACAACAACCCTGTTTCTCCTGTCGGTCTCCAATTCAGTAGCAATGATGTCCTTCCAATGAACAAGCCAAACATCTTGGCTATAATCTTGTTGTTACTGGTGTGTACCAGAGAATCCATTGGTCCCATGGGGGTTTCTAAGCTAAACTCTTTATGGGGCAGATAGCCATAAAGATTTTTCTCCCCTAGAGCCACAGGTATGTTCAAATCCCGGCCTTTTGGTTAGCAGCTGAGAACTTAAACATTTTTCACTGGGACTCCTTTGAGTTAATCTTAACTGCTCCGTATCTCTCCCACTCTGCATGCAATTCATCATCACAACACACTGGCTTTACCACCAAATGTATCGAGTACCTGCCCACTCCTAACCACTGCTAAAACTCCCATGCTGGCCTACCATTATCTCTTCCCTGGATTATTACAACAGTTTCCTAAATAGTAGTCTTGCTTTCATTTGTTCTTTACAGTCTATTCTCAACAAAGCAGCCAGCAAGATACTTTCTAAAAGATACATCAGATTACATCAGAACCCAATCATGTTTTCCCATCTCACTGAGAAGAAGAGCAAACCTGTTCCCAGTCGTCTCCAAGGCTTCACATGAGCTACAAGCCCCCACACTGTTCTCTGATCTTGTCTCTCAGCTCTCTTCCCATTGGCTACTCCACTGGAGCCAGCCAGCCTCCAGCACATCAAGCATGCTCTGCCTTAAGGCCCTTGCCGTGTGTTCCGTCTGTTGGAATGTTTCCCCCCAGCTACCCAAACGGTTAGCACCTGTACTAGCTTTTCCTTTGGGTTTCTGATCACATGTTATCTTGCTACAGAAGCTTTTCCTGACCACCTTATATTACCACCTCACCCTATTTACCCATTCAGTCCCACACAGGCTTTTTCCTCCCTCTGTTCTATGATACTTTTCCATGGAGCTCTCACTACTTCATATAGTATAGCCTTACTCGTTTGATGACTGACTAAAAGTCTTATTGGAATGTAAGCTCCATCAGCGGAGATATTGTCAGTTTTGATTGTGTCTCCAGAACAGTGCCTAGTCCATAGTAATAGCTCAATAAATAACAGGTAGTGAAAGGTCATGTGTCTCACTGAACACTATATTCTAGTCATACCAAATGGGTGTCTCTTCCTAGCAATTCCACAACTTCTCATATCATGGTCTCCGTGTGCTATTTAATCTCTGAATAAAGGACTGCTTCCTTGTCCAATGGATTGTTGTTGTTGTTGTTATGTGCTGTGGAGTCGGTTCTGATGCATAGCGACCCTGTACAGGGTTTCCAAGGCTGTAAATCTTTACAGGAGCAGAAAGCCTCATCTTTTTCCCGCAGAACTGCTGACCTTGTGGTTCCCAGCTCGATTCGTAACCACTACGCTACCAGAGCTCACTGAAATGCCTGTGACACTTCACAAGTGAAGCCTGCCTACCCTAGTTCCCCATGACCTCCTCTGAACTCCCATCTCTACCTGTGAAGTTAGGGCTGTAAATTCATCTGCTTAAATTCATCTGCTATAGGTTCAGAGTAGTGTAGTGGTTACGAATTGGCCTGCTGAACCTTTAGGTCAGCAGTTTGAAACTACCAGCTCTTCTGCGGGAGAAAGATGAGGCTTTCTTCTCCCGTAAAGGTTTAAAGCCTTAGAAACCCTGTACAGGGTCGCTATGAGTCAGAACCGACTCTATGGCACATAACAACAACAACAACATAGGTTCAGAGTAGTATTGTACAAGCCATTGCTAACCCTGCCTTGAAAGTGGAGGACAGAGTCAATGCATATCTGCTCTGGCCTACAGCATTCATTGACATCAAGTTTCATAAATTATAAGGTTATAAATATATTGTTGCTGTTGTTTGGTGCCATTGAATTGGTTCCAAGTCATAGCAACCCCATGCAAAACAGAATGAAACACTGCCCGGTCTTACACCATCCTCACAATTGTTGTTGTGTTTGAACGTACTGTTGTAGTCACTGTGCCAATGCATCTCCTTGGGGGCTGTCCTCATTAATAGAGATGCATTTATTTTACTGTTATAATTATTTTACTCCTCTGTGTCCTTCATAATACAGAATACATTCATCAAGTCATATTTGTCCTAAAACTAGCAAAATTGAAGAAGTGTGTGAAGAGTAAATGGATACTATCAACAAACAATAAATAGCACTTGCTGGAAGCTTATTAGCATCCCTGTTTGACCTGGATTACTACATTTAAGCCTATAAACAATATAAAATTGAAGCTAGAAACTACCTTTACGTTTGTAGAATGTGAAGCAAAGACAGGTGAAATCACTTTGTCCAAGGTCCCACAGTGGAAAATTGCAGCGCAGAAGATGGAACTCTTTAAACCCAACCCCCTTGGCTCATCATATTTGGGTGTCTCAGAATGGTCAACAAGAAATCCAGGGAAGGTTCTAAAACCTGGCTATAGATTAGATTTACCTGAAATGCTTGCTATGCTGTAGAGTTTTTGGTTTCACCCTACAAATCTGCTCTGGTAACTTGGATGGGGACCAAGACATTAACTGCCTTCGAGTTGATTTGAATTCACAGTGACCCTATAAGGCAGAGAGGCGTTGCTCTAAGGCTCTCTAAGACTCAATCTTTACAGAAGCAGACTGGCTCATCTTTCTTCTGTGGAGTAAGTAGTTGGTGTCCAAACTGCCCAATGCTTGAGCCATTGCCTAGAAATCTGTATTTGTAACAGGCACCCTAGTGATAGCTGCAGCCAATGCAAGAATAAAACAGAAAACTCAATGGGGTAAGTAAGAAAAGTTGTGAAGGCAGTGTTGTTAAAGGTGCAGGCTGACACATAGAGTGGAGCACCAGCAGTGAGGACTTCTGTCTCCTGGGCCAGGAGGTGAGAGTATGGTTGCCAGAACCTGGAGAGAAGTCACAGTGGCAAAAGAAATTGGTTCACTCCTTACACTGAGCATCATCAAGTCAACCCTCTGACAACATCCTATAGCCTAGGAGCATCAGGCCTCATCTAACCTCCACAGGGGAATAAGAAAAACTGTTGTCTTAGGTTGGGTTCTCTAGAAAAGCAAAACCTCTGAAACGTAAATATGTATATGTATATATATATATATATATATATATATATTATATATGATGTGTCTGTGTATGTGTGTGTGGTGCTATGGGTTAATGAGCCAGACTACAAGTCTATTTGAACTGCAAGGTTGGCGGTTCAAGCTTACCAACTGCTCCTCGGAAACCCTATACAGGGTTGTTATGGGTCAGAACCAACTCAATGGCACTTAACAACAACATATAGTTATAGATGTTGTTAAATGCCATCAGTTCCGACCCATTGCAATCCTGTATAAAGTTTCCAAGGTGTGACTGGTGAGTTTGAACCACTGACCTTGTAGTTCAAACTGACCTTGTAGTCCAGAGCATTAACATGCAGCACACCACACCAGTATATATGTATGTATGAATCATCGTGTGGCGCTGTGGGTTAAAGTGCTGGACTGCAAAAAGAGAGAGAGGGAGGGAGAGAGAGCGGTAGAAAGAGACAGAAAAAAAAGTTTGTATCAAGAAAATGCCCACAATTGTAGAAGTGGATTACTTCCAACCAGTTGGCCAGGTAACTGTCTTCCAAATTTATTCTACAGATGAGAGAGTACCTCTGGTGCTGTATCCAGTCTGTACTCCATCAATTCCTGGAGCCTTGTTCTTTGCCAATGTTTTCAGTGCACCTTAGACTTCTTCCTTCAGGGTCATTGAGTCTTGATCATAAGCAGCCTATCGAAATGGGTGAATATCAACCATTCCTTTCTGGTACAAAGACTCTGTGTATACTTTCTATTTTCTTTGGATGCTGCTTTATGCATCATTCAATATTTTGTCCATACAATCATTCCCTATTGCAAGCTGAGGCTTCCATTTTTTTCTTCAGCTTGAGAAATGCTGAGCATGTTCTTCCCTTTTGACTTTCTAACTCCAGGTCTTTGCACATTTCATTATAACACTTGACTTTGTCTTCTCTAGTAGTCCTTTGGAAATTTATGTTCAGCTCTTTTACTTCCTCAATTCTTTGATCTTCTTTAACATTTCTATGCTTGAGAGCAAGTTTCAGAGTCACTTCTGACATCCATTTTGGTCTTTCTCCTTTCTTTTCTTCTTAATGACCTATTGCTTTCTTCTTGTGTGGCATTCTGGATGTCATCCCACAATTCTTGCCTTCCATCCTTAGTGTCTAAGGCATCAAGATCTGTTCTTGAGATGAACTCTAAATTTAGGTGGGCTATGTTCAAGGTCAAATTTTGGTTCTCCTGGACTTGTTTTCATTTTCTTCAGTCTCAATATGATCTTGCATATAAGCAATTGATTGGTTCCACAGTCAACCCCTGGCCTGGTTTTGGCTGATGATATGGAGCTTTTTCATTGTTTCTTCCCACAGAGGTAGTCAGTTTAAGTTCTGTGTATTACATCTGGTGAGGTCCATGTGAATAATCAAATTTTATGTTGTTTTAAAAAGGTATTTGTAATGAAAAAGTCATTGGTTGTGCAAAATTCTACCATGAGATCTCCTGCATCGTTTCTATCACCAAGGCCATATTTTCCAACAACTGATCCTTCCTCCTTTTTTTTTTTTTTTTTTTTCCCAACCTTTACATTCCAATTGCCCGTAATTATCAATACATCCTCATAGCACACTTGATCAATTTCAGACTGAAGAAGTTAATAGAGTTCTTCAGTTTCATTATCACGGCTTTAGTGGTTGTCTGTAATGTTGAATAATACATTCAACATTATACTTCAAGATAGATGTTGATATGCTCTTTTTGATAAGGAGTGTGATGCCATTCCTCTTCAATTGATCATTCCCAGCATACTAAACCACATTATTATCAGACTCAAACTGATAAATAACAGTCCAAGTCAGCTCAGTAATGTCTAGGATATCAATCTTTATGTGTTACACTGCATATTTGACAACTTCCCATTTCCCTAGACTCATACTTCATACCATTGTGTTTAGGTTGAGTTCAAGGAGGGCAGTTCTCACTGTCAAATCTGGCTTATTTAATATAGCTATCACAGCAGTCTTCAAGGATACTGGGGCTCCCTTCACAAATTTGTTCCTCACTGTTGTGGTAAAAAGGTGTGTCCTCTGGACATTCCATGTATGGGTTTATGGGTTTATCCTGATAAATGCACTCTAATTTATCAATTTCCCAAAGCCGTTGGCTTTCCTTTCTCTACAGAATATCAAGGCAGGTTTGGTGCTTCAACCACACAGTCCATGCTTCAATGAAGCAACCAAATAAACTATTAGTTCTGGTGGTAAATGTGCCGTGGAGTGGGTTCTAACTTATAGTGACCCTGTATAGGGTTTCCAAGGCTATAAATCTTTACAGGAGTAGAAAGCATTATCTTTCTCCTGTGGAACAACTGGTAGTTTCAAACTGCTGACTTTAAGGTTCGCAGCCCAATTCATAACCACAACGCTACCAGAGCTCTCCTAATCTCTGGAGCATAAACAATGACTGAAGAATCTGTGCTTAGTGGGCCCATATCAGTGATCTCAGGCTGATCCAACTCTATGTTCCTTGTAACACTATCCTATACTCTTTGTAGCCATTCCCACACATATTCTCCAGGTTCTGTTTGTACGTATTGGAAAAATCAAACAGTTCTTTTGGAGTGTAGCGTACTTCTTCCTGGGTCACTAAGTGTACTTAATCTTTAGGGCTCCATCCCACTTAAGTATAGTTATACTCTAGAAGCAGTAATTGGTGGAGGTATTTACTGGGAATATTCATCAATGTCTTGCAAGACATCTACCTTAAGTGATACCCCAGGCAATGTCTCAGGCATCATCTCAACAAACACAAGTGAGTTAATCTCATCAAGAATATGCAGAGGAGATGTTTTTACTGATAATGGAGTAATCTCTTCAGATGGGAGGGGTGGAGTTCTTGGCAAGAGTGATTCAAAGGAATTTACAGGCTCTATGTCCTCAGTTTCCTGATTATCTGTACAAATGTCACCATTCCAAGTTTCAGGATCCCATTTCTTCGCAATCAACGCCCTCCCTTTTGCATCAGACACCATTCCAGGTTGGGAGTTGAGCTGGCAGTGTAATTCACACACTCTTACAATCAGACTCTGGCTTTGGTTTTTGGTACTATCAGCCCTACTAAGGAGCTCTGGTAGCATAGTAGTTACGAATCAGGCTGTGAACCGCAAGGTCAGCAGTTCAAAACTACCAGCTGTTCCACAGGAGAAAGATGAGGCTTTCTGCTCCCATAAAGATTTACAGCCTTGGAAATCCTGTACAGGGTCACTATGAGTTGGAACCGACTCCATGGCACATAGTCAGCACCATTATTACAGAAAAGCAGGCTTTTTTTCAGGGTACAAGTGGAAACTGAGGTGTTTTATGTGGCTCTTGAGCTGTAACACCTTAATTCTGAACATATCTCTTTCTTTTACCACCTGCTCTATTCCAAGTGGAGTCCTGGTGTGGCGCTGGGTTAATGCACTGGGCTGCAAAGTCAGTTTGAACCGCAAGGTATGCAGTTCAAGGTTAACAGCTGCTCCTCAGAAATCCTTTTGTGTATTATATTGTTACCTCATACCATGGAGTAGCAGCACCCTCATCCTCTTTACAAATGGAGACAGAGTCACCAATGCCTTTAACATTAATCAGGCGTGAGAATCAATTTAGAAACACATCCTTATGATTTTGTTTCTCTAGAGCCACTCTGGATCCAAATATCTTTGGCTGGGTTCTCTAAAGAAGCAAAACTTACATATGTATGTAAAGAGAAATTTTTATCAAGGAAATCACTCATAACTGTAGAAGTGATAGAGTCCCAAGTCCAGGTCAGATGAACCAGAATCAGCAGGCAGGTCTGGCAGACAGACAGGCAGACAAGTTCAGCAGACAGGCCAACAGGTAGACAGGCAGACAGGAGGCCAGATAATAAAACAAGAGACTCAATTTGATTCCTGCCCATTGCATTTCACGCCCAGCCAGCAGGTATCAGCAGAGCTTTATGAGTTGCTATGATGTTGAGCAGGTTTCTGCAGAGCTTCCAGATAACACACACTACAAAAAAAAAAAAAAAAAAAAACCCTGAAGAGCTACTTTCAAAATCATTTAGTGAAAACCGTACGGACCACCGTGGTCCGATCTGCAATAGATCATGGGGGAGGTAAAACACCAGCATTTCATTTTCATCTCATTGCATGGGGTCGCCATGAGTAGAGGTCCTACTGAAACGCAGATAACAATAGCAACACTTGCAAACACACACGTATATGTATATATAAGGGGGCGGGGGAGAGAGAGAGAATGCAGAGTCTCTATAGCTTCAAGGGAGGATAGCCTGGCAGGAGCTGGAACTGTCAGTCAAGGTCAAAGAAGTCAGAGGGCAACAGCGCCTTGACAATAGTCCACAGAGAACGACATATGTGAGGGGCTTCAAAAAAAAGGCAGGTGGAAAATTCCATTCTCTTTCAATTCCATTTTCCCATGAACTGGGTGAAGCCTCCTTCCCTTTGTATAACAGTTTTCTCTCAAGATTTTGCCTGTTTCACTGTGGCTTGCACAGCTCTACAATGGTGGCTGCAGTAAAGGCTTCAGTTCAGGCATGGGGAGGAAAAGAGACTAAACAAAGGAAAAATTGGGCACCCACCCATAATCTTCAGCTCAAAATACTTCCCTCTAGCCAGCAATAGAAGATTTCTCTCTAAGTTGTGGCTCTAATGCATGTGGAACAACCACAGTTCAGTGCTTTGGTGTGCCTTTGGGTCAAAGTCAGAGATGAGAGTGGGAGAAAATCAGCTGTCTCTTCTACTAGTGATAGTTCTTCCAGTTCTCACCCTCCCAACCTGTCTGCTATTGGTCACAGCTTTTGGTATTCTGTCTAGAAGCAAGTTTCAGTCGTAATCAATAAGAGAAATGCACTTTCTCCCTTCCTACTGAACTTACTCCCTTCTTAGCCAACACCAGAAATCACTTATAACTTGAATCCTAAACATTTCCTTTGGGCCTTTTAGCTTATTTTGCCCCAAGCGCTTATGGGCTATTCTTATCATTTTTGTTCTCTACCTAGGGTTTTATTTCCTTCCTTACTCCAAATCATATCCATTCTCTTTTCACTCTTTTTCTCAACTACAATCAAGAAGAGGTTATTAATTTCATCGGCCTTTTGAAAGAACCACGTTTTGGACGCCTTTGCCTTTCCTACAAGTTTTTCTACTTCAATTTCAGTCCTTTAAAAATTCTTTTTCTACATGTGTTTTACCTTTACATTCTTTTGAAAACTCTTAAGATATACTTAAAGTTATCTATTACTTTTTAATATTGCATGTAGAGCAACACATTTTCCTAAGCTCATCTTTTGCTAACTTGTATAGATTTTGATATAGCGGGTTCTCCATATAGTTGCACTTTAGACGGGTGGTGATTCAGTTTAAATTTCTATTTTGATTCAAGGATAATTTTAAAGAATCTTATTAAAAATAGAGCTAAAAGTTGAGGGGGGTGACTACTTTATTACTAATTTGTTTTAAAAATGTCTTTATTAGATGATGATTAGAAAATATGCCTATGAACATTGTGGGCTAAAATCACAATAAACTCCTGGGGATGTTTCATACACATAGAAAAAAATATATACTATCTCCCTTCGTAGAATGTAAAGTTAAATATATTCAGTTTTTTAAACTATTTTATTAATATTTATGTATTTCCTACTATCTCTGAGTGATTCTGAAAGGTAGATAGCAAAATTTTACACTAAAATTGTATTAATATCAAGTACCCTTTGTGTTTAATAAGTCTTGCTTTATATTTTCTTAATAATTTAATGCATTGTTTATGACTAAGATATCTTCTTATATTGTGCCTATTACAATTATGGAATGTCCTTACTCATGTGTTAAATGCTTTTAAACTTAAATTAATTCCTGTAATCTTGATTTTAAAATTACAAAATTAATTTTTATTCTTGGTATCTCTTGGCACGTTTCCATAAATTAAACCATTCATCATTACTTTGAATTAAAAGTATTTCTGGTTGCTAGGGGTTTTTTTTTTTTTGCTGTTGTTGTTAGCTGAATCTATATGAAATAATGAAGAAATTTGGCCTGTTCAGAATTTTTGAACAAACAGATATATTTAATTATTTTGTCTTTCATTTTGTTCTGATTTAATTTGTTGTTCCTTTTCCCCTAGTTCTTGTGTTTTCCTGATTTGATCAAGTTATTATTCATTATATCCCCAACCTGCACCCCAGTAACTTTGTGAGATTTGCTCTCTTTTCCCCACTACTCATCGGTCAGTTTGTCCTACTGTGGTGGCTTGTGTATTTCCATGATTCTGGAAACTATGCCACAGGTATTTTACATGCCAGCAAGGTCACCCAGGGTGCACAGGTTTCAGATGAGCGTCCAAAGTAAGATAACTAGGAAGAAGGGGTGACGGACTATTTAAAAATATGTCTTCACTGAAAACCTTATGAATAGCAGTGCAATACTGTGGAATAACACCAGAATATTGAATACTGAAACACTATGAACAGCACCAGAATTGTCAGATATAGTGCCAGAAGGTGAGAGCCTAAGGTTGGAAGGCATTCAAAACTACAACTGGAGAAGAGATGCCTCCACAAAGGAGAGTTGACCGGAAGACGTGAATGGAGGAAAGCACTCATTTGGGACCTTCATTTGCTAATGGGGAACAATTCAAAATGAAGAAAAACAGCTGCAAACATCCATTAGAATATATGAAGTATGAATCTAGAAAAATTGGAAATTGTCAAAAATGAAATAGAACACATAAACATCGATGTCTTAGGCGTTAGTGAGCTGAAATGGACTGGCATCGCCCATTTTGAATCTGACAACCACATGTTTACTATGCCAGGAAAGACAAATTGAAGGGGAATGGTGTTGCATTGTCAAAAAAACATATCCAGATCACTCATGAGGTACAACACTGTCTGTGATAGGATAATACCCATGCGCCTACAGAGTCAGTGACAGCCACAGAGGACTAGAGTGGAGAGTGAAGCATCCAGCTGATAAGAAGAGAGGGCATTTGCATAAGAATGCCCACATACACAGATAATACCCACTTGACCTGGCTGCAATGGCTGGATGATCAGAACTCAACTAGAAGAAAGAAGAGGAAAAAAAGAGTAATCTGATACAATTTGATGAACCTGACCTACACTTTTGGATGCAGTAGCTTAAAAGAGGGAACAACTCTCAACAACAAGGACCATTCCCACCCCCTTGGTACACAGAGTTGACATCGATGGGCAACTTGAAAATTGGCTACCCAAAATTGGGGGGGGGGGTGTTCAAGGCAAGAAATGAATGGCTAACAGAAGGTAGAATCTACACTGAGTAGTATCCAATCTGTCTGGGTGGGGCTGATAAAAGGAGATAGGTATAGGTCTCTTGTGGTTGCTGTTGTTGTTAGGTACCATTGAGTTGGTACTGACTCATAGCGACCTTATGCACAGCAGAACGAAACACTGTCTGATCCTGGGCCAACCTCACTACTGTTGCC
>NW_006408519.1:23786057-23811057 GCF_000296735.1 Chrysochloris asiatica
GGCCCAGGACCGGGCAGTGTTTCGTTCTGTGGTGCATAGGGTTGCTACGAGTTGGTACCAACTTGATGGCACCTAACAACAGCAAAAAATTGGCAATTGGGATGCCAAGGCTGGAAACAAGGAGGAAGGATCAGTAGTTGGAAATCATGGCCTTGGTGATAGAAACAATGACTCCTTCTTTGTAAACACCTTTTTTAAACAACATAAAAGACACCTATGCACAGGGATCTCACCAGATGGAATACACAGAAATCAAATTGACTACATCTGTGGAAAGACACAGTGGAAAAGCTCCAAATCATCAGACAAAACAAGGCCAGGGGCAGACTATGGAACAGACCATCAATTGCTGATATGCAAATTTAGGCTGAAGCTGAAGAAAATTTGAACAAGTGTGTGACAGCAAAAGTATGACTTAGGACATATCACACCTGATTTTAGAGATCATCTAAAGAACAGATTTGACACATTAGACACTAATGACCAAAGCCCAGAGAAGTTGTAGGATGACATCAAGAATATCATACAGGAAGAAAGCAATAGGTCATTAGGAATAGAATAAAGAGGGAAGAGACCAAAGTGGATGTCAGAAGAGACTCTAAACTAGCTCTCTAGCATAGAGAACTCAGGAGTTAAAAGAGCTGAATAGAACATTTCAAAGGGTAGCTGGAGAAGACAAAGTTAAATATTATAATGAAATGTGTAAACATCTGGAGTTAGAAAACCAAAAGGTAAGAACCCACTCAGATTTCTCAAGCTGAGGGAACTGAAGAAAAAAATAAAATCTCAACTTGCAATATTGAAGGATTCTATGAATACAATATCAAATGATGCAGAACGTAGTAAAAGAAGGTGGAAGGAATACACAGAGTATCAGTACCAAAAATAAATGGTTGATGATCAACCATTTCAAGAGGTAGCATATGATCAAGAGTCAATGACACTGAAGGAAGAAGTCCAAGGTGCATTGAAGGTACTGGCAAAGAACTAGGTTCCAGAAATGAAAGAATACACACTGAAATCTTTCGATAAACTTGTGCAGCAATGGAGGCAGTTACTCATCTATGCCAAGAAACTGGAGGTACTCACTCATCTACCCGGCCAAGTGATTGGAAGAGATCCATATTTGTACTCATTTCAAAGATTGTAAGGTTGGCGCAGGAGCTGATAGTGTTTCATTCTGTTGTGCATAAGATCATTATGAGTTAGTACTGACTCAATGGCACCTAACAACAACAACAACAACAACTTTCTTTTCTATTACAGAAGTGATTATCTCTTTCTTTTCCAGATAATATTTTTCTATTAAATGAGAAGAAGATACCAAATATGCCTTAAGCTCCCTCTACACACTCCATAGCCTCTCACAAGAAGATAAAATCTTTAAAGTACTTTTCTTGTCCTTCTGTATAGTTTTAGATTTTACTGATATCATTTATTATTTTGAGTTTTATCTATAATAAAATCATATCTGGCACTTATGTTACAAACTTCCTATCACTTTGTCCAAATATTCATGAATAGTGAACTGACTGAACCACACATCTGCACACTAGAGAAGTATGTATCTGTGAGGAGGGATGAGGAACATCTCTATGTCCTATATGGAAGGTTATCCACTGAGAAAAAAGGCAAAAGACTATAATGTATAATAGTGTGACAGGAGAGGGAAGCAAATGTACCTATATGCATTTATTTTCAAATGACATAATAGAAACCAATATTAATAAAAAAAATATTACCTATATAGGAAGTTCTGGTAGCATAGCAGTTATGAGTTGGGCTACTAACCTTAAGGTCAGCAGTTCAAAACCACCAGCTGTTCCATGGGAGAAAGATGAGGCGTTCTGCTCCTGTAAAGATTTACAGCCTCGTAAACCCTGTACTGGGTCACTATGAGTCGGAACCTACTCCATGGCACATAACCACCACTGCCAACATATAGGAAGGAGGAAAATGGGAGAGGACACAGGGATAAATGCTAGATGCTTCTGAATCAACCTGGTTTAACAGCTTTAACACCGGAACTCTAAATGTCTTATACAGTTAATTAAAATATAATCAAAAAGAAAAAATAAAGCAATTATGAAACTTAAAAAAAAAAAAAAAGTAAAACAAATGCATTTCATTGCATATCTTGCTGCTGTTAAGTGCCGCTGCGTTGGTTCTGTCCCATAGTGACTCCGTATAGGGTTTCCAAGGCTTTAAATCATGAGGAAGCAGAAAATTTCATCATGCTCCCTTGGAGTGGCTGGCGGGCTCGAACCATAGACCTTTGGTTTGCAGTCCAGTGCTTATCGTATGGAACCACAGCGCTTCCACTGTATATCTAGTTGATGTTGAAATTAAAATAGGAGAATCACTTCAATGACTTTATTGCTTGTTGTTAAGTTCTGTTGAGTCAGTTCCAACTCATAGCAAGCCTGTATAGATAGGGTTTCTGAGGAGCGGCTGGTGGGTTTGAGCCAAACTTGATGTTAGTAGTCTAGTGTATATTCTCTAGCACCAACCCAGAAATTTAGAACACAATATTTTGACTGACTATGCTTAACGGAAGGAGCTCTGGTAGTGTAGTGGTTACGAATCGGGCTGCAAACCGCAAGGTCAGCAGTTCGAAACTACCAGAGGTTCCACAGGAGAAAGATGAGGCATTCTGCTCCCATAAAGATTTACAGCCTCGGAAACCCTGTGCAGGGTCGCTATGAGTCGGAACCGACTCCACAGCACTTAACAACAACAACATGCTTAATGGAATATATCTTAAAGACAAAAGCAGTACAAGTCTTAAATTGCCTTCAGAAGCCTTACTGTAAGGAGTCCTGGGAATACAATGGTTAAGTGTTTGGCTACTAACAAAAGGCTGGTGGTTTGAAACCACTAGCTGCTCTGCAGGTAAAAAAGACCTTCCAATCTGCTCCTTTAAGGAGCTCTGGTAGCGTAGTGGTTACGTATCGGGCTGCAAACCTCACGGTCAGCAGTTTGGAACTACCAACTGTTCTGCGGGAGAAAGATGAGACTTTCTGCTCCCATTAAGATTTACAGCCTTGGAAACCCTGTACAGGGTCGCTATGAGTCAGAACCGACTCCACATCACACAGCCACCACCACCAATCTGTTCCTTTAAAGAAGATAGCACAGGGAAGCCTTCGGGGCAGCTCCATGGTGTCTTGTAGAGTCTCTGGGTCCGAGCTGACTTGGTGGCACCAGGTTTCTGTTTTGGAGGGTTAACATTTCAGTTAATATAGGATCAGAGTTAGTGTTCCATATCAGCCAGGTTAGAAAAGTGGCCTCATACTCCTACAAACTTTTCTTGCTTCTTGACACAACTGACCGTTCTTTCTGCAAAGTGCTGCCTGCATCTTCCCTTGCCAGCTAAATACATTATGCACACTGGTAAATCACCTTGCTTATACGTTACTGGGAGTCCTGGTGTGGCACTGTGGATTAATGCACTGGATTGCAAAGTCACTTTGAACCACACAGTCATCAGTTCAAGCTCACCTGCCACTCCTCAGAAACCCTATACAGGGTCGCTATGAGTCAGAACTGACTCGATGGCACACAACAGCAACGGCAAACATTACTGTGCTCAAATGAAGAATTCTTGATGGATTTCGATAAGTAGATTTGATGAGTCAAAGGGTAGACATATTTTATATCTTGAAGTTAATGCCAAAATGACTTATGCAGAAATTTTATAGAAGAATATACCCATGAACAGTATGTGATAGTGTACAATGGTCTACATTTGTCCATTTGTTAGTATTGTAATGCTTTTCCTTTGTGCTAATCTTATGTAAGGGAATCTTATTTTCAAATAAATTAATTAACTGTAAGTTTGAGTCTTCTGTACGTTTATTATCATGTAAAACTGTCTTCTCTGAATTTCCTCTTTATTCTTGTAGCCTATTTATGTGTTTGGTAGCTTGTTTTGCTGATTTGTAGGAATGTGGACATGTTATGGACATTAATTCAATGCCTGCTATAGATCTCACTAAGATCTTCTCCCAGGCCTTCATTTATTTTTAAATGTGTTTATAGCATCTTTTTATATTTAAAAACATTTACTTCTTATGACACTTAGGAAAGTCTTTCTCATTATATTGCCTATTAAAAACTCTTAAATCTTTCATTTTGGCTCCTTAACCCATCCAGAATTTGTTTATGGAGAGTATAAACCAAGGTATCCAACGCTATTTTCTTTTTCTTCTAAAATACAAGGGTGAGTCAAAATTTATCCGCATGCCGTTTATATTAAAATACCCATCCATGTCCACAGCTGATGACAACATCGAGCATGTGCGCAAAATGATTCTGTCAAATACACAACTGACTGGATTATGTAGCAAATTATTTGCAAATCAGCCTTGGCTCTGCCTATGAAATAATCCACAACAGACTTGGATTTCAAAAAGTTTGTGCAAGATGGGTACAGAAACAACTCATGGGAGAGCATAAACAGAAGTGTTTGGACAAAATTTGGACCCATACTCAAAGGAAGGTATAAGTTTCTTTAAAAAAATCATTACTGATGAAACATGGATTCATCACTACGTGCCTAAGAGCAAATGGCAGAGTATGGTAAGGAACCATCCTCAAGGACCGACCAAGAAAAAGTTCAGAAGTCAACCATCAGCTGGAAATTTGATGCTTACTATTTTCTGAGATTCTCCAGGGGCAGTATTGGTACACTATCAATAGAACAGTTCAACAGTCAACAGTGAGATGCTCACTGAAGAGGTGAAGCCTAAACTTCAGATTAAACACAGAAGACTGATAACCAAGGACTTTGTGGTCTTACATGACAATGCATGTCCTCACAAGTCTGCTCATGCTGTTGACACTCTGCAAAAACTTCATTTTGAGGTGTTAAAGCATCCTCTCTATAGTCCTGATCTTGTTCCTTCAGACTTTCACCTGTTTGGTCCCCTGAAGGCAACCCTTCAAGGATGAAGATTCACCTTTGGTGAAGACAGTGGTGCATTCGTGGCTCACAGCTCAGCCTAAAATATTTTTAATAAGGGAATATGAAAGCTTGTTGACAGATGGACAAAGTGTATTTAAAAGCAAAGAGATTGTATTGACAATGATGTATTTGTCTTTTCTAAAAGTTAATTAAAATGAATTCTATAGCCAGAGTGCAGATTATTTTTGACTCACCCTCGTATCAATATCACCAGTTTGTAAAGGACAAAATTAAAATTCAACATGGTTTACAGATTTGCCTGGTTTATCAGAGCTAGCAAGTGGTCTAACTGGGATGTGAACCTATTTGACCCTTTCAATGAAACAATGCCATCTCCCAAGAGTAATGCAGGACGCAGTCCACATGAAAACATGATTACACTCCATACAAGCAGCCTAAAGATGTAAGTCACGTCTGCTGCACAGCATTAGCTGAAAGAGGTGTCTTGGCATTGCTGATCAGATATAGATACACCTGCCAAGATCTGCTTTGCATTTGCTCAGAGAAGGAATCATGACATCCAGGAATAGAACTCCATTATTATTCACTCAGCACCAACTAGCTGTTAACACAAAAATGAGGATGCCTGGAATTGACACTTTCTCAAAAGAAAATGTTATGTTCTCTTGGCTAGCATGGAATCTGAGTGATAATAAGCGCAGTACGGCTGACACTCTACCCATTACCAGGAGGCTGAAGTAGTCTGACTCCAGTTGCAACCACCAATCTCCAGCAAATTCAGACTTGCTGCAAGGCATGTGGAGCGATCCTTGAGTATTTTACATGTAACGAACGCAGGGAGAGTTGAAGCATGGTACTCCAGAGATCCAGTCCTGAAGCATGTCTTCTCAATAAAGCCCTGTGGGGTGTATCAGGTCCATCCCGACTCAGAGAGACATTATACACTACAGAAGAAAACCCTGCCCGGTCCATCCTGTACTGGCCTCACAACAGTGGCCATGTTTGAGCCCAGTGTTGTAACCACTGCGTCAGTCTGTCTTGTTGAGGGTCTTTCTCTTTTCACTGACTCTCTTCTTTACCAAACCTGATGTCTTTCTCTTCAAGGATATGTCCAAAGTCCATGAGACAAAGTCAACTATCCTTGCTACAGCATTTTGGCTATAATGGTAGATACATTGAATCAGGGACTCCAACACTGCCTATGCATCAGAATCACCTGGACTACGTGTTTAGAAATGTATTTGCATGTGTATTTATTAATGTGTGTGTACACATTTGTGTATGCACATATGCATGCATATCTGTGTATGTGTATTTGTGTATAAGTACATAGAGTTATAAGTATCCCTGGTAATGTGCTGGATTACAAGTTGGGCTATTAACCACAAGGTTAGCAGTTTGAAACTACCAGTCACTCTGCAGGAGAAAGCTGAGGCTTTCTGCTTCTGTGAAGATTTACAGCCATGGAAACCTGATGCAGGGTCACCATGAGCCAGAACTGACTCCACAGCATACAACCACCATCACAACATAGTTATCTATTGTCAAAAGAAGTTTAGGGTCTCATCCCAGGTCTACTGACTTGCATTTATATGAATAAGGCCTGGACATTTACGTTTTATCACTTTGTCCCTGGGAATTCTGTCACAGCTAGCATGGAAGAGAATTTTAGAACCGATGTCCTCGTTCACCTAGTTTTGACTTTAATCTTATTTCTGGTCAGTACGCTACTGTTTTTGTATTTATTAACATTTTTCCTTTCTTCTTGTCTTTATATATAGAAGCACCTAGTATAGTACCTGGTAAGAGTCATCTTGAAAAATGGATTCTGATTGGTCCTTCTGAGGTCCCATGCCCATCTTTGGGCCAATCCCGGTCCTCCTAGGAACCTTGTTGTTGTTGTTATGTGCCATCTAGTCGGTTCCGACCCATAGCGACCCTGTACAGGGTTTCCGAGGGTGTAAATCCTTAGGGAGGAACCTTAGGGAGGGGCAATTTTCCATCAGAAAGGGAAATGAGCTGCTGAAAAGGGATACATTTGCCACACTGCCCTCACCATCGTTTGACCTGATCATCGGATTTTTGGTTATAAAAAAGCTTGAGATATATCTTTACCAGGTCTAATGCCTGATGCATCTGGGCATTTATTATGTGTCCCATTGTAATGGTTCAAGCCTTTGGGAAGAAGGTTTCCTTTCTGCATAATCAACAGTTGCAACAGCAGCTGTTGATTATGTTTGTTGTTGTTGTTAGGTGCCATCGAGTTGGAACCGACTCATAGTGACCTTATGCACAGCAGAATAAAACACGGCACAATCCTGGGCCAACCTCACTAATGTTGCCATGCTTGAGCCCACTGATGCTGCCACTTCACCAATCCACCTCATTGGGGGTCTTCTATCCTTCTCCAGTGACTGGTCCCTCCTGACACTATGTCCAAAGTATGAGAAACGAATTTCGGCCATCCTGGCCTCCAAGGAGCACTCTGGCTGCACTTCTTCCAACACAGATCTGTTGGTTCTTTTGGCATATGTTTATGTTTAGAATTCTGTAAAAGAGAGTCTTAAGAAAGTTTCTGAGATTCTCAAGTTTTCATTTTCCTTGACAAACAACAGAGATTAGTTTCTCATAACTAGCATACCCATATCCACACATAATCTAGGGTTATGCACAAGTCCCTGCTTGCTGACTGTCTCAGTGTCTCTTCCACTTTAAAGAGTACATAGGAATGCCAGTAAAACTAGCATGATCAGAGATGACCTTGAAATTGCTTGGAGAAGGAAAAGCATAAAGTGCTAACCAACACTAGCAGTTTATTATAATTAAAAATGACTAATTATATACCTCATCACTGATTGCAGTACACTGGGGACCAGTGTAACGGTAATTGAGAATCACTACGGTGGAAGAACTTAGAATCACCCCAGGGTAATAGAAGAAACATAAAATAACTGCTGATAGACACAAGCTAGCATGGGATGTGTGCCTCATAAATGGAACTGACCTGTGGAAGAATTGGGAGGGTAAGAAGTCTCAAAGATGGAGGATTAGTCTATATGTAAGTCTGTCTCAGCTGTAAGTCTCTAGCTACAAGGAGTAGAAACACCTGCCACTTAGCTTAAGCAGAAAGGAGAATTTATTGTATGGATAAATCTCAAATATCTATAATAATGTCTAGCATATGACATTGTTGTGGTTGGTAGCCATACAGTTGTGTCTGACCCATAGTGATATTGTGTGTAGCAGAATGGAATGTGACCTGATCCTGTTTGGTATGTTTGTTGGTATTAGGAGCATGGTAAATATTTGTTAAACAATGAATGATCCCAACCAGTAAACCATTAGAAACCCAGGCAGCTTTCTTCCTTCAGCTCTTGTTTCTGAACAAAGTATCATTGAAGTTGAAACCTGAACAATGATGAGAAACATTTAGGTATCAAAGCATAACATACAATGGCGAGAAACTTCTGTAAATCCTCCTGATATGGATGTATCACACATTTCTGTTTCAACGAGAGATAGCACTGAGTTAAACGAATTCTTCCAGGCAGTCCATACCAACTTTGTCCATAGAATCCCCATCAACAACCAAAGGGGTGCAGATGGAGCTTCCTGGGAGGGAAAACAAACTTGAATCCAGCAGGCATCCAATGGAACCGATCAACTTGCAAGGGCAGACAGCCATGGAGCAATAAATTAGCCCTATACAAGATTTCACATTTCAAAGTGCAATCTCTCTTAATTACAACAAGATGTTTCTAGAAAGGATTTGTTTTAGAGCAGGCAAATGAAATCACAATGTTGAACTAGCTGGCAAGGGCCTGCACACTTCTCCCACCCCATCCCTCCACTTCGACAGCTCAACTTGTAGCCCATTGGGAATGTTTTATTATGTGACGTGATGATGTCAGCATGGGAGTTCTGCAATATGGGGTGAGACAGAAGGAGAGCACGACACAGTCTCGGTGGGAACGGAGCCCAGCAAGCTCTTGGCTCTTGGAACAGAACAGACGGCCACATCATTTTGTTTTACAGTAAGCTCTCAGCAAACACAAAACCCAACTCAAGCATTTAATTAAGGATACCAAGTTTACCCTCACCCAAGATCCTTGAAAACAATTTCTTTCTCTTTCCCTTCTTTTAAATGACAAAAGTTGTACTGACAAAATACTGTTTATAGAAGATATTCAAACTTTTCTTGAGACTGGTTCCAGGAGGAAAGAAATCGAAGCCCTACGTTAGGCAAGAAATAAACATGGAAATGACAAATATACCCCAAACGAATCCATGTATATTGGAAGATTAACTCAGGCTTTTCACCTGGGACTGGAGAGAGACCTAGAAGCCATCTTCTACTGACATTTGCTGAGAAAGCATGTGTAGAAAATACCCAAGTATCTGCCGCAGTCTTTGGACATCTCATTCTCTATATCTGGAATGTCAATTTGCAATTTGTCTGACCAGTCAAGGAGGACTTCGATGCAGCTTTTTCTGATATTTCTAATGCAGAGTTCACCTCTCTCCCCTCTGTGCTATCCCATACCTGGTACTAGTATGTGCTTCTATTACTGCGGTCACAGTAAGTTGCTGTCAAGTCAGTTCTGACACATGGCGACCATACATAGAACAGAAGGAAATGAAACCTGGTCCTGAACCATCTCCACCATTTTTGATATTTGAGCCCACTGTTGAAGCTATTGTGTTAGGTTATAATTCATCCTTTACATTTCTGATGCTTCCACCGAGTTTTAAGTCACCAGGGCCAAGTCTACATCCCAGGCACCCAAGGATCCTTGCACTCGACACAGTGCTTGGCACATGGCAGTTCTCAATAAATGTTGCACCAATGGTGAATGGACAGCTTTCTACATTGCTTTTTTGCTAAGAGAAATGGGGTCTTTATGTAGCTCCTAAAAAGGAGCACCAGAGCATTTGAGCTAGAGTCACAAAACAACACAGTATGTTTCTGTTGTTAGGTGCTGTGGAGTCAGTTCCAATTCAGAGAGACCTTGTACAGGGTTTCCCAGGCTGTAAATCTTTGCAGGAGCAGAAAGCCTCATCTTTCTCCCACGGAGCTGTTTGTGGGTTTGAACCACTGACCTTGTGGTAAACAGTCCAGTGCTTATCGTACAGAGCCACCAGTGTCAGAGTCATCAAATAACATAGTATATGTATCCCAACTATATACCTCAAGCTTCATTTGTTTTTTATGTTTGGCCATAACAATCTAAAAAAATGTATTTTCTTAATATTTTCCTTTGAAATGATTGCCCTTGTTAGTTCTACACTTGTTCTAAGCACTAATATCCACAAAACCATGATGTGGTATGCTGATTGTATGTTGTTCAAATATACAATAAAACAGAATTCTTCAATTAAACAGTGCTCACATTTACGGGGCTGCCAGGAATTAGGATTGGCTCAACTTGTTTTTCTTTTTTACAACCACTATCATATGGTAAGGAGCTCTGTAGTGTAGTGGTTACAAATTGGGCTGTGAATCACAAGGTCAGTAGTTCGAAACTACCAGCTATTCTGCTGGAGAAAGATGAGGCTTTCTGCTCCTGTAAAGATTTACAGGTTCGGAAACCCTGTACAGGGTCACTATGAGTCGGTTCCGACTCCACAGCACATAACCACCACCACCACCATCATATGGTGGCGCTGTGGGTTAATGCGTCAGACTGCAAAGCCATTTGAACTGCAAGGTTGGCAGTTCAAGTTCACCAGCGGCTCCTTGGAAACCCTATACTGGGTCGCTATTGGTCGGAGCCAACTCGATGGCACTTAACAACAACAATCATATAGTAGGAGTCCTGGTGTAAGCATTATGGGTTAATGCACTGGACTGCAAGGTCAATTTGAACGGCAAGATTGGTGGTTCAAGCTCATCAGCCACTCCTCAGAAACCCTATACAGGGTCACTATGAGTCAGAACTGACTCAACAGCACTTAACAACAGCAATCATACAGCAGGAGAGTGATACATGTAACCTACTTTAAGAAACCCTGGATTAACAAAATATTCATCAACAAGCCCAAACTATTCACAAAACAGATAAGGATAAAGACTCAGGAAGATACAATTTCTTTCTCATCTGACAAAATTAACGAGTAGCAAGAAATGGACACGTATCAGGGCGTAATTCCCACATTAGCATTTTTGCTGTTACAACTGGAACAAATATGAGAAGAGATGAAAACTTTCAAACATCTAAAATATTGCAAATATTTTCAAGGAACTTTAAAGTCTAGCCTTTTATGAAAAAGACTGGAAGAAAATAAAACAAGCTCCGGTTGGAAAATAGACATATTATTCTTTCTCCTTCCTAGTTTCCTAATAGTTTGGAATGTGGTTACAGCATTTTTATTATGAAGAAAATGAAAAATAGACCATATTTTTCCATGCTCGTGCATTTAAGGGAGAGTGTTCATGCCTGAAGATGACTGATCAGGGCTTTGGAAAAATGAATGGAAAATAAACAGGATTCAACAACAACAATAGAGCTAACATTCATCTGTTGTTTGTTAACACAGCAAACGTGAGACTAAAACAAAATGAGCCACACACAGAGTACTTCCACAAAATCAATTAATTATAAATTAGCTTTCATGAAAACTTTTTTAGTAAACATACTCCCGATTTCCTTTCCTGATGTTGTTTATCTTTACACTTGATTTCCACTCTTTGTTTTGTTTAAATCACTAATAAAACAACTAAAACACTCCTACCCAAGTTTCACAGTTTGCTTGCAGTATTTTTCTCTTTTTGAGTGGGTGCCAGACAAAAGATACCAAACTCATTTCCCTATGACAACAGTATTCTTCCTTTTTGTTTCACACAATGGAGCTGCTGGGATTTCTTCTAATGTTCTATTGTTCTGTATTGTGGTAATACAACAAGCTTGCATTCCACATCATCTCAGGGCGCTATCCACTGGGGCTCTCTTAATTTTACTCCACTTCCAGAAATAACATCCTAAAATTCTTGTGTGTATATTCTTATAAAATTTTATTAGCATATATAGCCATAAATAATGTACCACATTCATTATACATTTAACTTATCATAAATGCCATTACACTGCATATGGTGGTGGTGGTTATGTGCCATGGAGTCGGTTCTGACTCATAGAGACCCTGTACAGGGTTTCTGAGGTTGTAAATCTTTATGGGAGCAGAAAGTCTCATCTTCCTCCTGCGGAACAGCTGGTAGTTTCGAACTGCTGACCATAAGGTTCGCAGACCATTTCATAACCTCCATGCTACCACAGCTCCTTATACATACTGCATATCTTATTCTATAAGGAGCTCTGGTTACGAATCAGGCTGCTAACCTCAGGGTTAGCAGTTCAAACCTACCAGCTGTTCCGTGGGAGAGATATGAGGCTTTCTGCTCCCATAAAGATTTACAGCCTCGGAAACCCTGTACAGGGTCACTATGAGTCGGAACCGACTCCACAGCACATAACCACCACTACCATATTATTGTATAATTTTATTGTCACCCACACTATGAAACCTATCCATTTCGGTTCAGATAACTCTAGTTCAATCATGTCATATTCTTTGCATGACCACATCAAAACCCAACAAAACAAAAACCTGTTACTATACCATTGATTCTGACTCTTGATGACCCAGGGAATATAGCAGAACTTCCCCAGAGGGCGCCCAAGGTTATGGAAGGCCAGAGCCTTTATGGAAGTAGATTTCTACATCTTTCTCCCACACAGAGGTTGCTGGTTTTAAGCCACTTGCCTTTCAGTTAGTAGTCAAACACTTAACCACTGTACCACCAGGGTCCCTTTATGAACATGTCACAATTCATTTATCTTGCCTTTGACTCATGGATATTGAAGTTGTTTCTAATTTTGGTCTGCCATAAACAATTCCACAGTTAACATTTCTGTAAATGTTTTTCTACATATGAGAGACTTTTCCTTCATAGTGTGATCTCTAGGTCATAACATTCACAACTTTAACTTTCTTACTTGCAGCTTGTATGTCTGAGAAGAACACATATTCAATGGTTAGTCTGAGGTCCTAAGTTCTTCCATTGGATCAAGTCACTTTACTGTGTCCTTTGTATCTTCTCTATCCTTTCTCACTCGGGTCGGCTTAGTGTCTCCACTACTAAGGAGAGGAAGTTAACATTTTCTTCTGAAATTGTACACTTGTTAATTTCTTCACTCAATATATTTATACATCTGGAGGCTATTTTAGCAGGAGCATACATCTTACTGGGGAATTATTCTTTCTGTCATTATACGGTGACTCAGATGACTGTCGGATTAGATGATGTCTTCTTTAGAGGAGTGCTGTACAGACTCTGGCCCACATTGTTGTTGCTGTAAAGTGCTGTCGAGTCGGTTCCAACCCATAGCAACCCTGTATAGGGTTTCTGAGGAGCAGCTGGTGAGCTTGAACCACCAACCTTGCAGTTCAAATGGCTTTGCAGACTGGCGCATTAACCCACAGCGCCACACCAGGACTTCCTAGCCAACATTGCTGTTGTTGTTAAGTACCTTGGAGTCGGAGCAGAAAGCCTCATCTTTCTCCTGCAGAACAGCTGGTAGTTTCGAACTGCCGACCTTGAGGTTAGCAGCCTGATTCATAACCACTACGCTATCAGTGGCTAAGGTTCATTGTTCTTGTTGTTATTAGTGCCACCAAGTCAGTTCCGACCCACAGGGACTCTGTACGGTGTTTCCGATGAGCGGCTGAGAAACTTAAACCACTGACCTTGTGGTTCAAACCTACTTTGCAGCCCAGAGCATTAACCCACAGCGCCACACCAGGATTCCATCAAGTTGGTACCAATTCATAGTGACCCTATGCACAACAGAACAAAACATTGCTCAGTCCCATGTCAACCTCACAATTGTTACTACGCTTCAGCCCATATAATACTACACATTATCCAATAGGATTTGTCAGAAATACCCACTGCTATTGAGATGATTCCAACTTAGAGCAACCTTACAAAGCAGAGTAGGAGTACTCCTTATGGTTTCTGAGACTATAAATCTTTATGGGAGCAGACAATCCCATCTTTCTCCCAAGGAGTATTTGGGGGTTTGAACATACAACCTTGGGATTAGCAGTCCAACACATAACCACCAGAACTGCTTTGATCAGGAATAGAGATGAAATTTTGATTCACATTTGCCTGAATCTTAAAATTTTGTTGGCTCCTAATTCGGGAGGCGAAGAAAGGAGAATTATTTATTGATTCCCATTACATCTCAAATCATCATCATCTCTGGTGGTTTTTGTATGCTTAGTATGCTAGAAGGTATGTCACTGGCCTTTCAAACACCACTAGGGTCACCAATGGTGGAAAGATTTCAGCAGAGCTTCCAAGCTATGACTACTTAGGAAGAAAGGTCTATGATCTACTTCTGAAAATCAGCCCATGAAACCCCTATGTATTACAATAAAATGCTGCCCAGCATAGTGCTAGAAGATAAGACCCCTAAATTTGGAGGTACTCCACAGTAACTACAACAATGGATTCAAATGTACGAACAACCATGCAGGCAGTGCAGGGCTGGACAATGTTTCGTTCTGTTTCACCAGCACACATGTTCGCCATTAGCTGGAGTCAGTGTAACATCAATTATAACAAACTCTCAAAAGAAATCCCTCCAGAGGGGTTTTTTATTTTTCCTTCTGACACTTGTCCCATGGCTAACACTACTATAAAATTTAGGAATTAACTCCTCAGCTTATAGTTTGTGTAACACATGGGAAGTTTACACATAGAAATCCAAAACTCACCGGATAATAGGCACACAACCATACATTCTCTAAGAAGACATTTTAGTCTATCCCAAACCCAGGTCAACACTGATCATTTTCCTTTGCTTTCCACTATTCTGGTGGAAAGACCCTCTTTAGAGCCCACTCTTTTACTTCAAGATTATCTTATGAGGATGCCTCTTCTGTATAGGTGTAGAAGTTCCAGCTCTCTCACCTCTAATCTGCATGGGAATTAAAATCCAAGTATCAAAGTTTCTTCCCCTTCCCTCCGCCAAGCATGGCACAGCACTCTTTCACCTTCTTACCTCTCCGGTTCTTAGTTCTTTTTTGGTTTCTAGCATCTGATTTCTTTTACATTCTTATAAGCACTAGGCATGTACTAGGATTTTTATTGTATTTTATCTAGGACTTCTTGGTCTTTGCAGTGGGAGGGCTTTCATAACTACTCAAATTCTGCTACAACTGAAAGTTGTGATGTATATTGAAATGCACTTGGAGCATCATCTGGCATGGGCTCTTAAACATGTGTTTACTATCACCAAAGACATTCTTCCACTTCCTCTGTATAGAATTTAAGTAATATACACAGCAAGTCTATATGTGGTCGTTTATTGAATGAGTATACAAAATAATGCCCTTTAAAATTAAGCTAATTTCTGCAAAGTAAATTTAGTGTGGTGTGTTTCTTTTCCCCCAACCGGTTTGGAATTATATGTTCTGTGTTGAGTGGCTCCAGTAGATAGTACATTTTAAAATTTAAAAACACAAAGTTAAAATTAAAATCTTAAAGAATGATGATGTAAAACTAATACCATGTCATAACTGTGAATCCAGACAGCAAAGGTTCAAAGAGCTGATGATGTGTAGGGATCATTATACAGGAAGACCTCATTTTACTGGACTTTGTCTTATTGTGCTTGGCAGATACCACACTTTTACAAATTGAAGGTCTGTGTTGCTCTATCGGCACGACTTTCTCCAAAAGTTTGTTATGTTTGGTAATTCTTGGAGCATTTCAAGCTTTTTTTTCTAATGCTACTGCACATTTAATAGACTACATTACACTGTAAACATAACTTTTATCTGCACTGTTGTTAACTGCCTATGACTCAGTTCTGATTCATACCAACCTTGTATAGGGTTTCCGAGGTGGGGCTGGTAGACTTGAACCACTGACCTCGCAGTTAAGCATTCCAGTAGCTAGGGCTCCTTTATGCGCACTGCTGTTTGTTGTTGCTGTTAAGTTCTGTCAAGTCAATTACAACTCATATTGACCCTGTATAATGACCACATTTCCGAGACTAATTCTTTTCCGGAGTGGAAAGCGTCATCTTTCTCCTGCAGAATGGCCAGAAGGCTCAAACAACTGACCCTGTGGTTCACAGTCCATTGTTTATCTTATGGAGCCACCGTGTGTGTTTCTTTTATGTGCATTGTTGTTGTTGTCAAGTGCCGTCGAGTCGGTGCCAGCCCATAGCAACCCTGTATAGTGTTTCCAAGGAGCAGCTGGTGAGCTTGAACCGCTGCCCTTGTAGTCCAAATGGCTTTGCAATCTGGTGCATTAACCCACAGCGCCACACCAGGAATCCATTTTATGTACATTAGAAAGCCAAAAACAGTGTGTGTGTTATTTCATTAGCATGTTTGCGTTATTGGGGCAGTTTGGAACGGAGCCGGTAGTATGCCTGGACACATTTAGGCTAAACAGGGGCAAATACACTGAGGAGCTGGCAAAGCTTGAGCTTCCAGGCCCATCACTGGCACAGGGCTTGACAATGTGCTTATTTATACACTTCGCGTATATATTTTAGCAGAATTTGCAAAATATTTTATCTATAGTTAGTGAAGATCATTGTCTCTATACATAGTCTCCTGTCCAAACTTCCTAATGTTGGGAAGTTTTATCCACAGCTATTTTGGGAATCCAGCTAAGGAAAATTTGAGGTTAACCACATTAGTCCTGGTTTAGCTGGATGCATTTACCTAGGTTACATGGTATGTCTATGGTTGACTTTATTAGCATGCTTACTTAAGTTATCCTAGCATAGACATGGCTTCTAGGAATCCTTATATTATTCTTCTTCACCCCCCACAGACTCATTTAAAATGAGTCAGGGGGCAGTGGCATGGAGCTCCGGATGAATGTATTTAGTAGAAGAAACAAATCTTGAAACACACGAAGGCACTTCTTGTTGTTAAGTGCTGCCAGTTGGTTCTGACTCATAGCGACCCTGTATAGGGTTTCCCAGGAGCAGCTGGTGAGTTTGAACTGTTGACCTTTTGGTTCGCAGTCCAGTGCTGATCCACAGTGCCACACCAGAAGCCCTGCATGAAGGTGTTAGTCTTTGGAAAATTCTTCCAGTCTTTCAGACAGGGAAAACTGAAAGCTGAGACTCAAGTCCTCCTAGACACGTATTGAAGTGATCTAACATTGTAGCATGCACAATTCTAAAGAAATTGTACTTTTTCCCTTTATATACAAATTGGGCTGTGAACTGCAAGGTCAGCAGTTCGAAAGTATCAGCTGTTCCATGGGAGAAAGATAGGCTTTCTGCTCCCATAAAGATTTACAGCCTCAGAAACCTTGTACAGGGTCGACTCCACTGCACTTAACCACCACCACATACAGAGCACATAAAGTAGAATTGATCAGAATTCCCGTAACTGTAAGATTCAAACCTACAGCAATACTGTTATGAACCTCACTTATCAGTAACAAAAAAATTGTGGTCAAACATTTTAAAGATTAGACTATCTTTCTATTCTTGCTACAGAAATTATTATGTATTTATTATTCAATGGAGAGGTAATTCATAAGTCAATAAACCAAATATGTAGGGGGAAATGTGTTACAAAAGCATGTTGATCCATTCATTAAAAATTGTTTTCTGAATTTTGTGATGTTTGTAATTTTTGTCAGTTCAATCATATTATAACTTTTGTGATTGCTTCTAATTGCAAAGTAATACTCATTTTCATACCTATTTTATACTTAAAATTTTATATAATTTTTCTGAAAGAGGCCCCCAATATTATTGTGGCATTGTAGGTTAATATGCTATGCTAGACTACAAGGTCGGTTTGAACTGCAAAGTTGGCAGTTCAAGCTCACCAGCCATTTCTCAGAAACCCTATACAGGGCCACTAGAAATCAGAACTGACTCAATGGCATTTAGAAAAACATTATTTTCACACAAAACCTGGATCCATACCAGAAACAAAAACACAACCAGAAGCAACTAAAGTTCTTACAACAAAACTATAAGAACATACTTGCAAAATATGAGATTTTGGCCCTGAACGTAAAAAAATTTATACTTTTTATAACACATAGTAAATAATCCCATTATTGTGTATAATTTATAATATGCCACATGTATATTGTAGGAACAAAGTTTTAGAAGCAAAGCTCTATATTTTCTGTTACATCTGCATTGTTTCTTTGTACAGTTAATTTAAAATAGGAATTAAAACCATTTGTATATGTCCAAAACTTGAACTCAAGGGTCATAATCATCGTCTTAAAACTGCTTTCTTCAATAAAGGAAGCCAACTGCTAAATTGCACTTCTTTATCTGACTTGAAGTAAAAGAAATTAGTGTATTAAACTTTATGGCACACAGGAATGTCAGATTAATAAATTTTGTTCAGAAAGCTATAACACAGTGAAAAAAAAATTTTCCTTCTCAGTCCACAAGTCTAGAATCCAACAGCCAGTAACTATGAGTACAAAAGAAAAAGATTTAGGAAAATTAATGCTATTCAAATAATTTAGGGACATAGCATTTCTAAAAAGAAATATCTTCATTACAAAACATACATACACACACAAAAAAAAGAGAGAGAGAGAGAGAGAGAGAGAAATGAGTTTGGCTGCTCTCTAATATCATATAACTTGGGCTTTCTACCTTGATTTCTGTCAGAGGCTTCCTAAGGAAGGGATACAGTATGTCTTCTGCTACATTGCCTTTGCAGCACATACAAATAAAATAGAGCCCACCACACAGTTGAAGATGGAGGAGAACTCAAGAGAGAAACTGAGTAGGAGCCTGAGTAGGGCTCTAAGTCATCTGCATGGAGAGTGATAAAGTGAGGAATCCTAAGAAAGACCAGAAGACAAATGATAAATGTTTTGGAAGTCTGGTAAGTATTGGACTGAAAATCACAAGGTTGGCAGTTTGAGCCCATTAGCTACTCTACAGGAGAAAATGGGGCCTTCTTTTCCTGCCAACGTTTACAGTCTTGAAATCCTGTATAGTGTCACTATGAGTCAGAACTGATTTAGACAGTACTTAACAATAACTACTTAACAACAACTATGTATTTGGGAGAGGGGTCAACAAGTGGTGTAAAGGGTTAACATGTTTAACTGCTTACTAAGAAGTTAGAGACTGGACACAACCCAGGGACATCTTGGAAGAAACGTCTGTTGGTCTATACCCCGTAAACCAGCCACTGAAAAGTCAGGAGCACACAGCCTTACTCTAACACATGGACTATCAGTAAATTTAAATCAACTCTACAGCAACTGGAAAGAAATCCACAGAAATTTGAGGAAGCGACAAAACAAAACAACAACAAAGTCATTAAAAAGAAAGGAAAAGTCAAATAGATTGGCAGAAAACCAGATTACAATGTGTGGCACGCTGAAATACGTGACATGGTTCCTGCACTCATTAGCCTTTGTTGTTGTTGTTGTTATATACCGTCGAGTCGGTTCCAACCCATAGCGACCCTGTACAGGGTTTCAGAGGCTATAAATCTTTACGGGAGCAGAAAGCCTTATCTTTCTCCCGTGGCGCGGCTGGTAGTTTTGAACTGCTGACCTTAGGGTTTGCAGCCCGATTCGTAACCACTACACTACCAGAGCTCCTTATTAGCTTTGTAACTCCCACCAAATGGATGGGCTGTTGTTGTCAAATGCAGTCAGTCCTGACTCATAGCAACCCTGTTTAGGGTTTCTGAGACAATCTTTGAAGGAGCAGAAAGTTCATCTTTTTCGCCTTATGGTTTTCAGTCCAGTGCGATCCTATGGAACCACCAGGACCCCTTAATGATTGGGTGGGACCATGCTAATAGGGTGTATGAAATTCTAACATGTGGAAACCTCTGCTTTGCCTCCTTCTGGGTTTCAAATGAACTATCTTAGAAGCAGGGCCAGGAGATGGTACTACCATGAAGACACAGTACTGAGACCCCAAGACCCCTGTGCTGGACCTCCTCGTTCCAGGAGACAGAGAGCAGCAATATGGGGATGTGGTGGTGGAGAAACAGCAGTAACAGAGGCAGCAGCACCCAGAGCATGAGACAAAACAGCAGGCATCCAGGCCTAGGAAGCAAGAAACCTGAGAGGCTTTGGGCAAAAGCCTTCACTAAGGGAGGGAGCTAGGTTTGCTGAGCCACAGAGCTAGAGCTGAGAGCCTCCATATTGAGGCTTCTGATGGAGTGGCGTGCTCTTTGGACATTTATTGGAAATGCTCAAGGAGCTTTGGAACACTTGCCTGAGCAGTGGCTGAGAGGCTGAGGACCAGATACGAGGCATGCTTATGGGCACAACTGGCAAGAGTTGCTGCTGTTGGAAGACTTGTATCCTGAGCATTTCTGATCCTGAACTACAACCTGCTAATTTCCCTAGAACCCCATAATCATGAGCATTTGTCTGTGATTTCTGTGTGGCCATTACAATGAATTACTGGACCTAGCAGAGAAGCAGAAAGTGCTATGGGAGAGAGAGTTGATGTCAGAATTGATAAAGAAGGTTGGGGAGCAGAGACATACCTGGTCTCTGCCTCACAGAAATCCACCAAGGCTGATGCTAATGGTAATTCTCCTCCTTCCCACGGTGAAGTGAAAGGAGGTCAGAGACTGCCCCACGCCCCTACACACCATTTTTACACAGCAATATCTCATAGACCAAGGAGCTCTGGTAGTGTAGTGGTTACGAATCGGGCTGCTAACCTCAAGGTTGGCAGTTCGAAACTACCAGCTATTCCATGGGAGGAAGATGAGACTTTCTGCTCCCATAGAGATTTACAGCCCCAGAAACCCTGTGTAGAGTCACTATGAGTCAGAACCGACTGCATGGTACTTAACAACAATCTCATAGATCAATGGAGGAGTCGATTCCCCCAAACAGGAACTCATCAACAATGTCAAATGCCACAAAGACATACTTGAGAATGAGCACTGAGGGGAAAAAAAAAAGGGCATGTCACTGGACAAAGCCAGCACACTGTTGACGTTAGAACCCAGTTTAAACTGAGTGAACAGACAATTTAGGATGGTTGGTAGATTCACCAGTGTTCGTTTTATTATTTTATTATTAATCATAGACACAAATTTTATATAGGATAAGCAATGGACTGTTAACCACAAGTTCAGCAGTTCAACCATTTGCCACTCCTCAGAAACCCTACAAAGGGTCACTATGTGAAAGAACTGACTAGATGACACTTAACGACAATACCATATGTGTCAGAAATACATGTATTTTAAAGAGTTCAGGGAAATACATACATGAGCCTGAAAATCACTTTTAATAGCAGCTGGACAAGTCACTCCCTTCCTAGTCTACTCTTGGCAAAAGCCATGGCCATCCATGCCCAGAGCATGAGGCTAAAGTCAACCACCTGCTCGATACCAACCTAGCAATGAAACTAAGAAGACCTTCTCCAGGAAGATGAGAAAGAACCTCTTAAAACTTTGAAAATAACTTATCCAAATAGAATGTGAATTATAGCATGCTACCCAACCCTGCTTGTGAAAGAAAATCTAAGTACTGTATGAGCAAAGAAAACGTCTTCCTCATAACGAGCCAAGATTAAATACTGAATAAAGTTCCAAGAGTCAAAAGTCCTGGTACGGTAACAAATAGACCAAGAATCAAAACACAAGACTCTTAGTTGCATCTCTGGAACTCATTTCTTGCAGGCTGGTGCAAGTCATTTCACCTCTTTGCTCAACCATATTCTAGCCAGTAAAATGAGAACGTCAGATGAGATGACTCCTAATGACCCTTTCCATTATAACCATTCCTTTTGATTATATTCTCAGTGACTTTACATCAAGATGTACAAGCCTTGTGCTTCCCAGAAAAGGCTGCAACTCTCAGAGTTCCACTGGGGGCTATCCAAAACAAAATGGTGGACTTGGCTCGACACTGCCATGACTCACAGAAGTGCTCTAAATAACCTCATTGCACCAAACCCCAGATGTTGCTGATAAATATTAACCAAGCTAAACCCGCAAGGGGAAGAGGTCATTCAAGGAGAAAGCCCTTTGTGTCTCAGAAACTTGGTGTGTAAATAGTAAGTGATGCCGCCCAGATCTGCATTTAGGAAACAAAAGTAGGTCTGGTCCTTCACAACAAAAGAATTGCTGAAGCGGATTAAGCCAAACACACAAACACACACAACAATGAGACCGGAAACAATTCACCTCTACCTTTCAAGCCCAGCAATTTAGACCAGTTCCAGACACTGTACGCTCGGTGGCACAGAGCAGAAGAAAGGATGAACACATGACAGGGCAGCACAGCATCAAAATGAGACAGAAACAGCAACTAATTGCTGCCAATTACATGTAAGCACGAAACAGGGCACTAGGGAGCTGCATGCCCCAGGAATGTCCTGACATTGGTAACAACTGCTGGGACCCAGGAGAAAAGCTTTACAATCTTCAAATGGCAATTTAATTTTAGTTCAGTTGTTCAGAGTAAAAAGAGCAACTGATGGTCCCCATCTGCTAAGAGGAACATCGTGTGCCTTTAAAATGATCATTTAGCACATCCATCTTTGTCCAGGGTTCCACTTGGCCTGAGCCTCAGCAAGATGCTTGCCTGTTAGGAACTTGTAGTCTAGGGGTAGCATCGTTGTGTTTTTCCAGGTATCACCTGGATTAATCGTGTTAGGCTACATGCATGCCTCCTAGCAACATTCCTAATCTCAAAACACAAGTTTACTTCTCGTTCATACAAAATCCACTGTAAGTCAGATGATTCGCCTGGGCAGCTGTTCTCCACGAGGTGGCTCAGTGATGCCAGTTCATTTGACTTAGTGCTCTGCCATCTCAACATGCAGCCACCACACTCCCCAAAGGGAACGAAGCAGATGGAAGGTTCCGCAGATATTTGTGCTGTCCCAGCCTATTGGTACATAATATGACACTTCTACTCATAGCCAATTGTCCTGAACAAGTCATTTTGAAAAAAAATTGGTTAGTACCATCCTTCCTGAACCCCAAAGAAGGGGAAGCAGATGTGGGTGAACACAAGGAACCTCTCCTTTGACATCTCTGGCCAAAAGTAACTACGTCCCTGCAGACCATTACTAAGTCTTAAAACCTAAACCAGTGTCAGCTGCTCCTCCCCAACAGTCCTACTCTTCCTTTTTTCTCTGCCCATGATGGGCATTGGCCTCTTTTCATGAACTATGTAAGAAATTTCACAGTAGGTAAAAGGGAGAGAGAGGAAGAAGAGACTCAATGATGCTGCTGACCTGAGAAAGGCCAAGATGAGCTATTTCTATCCAAATGCTTTCATTCAGTCCCATTATCAGAACTTCAAACCAGTTCATTCTGGCTTGAAACCCACTGAGAGTGTGCATTTCCATCCCAGGTATACGGAATCAGAATTTACATTTTAATAAGAATATGTATACAGTCTTTGGTATACGTATGAATCACTTGGAGATCTATAAGAATCATCTAGGTCTTCAATTATTGAATCTGATTAAGTGTAGCTGAGGCGGAAATATAGATTCTGATTCAGTATATCTGGGGTGTTGTTGTTATGTACCCTCGAGTCCATTCCGACCCATAGGGACCCTTATAGGGTTTTCAAAGAGCGCTGATGAGCTTGAACCACTGAGCTTGTAGTTAAAATTGACTTTGCAGTTCAGCACATTAGCCCACAGTGCCACACCAGGACAAATTCTCAGCAGAGGATCAAACCAGTTCCAAAGGAACAGTGTAGACCTTAGGTCTATTACAGCCTAATGAGGAAAGGAAAAGGTTAACAAAGAATCAAAGTGGCTGCACTTCATTCTAAACTCTATCAACAATACAGACAGTCCCTAGGTTGTGAATATCCAACTACTAGACAACTCTTACTTGCCCTTTAATGTTATATAAATTCACCTTCACTTTGAATTGAATGAACCAATCCATAGCCAGAAACAGTCTGTCTGTCACCTTCACTTGCTGCTCCTGCAGCTTGTAAACCATCAAAAAGGCTTCGAGCCTTTTCTTATACTAAAGTAAGGCAACGTAAGAACAGTATGCACCTGGTCCAACGAATCTACAAAGCCTTCCATAGTTAGTAACCGATCTCATTCATAAACCAAGGACTGCCCTTAAGAGTCATCTTTTAATCTCCTTGTTTCCAGTCTTTTTAGCTTCTAATCACCTCTCTCCCGGTCTTCATTGTTTGACCATTGCAGTCAGTATAAAACTCTGACAACAGCACATTATCTCCCCAATACCATCTAAGTCATGGGAAAACCGTCACATTACTTCTGTTCCTGAGCAGGATATAGTCTTTCTAACCTCAGTGACTTTGCAAGCCTTAAGATCCATGCAATGTTCTTGTTCCCAGTTTTTGATATGGCTGCTCCTGCTTAACCTTTAGATTTCATCTCAGAAAACCACCTCCCCTCTGCCATCCCCTGCTCCACTTTTATTTTCTGCCTCAAACCTTAGTTGGTTTCCTTCTAAATACACATAAGAATTTACAACCTAATGCTTTCTTGAGATCTTCCATCCAAAAGAGACTGGAAACTCTATGAAGGTAAGGGTGATTTCTGTCTTGCTCACAAGATGATCATCAGTTTTTGCAGCACTGAGAAAGGAGGAGGCTAATACCAACTTTTAGAATGCGAATGTAGAGGGTGAATACATGAGTATTTTTGAAGATATAAGAGCTATTCTCACCAAATAAAAGAGGATTAACTACATCTTTTGCTGTATGTCTTCATGAGGCACAAACTGGCTATAGAAACCAAGCAGGGAATATAATGATTGAAGAAAGCAGATAGGGACAGACTCAAACTAGAAAGACCATGTCCATGTAGAATGGGCAGCTGCTAGCCAACACAAGCTAGTCAAAATTTAAGGTTGACATTTCTCTATCTTTTAACTTTTCAAGAGAAGTAGGAAATCTGGAGTTTTAAAATGAAACATGTCTTGCTTTTTCTACTGTTAGAGAGCAATGTAATCATTAGAGTGTATGTGGACAAACAAAACTGGTTTGTGGACCCAATATGGCTTCAGGCTGCCAATTTGAAACTTCTGCTTAAAATTTTATATATATAT
>NW_006408519.1:23811157-23812344 GCF_000296735.1 Chrysochloris asiatica
AGGCTGCCAATTTGAAACTTCTGCTTAAAATTTTATATATATATATATATATATATAATTCTCCAAATTCAATCTGAAAAAACATTTCTTGAGAGTGATGGGATGATATTAAGAATAACAACAGTTGTTGGATGTGGGACCGTATCCAGAGAAGCAGTGACACCAGAGATGGAGGCAGAGATTAGGACATGCAGAAATAGAACAACTGAGGACTCAGGCAAAGAGAAAGGCAGTGTGCTTGCAGTCAGGAGGCAGGCTTGAAGAATGCCCTTTGGTTGTTTAAATGATTATATATTCCTGAGTGTTTTTATGTATATCAAAAAAAACAAAACAAAAAACCAACAACACACAGAGGGAACAGAAGTAAACTATCCCTCAATTCACAATAAAAACTTTAAAAAGAAACAAAACAATTATAACAACAGTTGTTAGATGCCATCTAGTTAATTCCATCTCACAGCAAGCCCATATGACGGAGTAGACCTGCCCCACTGGGTTTTCTAAACCGCTATCTTTACGAGAGGAAATGATCAAGATTTTCTCCCAAGAAGTGGCTGAGTGGCCGAGTAGTTCCAACTGCCAGCCTTTCTTTGAGCACTTAATCATCGAATCATCAGGGTTCCTTAGACATTTAGAATGGTGGTGGCATGCCACTAAGTCGGTTCCGACACATAGTCACCCTGCCTAGGGTCCCCGAGGCTGTAAGTCTTTACGGGAGCAGAAAGCCTCATCATTCTCCTGTGGAACAGCTGGTAGTTTCCAACTGCTGACCATGAGATTACCAGCTCGACTCATAACCACTACACTACCAGAGGTCCTTAAACACTTAGAATAGTGCTTGTTATATGCCAGACTCAGTTCTTAGTACTTTATGTGTAAACTCCAATAATTCTACAAACAACCCAGTGACGTAGGTACTGTTGTTAATCCTTAATGGACCAATGAAGAACTCAAGGCACAGAGAGCTCAAGTAATTGACCTCAACTATGTATGGCTCTGCATGTATGGAAGAATTGAAGAGGTCCAAGAATAGAACAGAAGATTTCAAAGATCAGCTCGAGAAGATAAAACCAAATACTATAATAAAATATGCAAAGATTTGGAGTTAGAAAACCAAAAGGGAAGAACATGGTCAGCATTTCTCAAGCTGGGGGAAGTGAAGAAAAAATTCAAGCCTTGACTTTCAT
>NW_006408519.1:23813798-23816582 GCF_000296735.1 Chrysochloris asiatica
GGTGGAGGGTCAGAGAAAAAGAGGAAGACCCCCAACGAGATGGATTGGCCAGGTGGCATCATTGATGGACTCAAGTGTGGCAGCGGTAGTGAGGTAGTGAGGACATTATTTTGTTCTGCTGTGCATGGGGTCGCTATGAGTCGGTTCCGACTCGATGGCACCTGACAACAACAACATGTATGGCACTGTGGGTTAATGCACCAGACTGTAAAGCCGTTTGAACTGCAAGGTCTGCGGTTCAAGCTCACCAGCTGCTCCTTGGAAACTCTATACAGGGTCACTACAGATTGGAAAAAACTCAGTGGCGCTTCACAACAACAATGCAGTTAATAAGTGCAGAGCAGGGATCCCTGTCAGCCTTCATGCCCTGTGTTCTTTATGAAATCTATCTGCATTATAAAAACTTCCTGTCTTGAAAATAAATCCCAGCTTGATGCCTTCCCCTCTTCTGTTGTAGTCCTGGGTTCCTACTGGCTGTTATCTCTAAAAGGCTACTACCAACCAGACATGTAGAGTTAACCCTTTGCTATGATGTATAACATGAGAAAAAGCTAATGTCTGATGTTCCCTTAAAAATAAACTAACTATATAATGTGTGATTTAGGCATGAGAACATTTAGGAGTGAAATGGCCTAGTTTTATAAGAGATAAAGAGGCTGTGAAGTTCAGCTTTGGTTGCAGTATCTGACCAAAAAGCAGCTATTGGGAATTGGGCTTCAGTCTTGCTTTCTGATAGGCCAAAGAGCCAAATGCCATTACTACACTTGTAGCAATCTTGAACTTGTGTGCCAAGGATGATCCGATCACTCAGGTTATTTACATATCTAATCAGTGTAGCACTGTCAATAACACAAACAAGGATGCCCTTGGGATTTATTGTTGATATACGCAAATTCCAGTTCCAATCAAAGTAGGCGTTCTAGATGTAATGCCAAAGGAAATTCTCCACATTTGTTTACATATTAAAAGGTTATCATCCAATTGAAGACCAAATGTCTACTTATCATTACAAGATTTCCTTCAAACCATAAATCGCTGAGCCCCTACTCTATGCTATATATTAGGGTTAGGTCACTGGACAATCAGATCCTGCCCTTGGAGTCTGCAGCATAGAAAAACGAAACTATGTTTAATCGTGGTTACTGGGTAGGTGATGGGGGAAATGGGCAGTGATTGTTTCCAGGGTACAGAGTTTCTGTTTACTGTTGTTGTTAAGTGCCTGGATTTGGTTTTGACTCAAAGTGACCATGTATAGGGTTCCTGAGGCTTTATATCCTTTTGCAGGAGCAGAAAGCCTCATCTTTCTCCATCGGAGTGGCTGGCAGGCTTGGACAACCGACCTTGTTCACAGTCCAGTGCTTATCGTATGCCCCCACCCTCCCCCAAGTTTCTATGTAGCGTGGTGAAAAATATTTGGAAACGGATAGTGGTTATGGTTGGCATAACACTGTGGCAATCACTGAATTGTACATTTAAATTGTACACTTAAAAAGGGTTCAAATGGCAACATTTTGTTACATATATTTTATCACACACACAATAAAATAAATATTGAAAATATATCTGTATATATTTGTGATGTTTACTATTTATATTATATGTGTGTGCGTGTGTATGTGTGTTTCAGAAAGTGGTACGGTTAAGAAGGGGGGAGACAGGACAGAGTCCGGGGATCAAGGGCATTTGGGAGAGTCTGTTGTTTAATGGAAGAGCCCACGTAAGGCTCACTGACGAGGTTACAGTGGAACAAATGTGTTAAGGGGAATTAGGAGTGGGCCTGGTGAGGATCCCAGGCAGAGGGAACAGCCAGTACAAAAGCTCTGAGGTGGGCTAAATGCCTAGTTTAATCCAGGAACAGCTGAACATAGAAAGCATGGTAGCAGCTGGCATGAATCGCTGCCAGGGGATGGACCGTGCATGGCCGTGGAGGGCACCATGAGGACTTCAGCTTTGAGGGAACTGGGGAGTCACTGGAGAGTTCCCAACAGAATACTGTACTCTGACTTGCGCATTAGCATGGTCATTCTGGCTTCTGTACTGAGAATCACATTTTATAATAAATATTATGAAGCATTAATTAAAACAACAACAATGCAAGGGACAGCAACAACACCAACCTTGTGTTGTAAAATTTTTCAAAAAGTCTTTTTTTCAAGTACTCCCTTAGTGAACTTACATCGAGACTGTTAACCCAGAGGGTGAGGCCAGGAGTTGGGGAGACCTCACCATTCGCACTGGCCTGCACTGGCAGAGCTTGGCAAACATACTTAGCTCATCCACTGACCTCAGTTGAAAGAAAGCATCTTTCTACTATCATAAATATGTAACATAAAAACCACAGGAACCGATAGCTCTGAAAACTTCCCACCACCGCACTATAATGCCAATTTAAAAATATCTACTTGGTATCATTTTAATTCAGTTGTCCTAAATAGATATTTTTATTGATATTTCACATTTTTCCTAGCATGCCAGATAGTCACTCTATGAAAGTGATAGTGATAGGACCCTCGGCCATTTGGTCTTTGGCCAACAAGTATATTTGGTATCCATATCGCCAAGGGCACATGGTAGAGCAATATCTGAAAACTCTTTCTACTGTGTATAGCCTGGAAGATAATGTTTCATGTACAGCTTAAAATTTGATTGCTGGATTTTCCATTTAAGTCAGGAATTCCCGATCATTTCATGAGAAGGAGCAGCTTTCCATTTCATTAAGCTATTTATTTTTCCTTTTTATGATGTAACAACTCTTATTAAAAAAAACTAAATTAAATTAATATA
>NW_006408519.1:23817467-23842174 GCF_000296735.1 Chrysochloris asiatica
ATACAAAACTTTTGCTCCTTTCCTAAAGTTTTGACTTCAGGGAGATGGGATGAAACCACAGAAGTGAGCTGACACATGGAAGACCCAGAATAGAGCTGGAGTGTATGCAGAAAACCCTGCCATCTGGCTGAGCCTTGGCTAACCCTTGGCAGAGATCACTGGATATTGATCTGTTGTTCTTGCTGCAGTGCACCATCGACTGAGTTCCTACTCATAGAGACCCTCTATAGGTTTGAACTATTGACTTTGCAGTTAGCAGTCCTGTGCTTATCCTACAGCATCATATCAGGACTCTGAGTACTGAACTAGCAGTTGAAATGCTTTAAGGGATGTTTGAATTGTTTGCCACAAACTGCAAACTGATATTTTCCTGGTCTTTGGAACAATCGAGCAATCTGGAAGATGAAGGGTACTAGGGTCACGGTGGGAGTATTCCTAGCCTGCCCTATGGAAGGTGTCTCACCTGCAGCCATCAGTCACAAAAGCATTCCCCTGACACTGCCAACCAGCACAGAGCTCAAGAAAGATTTCTCTTTCTTTGCTGGCTGACCTGCAGAGAAGCTAAAAATAAGAAAATAACTGAGGCAAAAGGAGAAAAACCCAAAGGCAAGAGGCTTCATGAGACCAGAAAAATTATATGGTGTCTGGCTACCATGACTGAATGCTTTCATCAAAGAGTCTACAAAAGAATGCTGATCAAAAACTGGGAAATACAGAACAGAATTTCAAATTTTCATGGAGCCCAGATTTTTTGAAGACACTAAAGCCTCATCTTTCTCCCACTGTGCGGCTGGTGGGTTCAGACTGCTGACTTTGGGGTTCACAGTCAAGTGTTTATCTTAAAAAGCCACCGCATTCCCCAAATGACTGGGTAGAATCATGCAAAAAGAGTGCATGAAGATGGAACATGTGGGGATTAGTCAGTTTTGCCATTCTGCTGGGTTTAAAATGAGCCATTTCAGAATTAGGAATGAGGCATCTCATGGCCATCAAGAAAAAAAAAAAGAAAAAAAAAGTCTATATTTTGTATGGATTTTTCCACATAAAAGAATGGAGAGCAAGAGATAGAGGCAGAGATGAAGACATGGAGAAACAGAGCAGCTGAGGACTCTAGACTCATGGAAAGAGAAAGGCTGGGTGCTGGTGGCCAGGAGACAGGCTTGCAGAATGTGCCCTTTGGTTGTTTAAATGATTATATATTCCTGAGTGTTTTTATGTATACCCCAAAACAAACAAACACAGAGGGCATAGGGAATAGAAGCAAATATTGTTGAATGATGATGCATGGAGGGGATTGTAATCATTGCAATGAAACAAGATAGGATGAGTATAAAACCAATGTTCTCCCGTGTAAACTACCATTCAATTCACAATAAAAAAATTTTGATAAAAGAATGCCTTTGAAGAATTCAGGGATTTAGTATACAATAAACTTGAAATCAGAAGGGAAAAAAAAAAAAAAAAGAGTGGAAAGCAATAGCCATTGTTAGAAGAATTCTATTTTAGGCTAAATCTGTACCACTATTGGCCTCTAGATCTTAGAGAAGTCACTTAAACCTTACTTGGATCTCACCTCCTTTGTAGAGAAATCAAACCAGTTGGTCAGATGCTCCCTAGATTCCCTGTGTTAAATATATCACAACTTGATGCCTCAATTATACCCCATACATAGAGTGACACTTTTCAGAGTTTAATACTCAAATAATAAGTGCTTACCTTTTCCAAATTCACTGTAGTTCCTTTTGAGACCTGTCCAAGTGCCTGATGGGTATTTGCTGGGGCCTTGGAACTCAAATAGCATGAAGTCAGTTGGGTTGGTATCTTTTGTTCCTAGCCTTCTGACCATTCTCAATAATGAACGTGCTCATTACATCTCCCACCCACGCAGTACATCGTTTCAGATCTTTGGTGACATACTACTATATTGGCAGCTTGGGTTGCACACACTCTTGTTCCCAGAGCCAAAAAATAAAGGTAGCCAAGAATTAGATCATCTTATCCCCCCAAATTAGCAAAGATCTATCCAGAGGCAGCTGAGCAACGTAATTTGATCAAGGTTAAGTATGATCCACCTCTCATCTTTTAACCCAAGTCTAAATTATTTTAGCTTTCGGTTTAATTTCACGGTGTAATTCCAGATTAATGTGTCCTGCTCACTTTTATGAAAATCTACTAGCCTCCCTGCAGTCAGCTTTCATCTATGTGTGGATGGCTTATGCAGAACACCAGGTTTTCTCCTCCAGCGTCAAGTACCCCATGCCCAGGACAGCTCCTTTCATTCTGTGCCAAAGAATTATAAACGAAATCTAATATAAGCCTAATGAGAAAAGGCTATCTGCTGCCAAGGATTCACATATAATGTATCCCAAAGCCAAGTGCAGGCAATTATTCACTGTTTTAGGTACTGGCACCGCTTCTAACTTATGTAATACAACAATCAAGATTTGCTGCGGTTATCTCTGAGGAACAAGAAATACACGCAATGATTTAACCTCTTCTTTGGCCTATTCAGCCAGATTTTCCATGTACTCGACTACAATTTCTTTTCAAATATAGAGATCGTTTGTACATTTAATGTTGTTTTTGTTGCATGATGTCGAGTTCCAGCTCATAGCGACACCTGTATAGGATTTCTGAGGCTATATCTCTTTACAGGAGCAGAAAGCCTCCTTTTTGCCCATGGAGTGGCTAGTGGATTTGAACCGTGTGATTAGCAGCCAACCAGCAATGTATTTTCATTATCATTTAACATATGTTAGCAAGTAAAATATTTGAGAGTTGTTTTAATTTGTTGGATAGGAAGAGAAAGGTCTGACACGTTCCCCTAACAATGCTGTTGCTATGGTTGCTAAGTGCTGTCAGAAGGGTTCCAAATCATAGCAACACTGTATAGGTTTTCCGAGGCTGGAGCCCTGGTGTGGCACTGTAGGATAAGTACTCTACCACAAGGTCGGCAGTTCAAACTCACAAGCTGCTCTTCAGAAACCCTATACAGGGTCACTATGAATTGGAATCAACTCGATGGCACTTAACAACAATGTATCTTTGAGGGAGCAGACACCCTCATGCTTCTCTTGCAGAGCAGCTAGTGGGCTCAAACCAACCTTCTGGTTTGCAGTCCTGTGCTTATCCTACAGAACCATGCCACTCCCCTTCAATGTTGGGAGAATGAAAATCCAAGATGTCAAGACATTAATTATATCCATATTCCTTCTTCTTTCAGTTATTAGTCAGAAACTAAGTTTTGGCAAGTTATTAACATTCTTAGTTTTTAGCTGTAAAATGGGGATACACAATTTTATCAAATAAAAGGTCTAGGACAGGGAAGCACATGTGAGATACACTCAAACACCATGGGGTTCTTGATTTTCACAGACTCATCACTTTATAGGATCCAGCAGATTCACACTGAGTCAGTGAGGCCTAAGGATCAACCTCAGGAGACCCTTATTTTACGGGCATAAGAATACAACAAGAGGATGTTTTCTTGTGAGTACCTAGCAAAGCAGGGCTAGAAGTCAAGTGCTTCTGATTTCCCATGCTATGTTTAGGCCAACTGGCAGGACACTTTGAACCAGAAATCCAAGGTGGAGGCCATAAGAACACTGTCTGTTTATGTTATTGTTGCTGTTGTTAAATGCCATTGAGTCAGTATTGACTCATAACAACCCTATACACAACAGAACGAAACACTACCCCATTCTGCATCAACCTCAGAACTGTGGCTCTGTTTGAGCCTGTTGCTGCTGCCACTGTGCCAATCCATATTGTTGGGGGTCTTCCTCTCTTACTTTGACCCTCCACTTCACCAATCATGGTATCTTTCTCCAGGGACTAGTCCTTCCTGATAATATGTCCGAAGTATGAGAGACGAAGTCGGCCATGTTGGCTTCCAAGGAGCACTCTGATTGTACTTCTTCCAACAAAGATTTGTGTTGTGCTTATAGGCTGATCTTACTCCACAGCCAAACTTGCCACGGAAATTCAAGTTTCATCATTAGAAAATTCAGGAATATTACTTTTAAAACAGACTCAGACTCCTGTGTATTCCACAATTTCTCCTATAACTAAGGCACAGTTCCACCCAGGCCCAAGGACACAGATCAGAGAAAATGTTAGCACAGTCCCATTTTTCATTTGTTTCCCATACCCAGAGCACATCAATGCCGTCCAGTAAGACTTTGTGTTTTAATGAAAATGTTCTACATCTGAACAACCCAAACTAGCAGTCTCTCAACACAGGTGGCTGGAGAATGCTAGAAATGTGGCTAATATGACCAAGTCAATCAATAGTTTCATTTTCAATCCACATATATTAAATAATATGTCCACATGTGACTAGTGGACACCATATTGGACAACACAGGTAAAGCATAAACCTAAGCTTGACTCTAGCATTCAAATCCCATATGACTAGGTCCCACCCTACTGTTCCAACCAGTTTTTACAAAACAAACCCCAGGTCTAAAGATTCGGATGATAGACACACCAGAATTTCTACTGCCATACCTTGGCTCAAGATGCAGTCCGCCGCATTGCTAAGAGTGCCTTCCATTCTTAGTGCTACATATGGGAATTTTACCCATATTTCACAATACCGACCAAGTTCTACCTCAGTTGACGTACTCGCCATGGCAGCTCCATCCCTACTGCTCTGAGTTTGGAATTAATGAACCTTAGTCCTAGGTCTGTCTGGGAAGGACCTCAGTCTCTCACAGGGCAGTTTCCTTGGGACTACATGTCATCTGGAGGGGACTGGAATTGGTCTTAGGCCTACATGATTACAGTTGTGTAAAAGGTTAGTGGGAAATAGAAGCAGTACCTTCTCTGTATCAAGCAGACCCATTCTCACCTTGGTTCTTACCTGTGGCCACTGTACATACACCTGTGAAGATAAGTAAGCAAAAGAAGTTATGTCTGTGGCTAACTTATAGGCCTTCTAGTAAGATGAAAGTGTGGTACCTATTTTATATTAAATAGATGGCACAGGCTTGCTTACTGAAAGTGAAGAGGACTTGAAACACTTACTGGTATAGATCAAAGACTCCATATAGCCTTCAGTATGGATTACAACTCAACATAAGGAAATAAAAATCTTCTCAACTGGACCAGTAAGCAACATCATGATAAGTGAGCAAAAGACTGCAGTTGCCAAGGATTTCATTTTATTTGGTTTCCCAAGCAACACTCATGGAAACTGTAGTAAAAAAAATTAACAATGTATTGTACTGGGTATACCTGCTGTAAAAGAAAAGTGTTCAAAAGCAAAGATGTAGGCATGAAGGATTGGCCTACAAGGTTTCAAGGGGGAGTTTAATAGTAGTAGGTGGGGAAAATAGTGTCCCCACCAAATAGTTTTCATATTGTCTAAATAGGTTTGGTTAAAAGAGAAGGGGGTAAGATTCTCATGATTCAATAGTGAGTAATTGTTATCATGACTAATTGCAACTGTCACAATTGAAAAGGTAGAAGTTTAATAACAAAAATGGGGGGAGTAGTTAATCTTACAGTCCACGAAACAGAGGACCCTAGGACCATCAAGGGAGTAGAGCAGAAGAAGAATGCAGGACCTTATCCAGAGAAGCAGCGACACCAGAGATGGAGGCAGAGATGAGGGCTTGGAGAGAGGGAGCAGTTGAGGACTCTAGATTCATGGAAAGAGAGGGACTGAGAGCTGGTGGCCAGGAGGCAGACTTGCAGAATGTGCCCTTTGATGGTGTAAATTATTATATATGCCTTAGTGTTTAAAAAAAAAAAAAAAGAGCTAAAGTGAATAGAAAGAAATACTGTTATCTGACGGTACATGGAGGGGACTGTAATCATTGTAATGAAATAAGGTGTGTGCTTTGTTGAATGTAAAACTGATGACATGTCCTCTAAACTTTCACCCAATCCACAATAAAAACCTTAAAAAAAAAATAAATAAAAGCAAAGATGTAATTTTCAGGACTAAGGAGCAGCTGAATCAAGCCATAATATTTTTCACAGCCTCATAGCATGTAAAAGCTAGACAATAAATAAGGAAGACCAGAGAGAATTTTGCATTTGTATTATGGGATTGGTAAAAATCAGTGACTGTACCATGGACTGCCAGAAGAATTTGAAAAAAAAATCTGTTTTAAAAGAAGCACAGCCAGAATGCTCCTTAGAGACAAGGAAGTTGACATTCTATCTTAGGTTATTAGAAGGACCCTGTCCCTAGTAAAGTAGAGCCTCAGTGAAAAAGAGGAAAATCCTCAATGAAATGAATACAGTGACTGCAGCAATGGGTTCAAATATAAAAGCAATCATAAGGATGCCCAGGACCAGGCAGTGTTTAGTTCTGCTGTACACAGGGTCACCGGAACTGGCTTCATAGTACCAATAACAGCCGCAGCATTTCATCTACATTTGTTTTCCCCCAATGGGACTGACTGAATGCTGTCCAATAAGGTAGACTCAGCTGAGCTTGATTCTTTCTCGGGTTTTCTTTGGTCTATAATAGCTGGAGCAACTTGTGGTACAAACCACCTTCTTCTGGAATTAGGGCCCTGCATGGTTTGAGGAATTGGTACAAGGGTCCAAAATCATCTTCTAAGCTTGAGAAAGCAATGGATACATCTGCTTTTTCCCAAGATCTACATGCAAAATATGCTTGTTTTATTTCAAGGTCAAGATAGTAGGTTAAAGCATATGCTACAATCCACCTTCAGCAATGGAAACTTAAAAGATGCAGAATAAGATGCTTTAAAATATTCTGATGTTTATGTAAGGACGGCAGAGAAAAACCTGGGTTTCCGAGTAGAGGAAAACCCAGCACACACAGGGAGGAGTTCCGCTCAGCAGGTGTGTTGGGGATCTGGAAGAAGTAGCATGTTGAGAGGACAGCCTTCAAGGTCCAGCGGGGCCAGGACTCAAAGTGGTAGAGAGCCCATAGGCATGGCAGGGGCTGGAACCAACCAGGTAAACTGCAAATGGGAAAGTATACGGGGACTGCATTTGCATGAGTCAGAAGATGAAAAGATGGAACATCAAATCGAAACATCAATGAAAGCTTTGGTTCAGAGTACTTGTATCCCAAAGAGTCCAGGTGGGGACAAGCACAAAAGTAACTCATAAAGTGGCTGCTACAAGCCAAGACCCACATACACAAAACTTTCCAAAGATAACTCCCTCTCTTGTCACCTAAACTTACCAGCAAATAGTAGAAGATACATGAGGAAATGCAGCACCCTAAAAGGCAAACCCTTGCCCCAACAGGCAGGAAAAGTCACAGCTAAGCTACTAAAAATACGGCAATCTGAGCGAGGCTTTAAAATAAGTATGTGTAAAAGCATGCATATCTCTTAAAAATGTCAAAAACAACAGAAGTGGACAAAAGTAAAGATTTGCCCCATCACCCCAATTCCACATATAACTGCTCTTCAAATTGTGGAGTAAATCCTTCTAGACCTGGTGATGCCTTTATAGAGAGAAAGACACTTTTACATATACGGGAACATATACACATTTTAGGAGTCCTGGCGTGGCGCTGTGGGTTAATGCACCAGACTGCAAAGCCATTTGAGCTACAAGGTCGGTGGTTCGAGCTCACCAGCTGTTCCTTGGAAACCCTATACAGGGTCACTATGGGTACGAACCAACTCAATGGCACTTAACAGCAACAACTACATACCCACTTTGCACAGTGGTCTGTCCTCCTCCCATCCCTATTTTAAAGTATAATCACACATATTCTCCACATAAATATACATAGGTCTCCCTCGTCCTTATAAAGGAAGAATTCTATTCCATTGTCTGAGCAGCCACCGATTCTTTACCGGTGTCCTAGGAGTGGACACATAGGCAGTTTGCAATGTTGATGCAGAAACAGTGTTGCAGCCACCATCTTTCTGCAGCCATTTTTGTGCATTTTAAGGATAATTATTTCCTTAGGACAAATGATTGGTGGTTATGGTGGTTATGTGCCGTGGAGTTGGTTCCGACTAACAGCGACCCTGAACAGGCTTTCCGACGCTGTAAATCTTTACGGGAGCAGAAAGCTTCATCTTTCTTCTGCGGAACAGATGGTAGTTTCGAACTGCTGACCTTGAGGTTCGCAGCCCAATTTGTAACAACTACACTACTAGCGATCCTTAGGATAAATGATTAGATATGGAATTATTGACTAGAGAAAAGTGTGTACACTTAAAACATTGATAACTATTATGAGATTATCCTCTAGTAAAGGTTTATATTTACTCTCATTATTTGGCTTTAAAGACAGATTTCTGGTGCCAGATGTGTGCGGGGGTGGGGTTGGGGGGTTGATTCTGACTCTTAGAGACCCTGACTAGGGTTTCTGAGGCTGTAAATCTTTTAGGGAGCAGAAATCCTTATCTTTCTACCTTGGAGTGGCTGGTAGATTCAAGCTGCTGAACTTGCAGTCAGCAACCCGACATATAACTCATGATGTGATCAGGATTTCTTGCACACACATTTCTAGACAGAGATTAAATCTCTGGTAGCATAGTGGTTACGAATTGGGCTGCGAACCTTAAGGTCAGCGGTTCGAAACTACCAACTGCTCCGCAGGAGAAAGATGAGGCTTTCTACTCCCGTAAAGATTTATACCCTCGGAAACCCTGTATAGGGTCGCTATGGGTCGGAACCGACTCGACGGCACATAACAACAACAACAACAAGGAAAGTTTAAAGGAGCTCTGGTAGCATAGTGGTTACGAATCAGGCTGCTAACCTCAGGGTCAGCAGTTTGAAACTACCCCGCCATTCCACGGGAGAAAGATGAGACTTCCTGTTCCCATAAAGTTTACAGCCTCAGAAATCCTGTACAGGGCCACTATGAGTTGGAACCGACTCCAGGGCACATAACAATAACAACAACAACACAGTTTAAGGGGCCCTAGTGGTACAACGGTTAGACGCTCCACTGCTAATGGACAGTCTGGTAGCTAGAACCCATCAGTGGCTTCACAGGAGAAAGAAGTGTGATATCAGTTTTGACTCATCAAACCTCTACAGGAAAGGCTAGGGATGTCTCATAGGGTGTCCTGGACTGTCAGTAATGGACACAGATGGCCACCTTCCTTCCGTGGACTTGGACTACCGACCCTGAGGTTAGAAGCTGAACACTTAACCAGAGCTCCTTCTTGTAACCATTACAGCTAAGGAAACCCTCCAGGGCACTTCTCGTCGGTCTCCCTGAGCCAGAAAGAATTGACTTGATGGCACACAACAGCAACAACAGGTAAGTAGAAAAGCTCAAGTTACCAGTTTTTCAATTTACTCCAGGAAACAGAGGATGGCTCAGCCCCACCCCACCCGTTGGCCCCTAAATACTACAGTAGAGAAATTGTAAATGTTGGCACATGTACAAAAATGTTTAGTGTCTACAGTACAGAAGCTTCAGGTTATGTAACAGTTCAGGAGACGATGTGGTATGGTGCTGTGGATCAGCACTGGACTGCGAGCCACAAGGGTGGCAGTTCAAACCCAACAGCCACTCCCCGGAAACCCTATATAAGGTTGCTATGAGTTGAAATGGACTCGATGGTACTTAACAACAACATAGTGTCACACTATGATGCTTACTTTTAATTCTATCCCCCTCATCCCTAGCTCCCTCTGTTTTCATTGAATCTCCCATGAAACAGCTGTCTACATGCCTAAACTTTATTAAAGCTTCTAGTACATTGTTGTTGGTTAGTCCTGTCGAGCTGGTTCCAATGCATAGCGACCCTGTATAAGGTTTCTAAGGAGTTACTAGTGACTTTGAACCACCGACTGGCCTCACAGTCCAGTGCTTTGCCCTACAGTGCCACACACCTGAATAAATTTAAGTGTGGGAGAAAAATTAATTCCCTTTGTATACAATTTGGTTAGGGGGTTTCACTGTAGATGATGAGGATCAACTCAAATGAATCTGGTTTCCAATATATTGCCTAATCCTGAGGGCAGTTTTATTACAGATTAAACCATTAAACTCTCAGGGAGGCATGTTTTCAGCAAAGCTAACTTAAATGGACCTAGAGTCAAAAGCAAAAGTTACAGAAATATTAACACAATACAAGAACAACAACAACTACAATATCACATATTCAAATAGCGACCCTGTGCAGGGTTTCCAAGGCTGTAAATCTTTACGGGAGCAGAACGCCTCATCTTTTTTCCCCAGAGCGGCTGGTAGTTTCGAACTGCTTGCTTTAAGGTTCGCAGTCTGATTCGTAACCACTACATTACCAGAGCTCCTTTCAAATAATCTAGAAGTATTCAAATCCTATCAGACCTTAATCAAATTTGTTAAACTACCAATCTGTTTACTTCTGTGTGGTGCTGTGGTTCAGCACTGAACTGCAAACCACAAGGTCGGCAGGAAACTCCATGCAGGGTCACTATGAGTCGGAATCGACTGGATGGCACTTAACAACAACCTGAAAATGTTGAATCAAAGTTGAATTAATAAATTACACAACTATTTTTTAAAATATTTTATTGTGAATTATGTGATAGTTTACATGGGAGAACATTAGTTTTACATTCATCCCATTGTATATCGTTTCATTGCCATGGTTACAATCCCCTCCATGCATCATCAACCAACCAAGGGGTATATCCTACAAGCCTGCCCCCCTGTCCCTCCTTCGCCCACCCCAACCCTGCTCATCAGCACACAGCCCCTCTCCCTCTCTGGGTCTAAAGTCCTGAACTGCTCCCTCGCTCCACGTCATCATTTCTGCCTCCATCTCTGGCATCACGGCTTCTCTGGGTAGGGTCCTGCTCTCCACTCTTCTCCTTTCATGGTCCCAGGGACCTCCACTCCTAGACTGCAGAGTTAATCACTCCCCTCCTTGCTACAAAATTTCTACCTTTACATTTCCAACCCTCACAATCAATCCTGATAACAATTATTTATTATTGTATCACAAGAGACCTAGCTGCATTTCCTTTCATCAGCCCTGCCTAGACAAATTGGATACTACTCAGTGGAGATTCTACCTTCCTCTACGCCCTCTGGAGCTAGGTTCCCTCTTGAAAGTTTATAAGCCAGTCACTTCTTGCCTTTGTAGCTCCCCCATTTTGGGTAGCCCATGTCCAAGTTGCCCACCCCTTTCTACTCTGTGAATGGAGGGGGTGGGAATGATCCTTGCTGTAAAGGTTTGTTCCCTCTTTTGAGCTATTGCTTCCATAGGTGTAGGTCAAGTTCATCAAATTGTATCAACGTACTCTTTTTCTCCCCTCTTCTTTCTGATCATCCAGTCATTGAAGCCAAGTCAAGTGGGTATTATCTGCAAGTGTGGGTGTTCTTGTGCATATGCCCTCTCTTCTTATCAGCTGGACACTACACTCTCCACTCTAGTCCTCTGTGGCTATGTCACTGACTCCGGACCCAAGAGTCCCCAGGTCTTGCCACACTGCTAGCCAACCCAGATTCACAGGAGTCTATTGAACATTGTAGGACTTAGCTCACAACTTCATTGCTGTTTTTTCCTCACTTCCCCTTATTGGTGACGAACATGGTCACCAATCAGAGCATGTATTCCTATAGTCTTGGAAGGGATTTTACTCTGAGGGGACCCGACCACTTCCCTTGATGTTTCCCGGGCGAGCAACTTGCTTATTCTTGGAACTACACAACTGTTAATAATTCATTTTTTGTTTTCATTTCTCACCACTCTAACTTTAGTACTTAAAGTTCCCTCTTAGGCAGGTTCTACTCAGACAAACCCTATTGAGCTTTAGAGTTCAAGAAGACCTTGAGGAGGTTCCTCTCTCATTCTTCCATAACCTGTGTGGCACCACATCTGACACAAGGGTGAGATGTCAGTATCAACTCTGCTCTGCAAACTAAATTATCAATGCATTACCTATGAAGCACAATTTCTCTTGGCTAAAATAGCTTGTGCAAAGCATCTGCAGTATCTCCCTAATGAATCACTCCCTATGCCCAACAAAAGACACATGCATACACAATGTCATCAGTTTTTAATCATCTACACTAAAAACAAGAACAAGAATGCTAATTCCTCAAAACTGTACATAAAGCCAAAAATTCATATGTGATCAAGAAAACATTTTGTGGGGATGGCACACTCTCCCACCAGACCCACTCTGATTGCTCTGCACATCCGCCTGTCCGCACCCACCATGGCTACCATTCAGCAGCTGGTAGGAAGGTGGCATCTGGTAGACAGCAAAGGCTTTCATGAATATATGAAGGAAATAGGAGTGGGCATAGCTTTGCAAAAAAAAAATGGGTGCAATGGACAAACCTGACTGTATCATCACTACTGATGGTAAAACCCTCACCATCAAAATTGAAAGCACTTTGAAAACAACATAGTTTTCTTGTAACCCAGGAGAAAAATTTGAAGAAACTACAGCTGATGGCAGAAAACCGCAGAATGTCTGCATCTTTACAGATGGTGCTTTGGTTCAACAACAGGAATGGGATGGGAAGGAAATCACAATAACATGAAAACTGGAAAATGGGAAATTAATTGTGGAATGTGTTATGAACAATGTTACCTGTACTTGAACCCAGGAAAAAGTAGAATAAAGATTTCATCTTTACTTTGAATAGGAATTAGCTGTGAGAATGAACAAGCTCAGTTCAATGAGCAAATCTTCATAGATCATTAGCCATTACAGAGATGCAAATTAAAACAACAATGAGATATCATCTCATACCAGCAATAACAGCAGAAGTTCAAAAATGCAAAGGATAATAAATGTTGGCGAGGATGTAGAGAGTTTGGGACCCTCCTACTTTGCTGGTGGGAATGCAAAATGGTCCAACCACTCTGGAAAACAGTATGGCACTTTCTCAGAAAGTAGGAAATAGAAATACTTTATGACCCAGCAATTCCTCTACTTGGTATTTATCCACAAGAAATATGAGCCATAACACAAGGAGATATATGCACATCAATGTTCATAGCAGCACTATTTACAATAGCAAAAAGATGGAGACAGCCTAAGTGCCCATCAATGGAAAAATGGATAAACAAACTGTGGTACATACAAACAACGGAATATTATGCTACCTTGAAGAATAACAAGGAAGCTGCAAGCCACCCTATAACATGGGTGAACCTTGAAGACATTATGCTGAGTGAAATCAGTCAGTCACAAAAAGTCAAATATTGCATAAGACCATTATTGTAAGAGCTTAAGAAAAGATACCCATACTAAAAGGGGGGAAATATTCTTTGTTGGTTACTGGTGGAGTTGGTGGGGTTAGTGGGAGGTGGAGGGAGGCAACAGTAGAACACGTTGTAGGTGGCAGACACACCACAGTTCGGGTGTTGGGGATGGCAATACACAAAAAGGGGGAAGGGTATAAGAACAAGGTAGATAGGGAAACATTGAGACAGGTTTGCATGGCCTAAATGGGATAGAGGTAGTGATGCATGCTCAACCTTGGAACAACAAGAGGGGGAATAATACTAAGATGCTTGACTGTCTTATGAATATTGGTTTCCCTTGCTTACTATTGTAAAATAGACACTTGAGGGGGATAGAAAGGAATGTTGGAAAACATGATTACAGAAAGCTTGTAAGCCTGTCTTCAGTCTAACTGATTAGAATACCTAAAAGGGATTCTAGAAATTACCCAGTGAACTAGGCCTCTTGTAGAGCCTTTGCAGTGTATAGAACTTTAGGTGGAATCCTCAGACCCATCCAAAACCTTCTGAGGTAGGACATTCCCACTAGCAAGGACAAGCAGACCAGCCTGCAATATCTAGAGCAACAGAAGATAATCTTCAACGAAAGATCGACAGGAAAACACGCAAAACAAAAATGGCAGTATGACTGGTTACTACAAGAAAAAGCAAGTTCTTTGCCAGGAAGCCATCAAGGAAAGCAATCAAATTCCTTCAGGACAAATCCCCCTATAAGATTGAAACTCAAAGGGAACACATGAGCAGGCATGTAAGCTTACTGACAACCACACTGGTCTACTGGTGAGTGGAAGAGGGGAAAAGGCAACAATGAAGAAATGGGCTGAGTTCATCTACATTCCATAGACTCCCGTTGACCTGGAGACGAAAGAGAGAAGAGGAAGGGCTGGTGTCTGAAGTGTGATGAGTCCTGAGGACACTTGAGTCCATGGACAAGGACATAGCCACAGAGTGCTAGAGCTGAGAGTGAAGCATCCAGCTGATATGAAGTGGGGGGAGACACACAAGAACACTCTAACTTGCTGATAGTACCCATTTGACCTAGCCTCAATGGCTTGATAGTCAGAACTCGACTAGAGGAAGATGAAAAACAAACAAACAATTTTTGATAAAGGAAACGAGAGTAAATTGCTACAATTTGATGAACTTGACCTATACTTAGAGAGGTAGTCACTCTAAATACCAACAGGAGGGAAGGAGTCTTCACATCAAGTATCAATGCTATCCACTCTGTACACAGAGTACATAGGAATGGGCAACTTAGACATTGGCTAAAGTCAAAGGGGCGATAAAGGCACAAAGTGACTGGCTTACAAGGTTTCAAGAGGGAGTTTACTTAAAGAGTATGTGGGGAAAGTTAGAGTCCCCACTGAATAGTTTTTGTCTTGTCTAGATGGGTCTGGTGAAAAGAGATGGGGATAAGATTCTTATGATTCAAAAGTGAGTAATTGTTATCATGACTAATTGCGACTGTCACAACTGTAAAGGCAGAAGTTTTGTAATAAAAACGAGGGAGTACCTAATTTTACAGTCCAGAAATAAAGGACCCTAGGACCATCAAGGGAGAAGAGCACAAGCCGAATGTGGGACCTTATCCAGAGAAGCAGCAACACCAGAGATGGAGGCAGAGATGGGGACATGGAGAGAGGGAGCAGTTGGGGACTCCAGATTCTTGGGAAGAGAGGGACTGAGAGCTGGTGGCCAGGAGGCAGACTTGCAGAAGATGCCCTTTGTTGCTGTAAATTATTATATATATGCGTGAGTATTTTAAATTTAAAAAAAAAAAAAAAAGTTATGATGAGTGGAGAGAAATACTGTTATCTGATGGTGGTACATGATGGTGGTAATGAAACAAAGTGATGATTTGTTGAATGCAAAGCTGATGATCTGTCCTGTAAACTTTCACTCAATTCAAAATAAAAACTTTGTTAAAAAATTAATTAAATAAATGTAAATTTAAAAAAACAACATTATGTGGGACAAGAACACCCATATTTGCAGACAGTACCCTCTTGACCTGGCTTCGATGGCTGGATGATCAGAATTTGACCAGAATAAGAAAGAAGAGTGGAAAAATAAAAAGAGGAACCTGCTACAATTTGATGAACTTTACCTATACTTATGGATGTAATAGCTCAAAAAAGGGAACAAATCTTTACAGTGAGGATCACTCCCAGCTCTCAGTACACAGGGTTGACAGGGATGGGTAACTTAGACATTGACTACCCAAAATGGGGGTGACCTATAAAGGCAAGAAGTGACTGGCTTACAAGCTTTCAAGAGGAAACCTAGTTCCAGATGGGATGGGGGAAGATAGAATCACCACTGAATGATTTCCAATCTGTTGGGACCTGGCTGGCAAAAGGAAATGGGGATAAGACTCTTGTGGTACAATAATGAATAATTGCCATCAGGACTGACTGTGAGGGTAGGAAATATAGAGGTAGATATTTTTCGACAAAAGGAGGGGAGAGACTGATTTTGCAGCCCAGGAGCAGAGGTCCCTGGGACTATCAAGTAAGAAGAGCGGACAGCAGGATACTACCCAGAGAGGCAGAGACTCCAGGGATGGAGACAGAGAAGATGACATGGACAGATGGAGTGGCTGGGGACACTGAATTCAGGGAGGGAGAGGGTCCATGTGCTGATGGCTGGGGGGTGGGCCTTGGGGGTGTACCCTTTGGTTATTTGATGATGCATGAGGGGACTGTAATCATTGAGATGAAATGAAATACAATAGGATGAATGTAAAACTGATATTCTTCCATGTAAACCTCACAATACAAACTTATTTAAAAAAAAAACATTATGTGGGGATGGGAGAGTTATCATACGAAAGCAAAGTGACCTTTCTACTGAGGAAATTCCCATGCAGGAAACGTACACATGGAGACTCCAAAAGCCAGGCAAAAATGATTCTCTCCATTTCCAATGGGCAAGCCAGGACAAATATCTTCAATACTGCAGCCTCAACATGAATATCTTCACTGATTTCAGCATAAATCCTAACAGAGCCAGTTTCCATTAAAGGAAAGCCTTTAAAAGCGGCCACTACAACTAAAGCAGGACCTTTAGTTAAAGTGTATCTTTCCCAATGTGTGTTTTGTCGGTTTTATACCACCGGCATCTAAACTAAAGATAAACAGAACTAAGGGTCTTACAGCAGAATAGAACAATCACATCTTTCATTAATTGGATCCTACTGTTTACTTCACAGGATTGTCATAGGAACACAATAAGCTAGAACAGCAAGCATATGGGATAAACATAGATATTTTATAAAATGTCCGCTGATTTTAGTCAAGTGTTTGTCAGCAAAAGTGTCTCATATTCATGCAGTACTGGGCTTTACAAAATGCTTTCCCAATACTGTGGCATTTAATCTCATAGGAGAGGTTGTTTAAACAACACCCATTTCACAGATGAAGAATCGGAAGCTCAGAAAGCTGTATGTGGTCTAAAGTGACAAATCTGAGCCTGGCAGACAAATCTTTTGGCTTTAAATCCAAAGTGTTCTTTTCTTTAGTCCACAGTCAAGAGGTTCATGGTATGAGAGGGACTACAAATATGTTTCACTTTTACTCCAAAGGAGAGGTGGTCACTATCTTTGTTTATTGTGACTTATAATCAAGGTGCAGGGCTCATTTAACCTAAGATATCAGCTGTTCCTTAGGGCTGTACCACAAAATCCAAAGCCACAGCTTTGGAATCTCCTTAGGTAATTGACATATTACTTACCTTAGCCATCTCAGATTCCGCCTGGAGTCGTTTGGGAGTCCCTTTCTGGTCCAACACCTTCTGGATATTTCTGTTCTTAATGGACTGAGATTCAACACCTTCACCTTCAATTTGTAGTTTAATGCCTTCAGCATGAGCAGGGTGATCGATACCCCGTGGACTCAACCCGCAGTGGAGAGCTAGGAAGAAGGAACCATTATAACTTAGAAACAAATTATAAAAGGAAGGCGTACAGACAGAAAACATTTCATCAGGCCTAAATGGGAACAAAAGGAGCTGTGGTAGCGTAGTGGTTACGGATCAGGCTGCTAACTTCAGGGTCAGCAGTTCAAAACTACCAGCTGTTTCATGGGAGAAAGATGAGGCTTTCTGCTCCCGTAAAGATTTACAGCCTCAAAACCCTGTACAGAGTTGCTATGAGTTGGAACCGACCCCACAGCACATAACCACCAACCACCAAGTGGGAACAAAAGGAGCTCTGATACTGTAGTAGTTATAAGTTGGGCTGCTAACCTCAAGATCAGCAGTTCGAAACTACCAGCCATTCCATGGGAGAAAGATAAAATTTTTCTGCTCCTGTAAAGATTTACAGCCTCACAAACCCTATACAGGGTCATTATGAGCTGGAACCGAATCCACAGCAAACTACCACTACCAAGTGGGAACAAAGGGCCTTGGTGTGGCACTGCAGGATAAACACTGGACTGATAGCCACAAGGTCAGCAGTTCAAGCCCAATAGCCACTGGTGGTAACTCTACACAGTGTCTCTATGTGTTGGAACCTACTTGACAGCATACAACAACAACCACAAGTGGAGACAAAGAAGACGTCTTCAAGTTGGGGGTGGGGTGGTAATTTCTATGGGAAATAACAAGGTGAGTATGGGGTATGGAACTCTGGTAGTGTAGTGGTTACAAGATGGGCTGCTAACCTCAGGGTCAGCAGTTCGAAACTACCAGCTGTTCTGCAGGACAAAGATGAGGCTTTCTGATCCCATAAAGATGTACAGCCTCGGAAAGCCTGTACAGGGTCACTGTGAGTCAGAACAGACTTCACAGCACACCACCGTGGCCACCACCACAGTGGGAAACCTTACTTATATTTTGAAGTCAGGAAGTCTCAAGTGCAAATTCAGAAACTAGCAGTTCCAAGTTGTTGAACTCGGAGCAAGTTACTAATCCCCATCTGTAATGGTTAAAGTTCTGTGTCAACTAGACTAGGCCAGGATTTCCAGAGGTTTAGCAGTTAGGATGTGCTTATTCCCATGGTGATGAAGCCTAATACAGGAGTAGTTAACACTGATGAGCGGCTATGAGCAGTCAATCAATTAAAGGAAATGCTTCCTTGTGGGGTGTGGCCTGCTCACAATAAAATGGACATTCAGGCAGGACTCTCTCTCTTCCACTGGGGACCTGTGACTCTACGACTGTAAGATAATAAACTTCTCTTTATATATATACATATATATGGTCCACTGGTTTTGCTTCTCTAGAAAACCCAGACTAAGACACCATCAATACAGGAAAACATCACATCAGACAACTTCATTGCTGCCTCTCAGGCACACAATGATTTCAATCGCTAAGCTGTCATTGTTGTTGCTAAGTGCCACTGAGTCCATTCCAATTCACAGAAAGCCTCAATAGGAGTGGCTAATGGGTTTGAAATACCGACCTTGTGATTATCAGTCCAGTGTTTATCCTACAGCACCACACTAAGACTTGTATGTTGTTGTAGTTACATGCCGTCGAGTCGATTCCAACCCATAGCAACCCTGTATAGGGTTTCCAGGAAGCAGCTGGTGAGCTTGAACCACTGACTTTTCAGTTCAAGTGACTTTGCAGTCTGAGGCATTAGCCCACCACACCACACCAGGACTCCAAGACTCGTATAGTTTAGCTTAATCCCTGACTCTAGCTGGATCATTGTTTATTCTCTCCCAAGGAACCTTGAAGCATCCACCCAAGGCCGCCTTCTTGCAGTCACTCCACAAATATTGATTGATCATTTACCATGTGCCAGAGAAGTATCAATGCTTTTGAGCAATGGTTGGCAAGGTATGTTGAAACTGCCATGGACTGTCAAAAGAACAAACAACAAACAAATATATTTTGGAAGAAGTCCAGCCAGAATGCTCCTTCAAAGTGAGGATGGTGAAACCCCATCTCATGCATGTATTTGGCCATGCTATCAAAAAGGACCACTTCCTGGAAAAGGCTATCATGTTTGGTAAAATAGAGGGTCAGCAAAAAACAGCAAGGCTCCCAAGAAATGGGCTGGCATAGTGGCTGCAATAATGGCCTCAATCAAACATGACAACAACTGTCAGGATGGCACAGAACCAGTAGTTGGGCAGGGCATTGTCGTGTTGTGTGAAGAGTCAGAACCGACTGGATGGCACCTAAGACCAACAACAGCCTTGTGTTAGATTCTGGATTTATATACGACAGACACTGTCTTCAAAGAATTCACAGTCTAATAAGAGGCACACAAAAGAACTAATGGTTGTAAACTACAGTGACCATTGCACAGGAATGTCAGGGAAGACCTGGGTACGGGGCTTGATGGAATTAAGCCCAGTGACTTCCAATCACTCAGCTCTTACCCCCTTCATGTTCTCTATCATGGATACCCCCACAAATTAAATCTATAGCCCTTTTCTAAGACCATATATACACTCAACAAATATTTAGTGAGCCTCTCATATGTATCAGGTATTAAAAAACAAACAGCAGGAAATATAAGGAAACCACTTCGATGACCCCCAGAGATTGTGCATGTGTGTTGAGGTATCTGGTAGTAAATTATCTCAGCTATCTGTGTCCCCTAACCCTGAAATTTTACTTTAAACTCCATCCTATACCCTTCTCTTTGGTCTCAGAGAATATCAAGGCAAAACCTTAAACCCCTTCCATGTTTCTCTAAGATCTCCAGTTCATCAAGTATCTCCTCCTTTCAAGCCTCTTCAGCTTCTCCTTTTCTCAACACTTCACATCCAGGCAGCATTTGCAATTCTGAAGTCTTTCCCTTCACTTGGCACTCCCTCCAGATAATGGTGCTCTCATCTTCTCTGCTTGGCCGGGTTTTAGAAAGAGTAAGTTCCATCTGATGGATGAGGGAAGTCAGGGGTTCTCATCCCAACCTTCCTTCCCTCCATAAACCATGGTGTTTGATCCTATTTACATACTGGAAACACTCCAATTTTAACTCCAATCAGGGCCTCTCTTAGGAGTCCTTGGTTGGTGCAAATGAGTACATGCTCAACGGTTGGTGGTTCAAATCCACCCAGAGGTACCTTGATAATCTCCTTCCAAAAGGTCACAGGCTATTGCAGTTCTACTCTGCAACACAAGATGTAACCAGGAGTCAGAGTCCATAGCAATGGACAACAGGCCTCGTTTAGGAGCTGTAGACAAATAAAACTGTTTTTCAACATCAAAATTTCAATACACCTCAGATGTTTCAAATTTAGCATGTTCAAAACAGAACTTTTTGTCTTTCCATGAACAAAAAAAAAAAAAAAAGTGCCTTCTCCAATCTTGCCCAGTTGCTCACACAGAAGCCAGGAAGTCATTCTTGGCATCATTCCTTCTACAATTCACCACATCCCATTCATCACAAAGACCAGTAAGCTCGACCTCCCAAACACTGCTTTTGTCCCAGCTCCACTGCCACCCCCTCATCCAAGTACCTGTATCTTTTACACACATCACTTACTGGCCCAACTGTCCATTGTTCTTCCTTACGTGACCCCTAAGTCTCACTTTTTAAAACGTTGACTCTTCGGCTTAAGGCATTCCAGAGGCTTCCTTCTGCACTTAGACAACTCAGAAGTCTTTAACACGGCCAGCAAGGTCCTCCATTATCTGCCCCTTATTTCTTTTTCCAATGTAATTTCCCAAAATGTTAGAGTTTGTTCAGTACACGTTGACCACTTACTTCCTTCTCTCTCCTGAAACTACCAAGTTGTTTCCCCACCTTGTGGACTTCATGCATGCTGTTTCTTTACCTTGAGTGTTCCTCCCCATTCTTGAATTCATCCCTACTCACCCTACAAGATCCAGCTAAAATTCCACTTCTTTAAGCCTCTTCCTTAACCCATCCCATTTCTACCTCATATTAAATCAGTTTCCTGAAAGAATAAGTACTCAATAAATAAGAAACTTCCAAAAATTCATGGAAAATGTAATGAAAAGATAATGGACTTCACACACAACACATTTTGAAACTCCCTTTTGTAGATATTGAACAATTTACAAAATGGATTACATGAAGGTCTAGATGCATTTCATTATATTTCTATACTTTCTCTGGAAATGTGTATTTCTCTTATCTAGTCTCTAACCTTCCTAAAACCAAGGACCATAATGGTACATAATAACAGTGGTGCATAATAGGTAGTCCTGGTGTGGTGCTGTAGGATAAGCACTGGACTACAAGGTCATTTGAACTGCAAGGTCAAAATCACCACCACTTCTCAGAAGCCATATACAGGTCACTATGAGTCAGAAGCAACTCAACAGTACTTAACACCACCACCAGCACAATTGACAGTCAGTATGTATTCATTTTGTACCTGGATCAAGAAGCAGTTGTTCGAAAAGAACATGGGAACACTGAATGGTTTAAAATTAAAAATGATGTGCAACAAGATCGTATTCTTTCACCACACTTATTCAACCTGTATGCTGAGCAAATAATACGAGAAGCTGGGTTATATGAAGAAAAACGTTGCATCAGGATTGGAGGAAGACTCATTAACAACCTGCGATATGCAGATGATACAACCTTGCTTGCTGAAAGTGAAGAGGACTTAAAACATTTACTGATGAACATCAAAGAGCACAGCCTTCGGTATGGATTACATCTCAATGTGAAAAAACAAACAAAAATCCTCACCACTGGACCAATAAATAACATTTTTATCAACGGAGAAAAGATTCAAGTTGTCAAGGACTTCATTCTTCTTGGATCAACTATGAACATTCATGGAAGCAGCAGTCAAGAAATCAAACGATGTATTGCATTAGGCAAATCTGCTGCACAGGAACTTTTTAAAGTGTTGAAGAGCAAAGATGTCAGCTTGAAGAATAAGGTGCACCGGACCCAAGCCATGGTATTTTCAATAACCTCATATGCATGTGAAAGCTGGACAGTGAATAAGGAAGACTGTGGAAGAATTGATGCTTTTATATAAACTATCACATAATTCACAGTAAACATTAAAATAATAATAATAATAATAATTGATGCTCTTGAGTTATGGTGTTGGAGGAGAATATTGAAAGTACCATGGGCTGCCAAAAGAACCAATAGATCCATTTTGGAAGAAGTGCAGCCAGAGTGCTCCTTAGAGGCCAAGGTGGCCAAACTTCATCTCTCATACTTCAGACATATTGTCAGGAAGGACCAGTCGCTGGAGAAGGATATCATGTTTGATAAGGTGTAGGGTCAGAGAAAAAGAGAAAGATTCCCAACGAGATGGATTGGCCAAGTGGCAGCATCGATGGATTCAAGCGTGGCAACAATAGTGATCAGGCAGTGTATCGTTCTGCTGTGCATAAGGTCACTATGGGTGGGTATTGACTCAATGGCACCTAACAACAACAACACGTATTCATTTATGTCTCATCCTTCAGATTTTGTTTTGGATCTCAAAGAATCTTCACAAGAAACTCTTTTAGATATAATTACATTCATTTCATAGAGAAGGGAAATAAGGCTCAAAGGGTAATGGACACAGAAGATCAAACAGGGTCTGCTCAACATCACAGATCATGAATCATTTAGGATGCACACAATTTCAAGTTAGAAATGAGCAAGTCCAGACTAGACTAAACAGTAAGGAAAAGTACTAATCTTTCATAATAGAAAATACAGTAAGGGTTCAGAATTAGTTGATGTGGAAACCGAGCATCAACCACTAAGTACTCTGATTCTTTTCATTTTTCTATTGTGCGATCCACAGCATCAGTTTCATCATAACCTGGGTCTTGATGCAACAGAGCTATAAGCTTCTGGTTCTCACTCAGCAGTAGAGAGCTTAGCTAACCAGGGTTCTTTCCCAACCCCCAAGCTCCCCTCCAAACTTTCCTCTTCTCTCATTGGCCAAAAGTCACATGCCATTCACAGAACCAAGACAATGGCAACAGAAACAGGATTACCCTTCCATCAAATGGCCTTCAACCAAGATCAATATCCCAAGCCACATTACTGCTACACAACAGCACAGAATTGAATAGATAATGGGAGCCCAACCACAATGCTCTACTTGTCATAACCTGTGTGTGTATGAGGCCAATTATTATTAATACCAATCAGCTTTCCCATGTCCATCACTCATAAAGACATATCTACATACTTGATGGAATCCCATGTTACCATGTTCAATGGCTAATAGAAAGGCTGGAGGTTTGATCCACCCATATGCATCTGGAAAGAAAGACCTAAGAATAAACTTTGAAAATATCAGCTACTGAAAACACTTTAGGGCATAATTCTACTTACACACATGGAGTCATCATGACGTGGAATCAACTTGAAGACAAGTGGCTTTGAGGCTGGGATCTAATTGATGTATCTGCCTCATGACCACTGTAGTTAGCTACCAGCTCGAAGCTCCTGGAAGGCATGTCTATCTTTTATTCATCTCCATATTCTATACCTCCTAGTCATGAACCTGGTGCACAAGAGACACTAATAACAAATGAATAACAATTAGGTCTCTTTACGAGTTTCTTTTGTAATCATTAGGTGCCATTGACTTAGGTCCAACTGATAGCAATGCTATACACAAAAGAATAAAAATTGTCTGGTCCAACAATTGTCATGTTTGAGCCCACTGCTGCTGCTGCTGTCTCACTGAAGGTCTTCCTCTCTTACACTGACCCTCCATTGTACCCACAGTGATGTCCTTCTCCAGGGGTTTATACTTTTGGACAACATATCCAAAGTAGGAGAGATCAAGTCTCACCATCCTCACTTCCAAGGATAATTCTGGCTGTATTTCTTCCAGTCAGATTTGTTTGTTCTTCTGACAGTCCATAGTAGTTTCAAAATTCATCACCAACACTATATTTCAAATACACCTATTTTTCATCTCCAGTTCTCCTTTTTATTGTCTAACTTTCAAAGATCTATGAGGCTATTGGAAATACCATGGCTTGAGTCAGGCATACCTTAGTCCTCAAAGTGATGAAAGCATGTCTTAAACCAGAGGAACTTTTTCTCTGCTAGTAAATATTTTGGATTCAAAATGCAAAATACTTAAAAACATTGGGTGGAAAAGAGCTGTTTTTACTTCTACAAATGTAGCCCTTTTTCTCCACACAAATATTTTAATCCTTCATACCTGTTCCCATCTTGGATGTAAATCAAGTAGCTGACTTAGATTTCTGAATTGGGGCTTCTCTTTTTAAAACCATTTCTGACAAGCTTTGCTTTATCTTCTCTGAAATTTCAGGTCCCTCATATTAACAAATCAAGCAACTTTCCAGTGGCCTCATGCTAGTCCTGACCTCCATTTATTTGCTTATCATATAAAAAGTATCTTGTTTGCTTTCTCATTACTATCCTTGTCGCTAGCCTTTCTTGATTTCACTAAAACTATTTATTTACTCAGTTTAATGGGCTCAGTAGCACATGGGTCAGCTTCAAGGCCCTCTTCACCTTTCCGTTATAGCAGTGACCACTCCTGTACCCACAGATATCTACTTACTGAAATGACACTGCAGGCTGTTGGTGGTATTTAACTGAAGTGCCGCCACTTTTACTTCTACCTATTTTTAATGTCAGAAGAGACTCTAAAA
>NW_006408519.1:23843764-23847763 GCF_000296735.1 Chrysochloris asiatica
ATATCATGCTTGGTAAGATGGAGGGTCAGAGAAAAAGAGGAAGACCCCAATGAGATGGATTGGCCAGGTGGCAGCATTGATGGCATCAAGTGTGGCAGCGGTAGTGAGGTTGGCCCAGGATCGGACATTGTTTCGTTCTGCTGTGCATGGGGTCGCTATGAGTCGGTTCCGACTCATTGGTACCTGACAACAACAACAACAACAATTTTAATGTCACCAATATTTAATTCATCAAAATGAAAAGTTAAAAACCAAACTATGTTTAAGATATATTACACTTTAATAACTTTTAACAAGTATATTTTTCACTGCATATGCACAAATGTTAACATTGGCTTGAGATCTGATTTTGAGGGTGCCATCTTGGTTGCATGGACAAAATCTTGTTCACACTCATTTCAACTTTGCTCTTGCCTTCCTTCCATAAATGGATATTTCTCCAACTATCCAAAGACAGGGGTCCTTGTGTGGCACGGTAGGATAAGCACTGGACTACTACTAATTGCAAGGTCAGAAATTATAACCTTTCAGCCTCTCCTTAGAAACCATATACGGGTTGCTACAAGCCAGAACTGACTCAACAGCACTTAACAACAACAACAACATCCAAAGATATTTTCTTTATTCAAAAATCTGATCACTTTGGGTTGCTTTTACCATGATTTTCATCTAGAATGTGGCTTTTGTTTTCTTTAAAGAAATAGAGAAAGGAGAAAAAAAGCCAATTGTGACCCAGCAGAGCTAGTTTACTTTAGAATTTTCCTGAAAGGGTGAGTTCTCTAAAGCAGGGCCCACTGTGCTAACAGAAGGAGTACTGTGATGGCTGGAAGTGAACCTGGGCCCTCATAGGCCAGATCTCTGAAGAATCCTATTTTGATGTGACCAGGGCTACAGAAACAGATGATTAGGAAGGCCATTCTGACTTCATCTCCTAAAAATGACACAGGAAAGCCCAGGGATGCTCTGCGGTAGCTGCATTCATTCTAAAGAATAAGTGAATCTTGCTGGCCAAGAACTCACCAACTTCCTAGTCCTTCACAACTGTCTTCCTGTAGTGAAACAAAGGATGGAGCCTTGTTCAAGTGGAATGTTCCTGTATTCTTAGCTGTACCATGAACAGAGATGTGGCACAAATACCTCCAATGAGCTGTTAAGATGGGCCCTGCACTGAGGGTACCTCCACGGCCATCATGAAAGAACCATGGACATCCTTAAGAAAACCTCTGTGGTTCTCTACTTTCACAGAGTGGATCTTTACACATGATACACTCTTCCTTTATTTGCAAGGGCAATCTCTTCCAAAAACAATTTGTTTCTCTTCTTTCCACTATGAAGCTATCACTGATTTTACACAAAGCAATGCTGACCTTTTCTTCAAATGAGAAGATCTGCGTGTATACGTGTATGTGTACAAACCCACCATTCATTGAAAATCAGCATTCATGTCTGCCTAGTCTATGACTAAGAACTCCTTCAAGCAAGTACCAACTGCTAAGTGATGTTTATAAACCTCGTACCTATTCAAATATCAAACCTATAGTAGGTGCTCAAGTTTTATTGTTTATAGAATGAGATGTGATGGATACTGATTCAATCCTAGCAAATCCAATTCTCTTTTTATGGTTAATAAATACTTTACTTTTCAAAAGTGCAAATAAATTTACTTCTAATTGTGGAATTGCAGAGTCCTGGTGTGGTGCTATAGGATATGTACAGGATAGCTACCGACAAGGTCAGCATTTCAAACCCATGAACCGCTCCTCAGGAACTCTATACATGGTCACTATGAGTCAGAACCGACTCCATGGCACTTAACAACTAACAACAATTCACTGCCCATCAGACTACAGCCCTCGGACCAAATCTAGCATGCTGCCTGTCTCTGGACAGAGCATGAACCAAGAATAGTGTATGCTTTCAAATAGTTGGCAACAAATAAAAAGAATATCTCATAATAATTGAGAGACATATGAAATTCTAACTTCAATATCCATAAAGTTTGATTGGAATACAGCCTTGCTCATTCATTTATGTACTATCTACAGTTACTCTTGGGCTACAAAGCAGAGTTAAGTAGAGCAACAGACTGTATGGCCTGCCAAATTTAAACTATACATTACCTGGCCTTCACAGAAAAAGTGGGCTGGCCCCTGCTCTTGGGTGGAGATTAATCAGGTCCTGGGAGACACTGTGATCTGAAAAGTAGTCTTTCCACCATAGTAACATCAAGGAAGAAGAATCCATAGGTTTTAGAGTCCTGGTGTGACTCTATAGGATAAGCAATGGACTGTAACCACAGGCTGGTGGTTCAAACACACCAGCTGCTCATTGGAAATCCTACACAGGGTCACTATGAGTCAGAACTGACTGGTTGGCACTTAACAACAACAGCTTCTAACTTATATTGTTTTGTCTCATCTCCAGACAATTTGCATGACCTAAAATAAGGAGTCCTCATATGGCATTTATGCACTGGATTGCAAAGTTGGACTGAACTGTAACCACAAGGTTGGCAGTTCAAATCAGATACTCCTCGAAAATCCTATACAGGAGCACTATGGGTCAGAACCAACCCTATGGCACTTAATAAGGACAACACATTAAGTTAAATTCCATTGTTTGGCTCAGGAAACAAGGAGACAGAAGATGATTCCCGGCTTCCTCTTGACAATCACTGTGCATCTCTATTTTTATGCTGAAGCTCAAATTTTCCTTTTTCCACCTTCAAAAAGAACTCATGCAAAATACAAATTTCCAAATGAGCACAAAAAAAGACTTCATGCTCAGGTCAAGCAGGACGAAGTGATGGGTCACAGTGGCTCCTCGTTCTGTGCACGGGCCAAACCAATTGTCATCAAGTCGATTCCAACTCATGGCAACCCCACGGGGTGCACAGAACTGTGTTCTGTAGGCTTTTCAAGCTTGTGGTCTTTCAGAACCAAATTGCCAGGTCTTTCTTCCAAGGTGCCCAAGAGTGCCTTTAAATCACCAACCTTTCAGTTAATAGTTGAGTTGTTGAACTATTGGCACCACCCATGTAAAAAGAAGAGGGAAAGGAGGGAGGCATTCTGTCAATGAGAATGTGTCATTGTTAAGTGCTGTCGAATCCCTTCTGACAGGTTTCCGAGGAGCACCTGATGAGTTTGAACCGCTGACACTCCGGTTCAGACGTTATGGTCTGTTACTTATCATGGCGCCACACGAGGACTATGTCAATTGTAAAAGACAGGAGGAAATAACCTGAAAGTGAAGGATGATACAAAATACATTGCACTGTCCTTGCAAGCTTGCCTGATAGCAGCCCCTGGACACTATTGTATGGGAGACAAAAGCTGGGCCCAGAGGACTGTCCAATTTAGCTAGATGTTCAAATCATGCAGAGCTGTTATTCGAATTTTGCTTCTCGGCCATATGATGCATATTCATTCTGCATCGCTTGATTTATAGAGATAATTTCATTTTTATAGAACAGTTTGTTATTGAAGAATCTTATTCCCCCAAAACTACATAATTGTAACCACCACATCAAATACCTACCCCAGTCCCAACACATTCTATCTGCCCTAGACAATTAAATATAATAGAAATCTTAAAAATGTTTAACATGTATTTCAGAAATTAATCAAGAGGGAAGAGACTCTAAAGAATCTCTAAAACATACAAACTTAAACTCTTGTTCATGAAAAACACACACAAGCAGATATACTCAGTAGTTCTATGAGGTGTCAGAAAGGGAATTCAAATATCAGATATAGACAGTGATACGTGGTCAGCAGAGGTCACTCTAAAAGATGTTTAACAATGAATAAGGAAGAGGGATAAAAGCCTGTGGGACCTTCATTTGCTGATGGGGAACAACTCAAAATGAAGAGAAACAGCTGTAAACATCCACTGAAAATTGGAACATGGAATGTAAGAAGTATGAATCTGGGAAAATTGGATGTTGTCAAAAATGAAATGGAACGCATAAACATAAAAATCTTAGGCATTAGTGAGCTG
>NW_006408519.1:23849153-23855454 GCF_000296735.1 Chrysochloris asiatica
GGAAGAGATCCATATTTGTGCCCATTCCAAAGAGAGGTGACCCAATGGAATGCGGAAATCATCGGACAATCTCTATGATATCCCATGCGAGTAAACTTTTACTAAAGGTATTACAGAAATGGCTGCAAGCATACATTGACAGAGAACTTCCAGAGGTTCAAGCCAGATGCAGAAGAGGCCATGTAATGAGGGATATCATTGCTGATGTGCAATGGATCTTGGCTGAAAGTAGAGAATATAAGACAGATGTTTACCTGTGCTTTATTGATTATGTAAAGGCTTTTGATTGTGTGGATCATGACAAGCTATGGACAACATTGTAAAGTATGAGTATTCCAGAACACTTAATTGTGCTCATTAGGAAACTGTACTGGACCAAGAAGCAGTTGTTGGAACAGAACATGGGAACACTGAATGGTTTAAAATTAAGAAAGGTGTGTGGCAAGGATGTATTCTTTCACCATACTTATTCAACCTGTATGCTGAGCAAATAATCCAAGAAGCTGGGTTATATGAAGAGAAATGTGGCATCAGGATCGAAGGAAGACTCATTAACAACCCGCAATATGCAGATGATACAACCTTGCTTGCTGAAAGTTAAGAGGACTTAAAACATTTACTGACGTAGACCAAAGAGTACAGCCTTCAGAATGAATTACATCTCAATGTAAAGAAATCAAAAATCCTTACCACTGGACCAATAAACAACATTCTTATCAAGGCAGAAAAGTTGGAAGTTGTCAAGGACTTCATTCTTCTTGGATCAACTATCAACACTCATGGAAGCAGCAGTCAAGAAATCAAACAATGTACTGCATTAGGCAAATCTGCTGCACAAGACCTTTTAAAAGTGTTGAAGAACAAAGATGTCAGCTTGAAGACTAAAGTGCGCCTGATCCAAGCCATGGTATTTTTAATAACCTCATATGCATGCGAAAGCTGGATAGTGAATAAGGAAGACCATAGGAGAAATGATACTTTTGAGTTATGGTGTTGGAGGAGAATATTGAAAGTGCCATGGGCTGCCAAAAGAACCAATAGATCCATTTTGGAAGAAGTGCAGCCAGAGTGCTCCTTGAAGGCCAAGATGCACAAGCTTTTTCTCTCATGCTTCAGACATATTGTCAGAAGGAACCAGTAGCTGGACAAGGATATCATGTTAGGGTCATAGAAAAAGAGGAAGACCACCAACAAGAAGGATTGGCCAAGTGGCAGCATTGATGGACTCAAGCGTGGCAAGAGTAGTGAGGTTGCCCCAGGATCGGGCAGTATTCCATTCTGCTGTGCATAAGGTCACTATAAGTCAGTATGAACTCGATGGCACCTAACAACAAGGAAAAGGAACCCAGGTTGCGCTATGGTTAAGCACTCAACTGATAACTGGAGTCAGTGGTTCAAGCCCACTAGCAACTCAGGGAGAAAAGACCTGGTAATCTGTTCCCCAAAAGACTGTAATCTAGGAAATCTTATGGTGGCACTTGTAGTGTCATGGTAAGTTGGGTCACGGTAAATTGGAACCAACCTGACAGCATGTAACAAGTATAACAACTATAAGAAACAACTACTTACCTATGAATTTGACATATTTTTTTGGCTTATGTGTTGCTACGTTGCTAGAGGCTCTATCCTTGGTATTTCAAATACCAGCAAGATCATCCAAGGTGGACAAATTTATGACTAAGACACATAAATGAGAAAGGTCTGATAATCTACTTCCAAAAGTAGTCAATGAAAACCCCATGGGTCACAACAGAACAATATCAGATAAAAAGCTGGAAAATCTGATTGATTGGGCTCATGTTGCCAGGCTTTACACAAGTCTCTGCTCAAAGATGGACTTTTGACAAAAGTGGCAAAGCATTTTAACAGGGGCAAAAAATATGTTTTAATCAATAGTGCTGAATCGCTGAATATCTATATGGAAAAAATAATAAAATTTCATCAACATTTAAAAGACTCCATTAAAAATTGAATATACAAGCCATCAAAACACAAACAAATCCACTATCATCAAGTCCATTCGGACTCACAGACACCCGCTATTGGGCTTCTGAGACTGTAAATCTATAGGGAAGCAGAAAGCCTCATCTTAATCCCTGTGGAGTGCCTGGTGGGTCTGAACTGCCCACCTTGCTGTCAGTAGTCCAGGGCTTACTCTATAGTACTACCAGAGCTCTTTAGGCAAGCCACAGAGAGAAAAAAAACAAAACTACATTTCATCTTTCTGATAAAACTTAATAAACTATATATAAAGGATTCTTACAAATCAACATTACAAAAAGCAAGCAGCTCATTTTTTAAAGGGGGCAAAGTCTAGAATAGACTCTTCACCAAGAAAGACACACAGTACTCCAGTGTGCATATGGAAAGATGTTCAACGTGATTCTTCAGCAGGGAAATACAAATGAAAATCATTGTGAATATTATTTCATGTAACTGGAAAGGTTAAGGCAAAAAAAAGGCTGATGATAGCAAATGTTGATGTGAAACTCTCAGACATTCCTGGTGGGAGCATAAAAACACAGCCACTAGGGAAAATGAATGACTGGCAGTTACTTAGCAAGTTAAATAAGCATCAGCTCAATCATCTAAAATTATACTCTCACGTATTTGCCCAAGAACATAAATCCACAAAATATTTGCACAAGAATATGTATATAATATAAACCGTGTCATTTTATAATGAACAAGGTAGGTCAAAAATTATCTTCACTCTGGCTGTAAAATTTATTTTAAGCAACTTTTAGAAATGGCAAATACATCATTTTAGACACAATCTCCTTGCTTTTCAGTATACTATGTTCATCTGTCAACGAGCTTGCGTATTCCCTTATTAGAAAATGTCTCAGGCTGAGTTTCAAGCCACGAATGTACCACTGTCTTCAGTTCTTCATCAGAGGTGAATCTTTGTCCTCAAAAGGCTGTTTTCAGGGGACCAAACAAGTGAAGTTTTTGCAAAATGTCAACAGTGTGGGCAGAGGTGTGTAGACATGTATTGTTATATGAGATCAACAACCCCCTTGGATACCAGTCCTCTGAGCTTAGTAAGAAGATGAGACTTCAGGTCTTCAGTGAGCATCTCACTGTAACAAGTACTAATGACTGTTGAACCTTTTTCTGATAGTGTTCCGATACGGGCCTTGAGATCTCAGAAAACTGTAAGCATCAATTTTCCAGCTGATGGCTGAATTTTTAAATTAGTTGGAGAATGAGGATGTTTCCATTCTATCCTCTGCCATTTACTCTCAAACTCATAGTAATGAATCCATGTCTACTCACCAGCAACAATTGTTTTTTAAAGAAACTTACTTCCCTTTCAGTATCAATCTAAATTTTGTTTGCAGATATCCAAATGTTTCTGTTTATGCTTTTCTGTGAGTTGTTTCTGTACCTATCTCACAGAAACTTATCGAAACCCAAATCTGTTATGGATTGCTTCATAGGCAGAACCAAGGCTGATTTGCAAATTATTTGGCACACAATCCATTGTTACTCATGTGCATTCAATCTTGGACATGGGTGGGCATTTTAATATAATTGTAATGCAGATCATTTTTCACTCATTCTCATATCACATTGTAGTTGTTGCTGTTAAGTGCCATCAATTCAGTTCCAACTCACAGAGACCCTGTATTGGGTTTCCAAGGCTTAAGTCTTTACAGGCACAGCTGGAGGCCTCAAACAGCAGACTTTGTGGTTGGCAGTCCAGTGCTTATCGTATGGACTCACCCCACTCACAATATATTACATATTCTATAATAAAATACATCATATATTTTTAAAAATTATAAAATATAATAACTATTTTTGTTGTTAATTACCTTTGATTCAGTTCTGACTCATAGCGACCCTTCATAGCTTGTCTAAGGAGTGGCTGACGGGTTTGAAATAACTCCCTTGTGGTTTGCAGCCGCATGCTGATCCTACAGAGCAACATCAGTACCCCAACACAATAGTACAATAAGAAAACACTATAAAAGAACAAGTGTACATCAATAAGAGAATGGAGAGCCAATTCAATACATTCATAGGTGATTGAAATGCTACTCAGAAACAAAAAGGAACTGTTGATATATATATATATGAAAAATACTCAAATCTTATAAGGTAAAGAAGCCAGACACTTAAGAAGATGTCTGATTCCACTTATGTAAACAAAGGTGAAGCAAAAATCAAATACTGGTAATAGCAATCAAAAACAATTTGTCTCCAGTGGAGAAAATTTTAATTGTAAAGCACAGATGAACTCTCTAGGGGATGGAAATGATATATACCTTTTTTGTTATTACATGATATTATACAAGTATCAAACATCAGTGAATTGGATAATTAAATTAAGATATATATTAATTTATATATCTTTTGTTACATATAAGATTATCTCAAAAATATAAAAATAAGCCAGAATTAAATACAGTCACTAATTCTACTCTATTTTTTTAAGTTTGTAAATGATTCTTCAATCATTTGTTTTAATTTGTGCTAATACTCAGCTACACAAAAATTCAAGTCCAAGTTCTAGCACTTTCTTGCTATACTTATTCAGAAATAGGCATAAGTAACATGCCCTATTACTTGTCTTTATACTGTTATAATGTTGATACAAAGAGATCAGACACATAAAACCCCTGAAACACATCACATGATAAATGGATATCAACCATGCATCTTTCTCCCTCTTCCCTCCTCTATTAAAATGCAGGAACATGAGACATTAGCAATCTAAACAACTTAAAGAAATCAAGTGTTAAACATGTACTTAAAAAACTTAAATATAGAACATACTTTATTTTTTTTAATGTTCCCGTTATAGGGGAAAAAAAGGCAAACACAAGTCAAATTCAGCTAAAAAACAAGAAGGAAAACAAATAACAGTTTTAAAAATATATAAGCCATCTTGGTGGGGCTGAGGAATGAGGCTATAAATAGAAAGTAAATTCCTGCAACTTGGAACATAACTTTTTACTGGCAAGCTACCTGTATTCTCGACGGCACTTAACAACAACAACAACCTGTATTCTCTGATAAATCAAGCTACTGTAAACAAGGTGACCCCAATCATTGAGAAGTCTTTACACACCACAGTCTGGTATACCTAAGGAAGGGACAAGGAAGAAGTACATAAATAACGTCAATGGAATACCTTTCATCTTGCACCATCTTTATTCCTGTAAGGCAAGTATTTCGTTCTGTCGTGCACAGGGTTGTTGTGAATTAGAACCGACTCAACAGCACTGAACAACAACCACGAAACAAAAACTTTATAGGACAATTCTCCAAAGAAATCAGAATTTTACTGATAATTCTTTTTAAGAAAGGATGTTGTTGTTAAGTGCCATCAAGCTTGTTCCAACCCATAGCATCCCTGTATAGGGTTTTGAAGGAGTAACTGGTGAGCTTGAATCACCAAACCTGTTGATCAAATAGCTTTACAGTCTGGTGCATTAACCCACAGCACCACAACAGGAAAGGATGAGCCAATGTTAAAGATGAAGCCCATGGATGCAGACCATCCACATCAATTTGCGAGGAAACAATCTTATCAGTGCCCTAGTGGAATAGGATGGACAATCAACAACAGAAACAACAGCCAAGACCATAGACATTTCAATTCTGATTCAGCTCACACAACTGTGACTAAAAAATTAAACTTGAATAAACTTTCTGCTCAATGGATGCCAAAACTATTGTTACAATCAGTTGCAGATAGAACGTGACTTAAAATGGAAAATTTAAACAAGCGGATGAAGAACCGAAAGCATTTCTTGGAGAACTGTAACAGATGACACACGGCTTTCTAGTACAATCCTGAAGACCAAGCACAATCAAAACCAAGAGGTGCAAGTGGACCAAAGACCATGGCAACAGTTCTGGGGAAGGCTCAAGGCATTTTGCTTGTGGACTTTCTAGAGAGCCAAAGAACATTGTTTTTGTTGTTAGGTGCCATCGAGTCAGTACTGATTCATAGTTACCCCATGTACAACACAAGGAAACACTGCCCAATCCTGGGCCAACCTCACAATTGTTGCCACACTTGAGACTATTGAGGCTGCCACTTTGCCAATCCATCTCACTGGGGGGGTTCTTCATTTTCTCTGACCCTCCACCTTACCAAACATAACATCCTTCTCCACAGACTGGTCCCTTCTGACAATATGTCCAAAGTATGAGAGATGAAGTTTGGTAATCCTGGCCTCCAAAGAGCACTCTGGCTACACTTCCTCCAACATAGCTGTGTTTGTTCTTCTATTCTTTCAATATTCTCCTCCAACAGCATAACTCAAAAGCATCAATTCTTCTA
>NW_006408519.1:23859164-23862257 GCF_000296735.1 Chrysochloris asiatica
ACAATTAAGTGTTCTGGAATACTCATACTTTGCAATGTTGTCCATAGCTTGTCATGATCCACACAATCGAAAGCCTTTGCATAGTCAATAAAGCACAGATAAACATCTTTCTGATATTCTCTGCTTTCAGCCAAGATCCACTGGACATCAGCAATGAGATCTCTCTTTCTACAGCCTCTTCTGAATCCAGCAGAAGATAGCACCTGCTTATTATGAGAGTGTTTATAGAAAGCTAGTCAAAGCTTTAGCAGAAAAGTACTGGGAAAGCCTCACCAGAGAGCCCACAACAATGTTCTTGCTCACTCTTCTTATCTAACATGGGCAGTTTTATGAGAGCTTCTATGTGGAGTCATTGTTGCTGTTGCTAGGTGCCAACTTGTCTTGACCCCATGCGCATCAGGCACCCACTTTACAGTCCTGATCGAGCTCCTTCTGACTGTTTTTTGTTTCTGAATCTTAAACTATTTAAAAGGTGCTCATTTTTCTGCAGCTAATAATGTAATTAAGATGGCACTGAGGTGGTGAAATTACCAGGACTCCCAGTTCTTTAGGGAAGCATTAAATGTTTGGTAACAGCACTTATAAAAGTGCCTTGACCTGGATGTAGCATATATGGAGAAATAAATTTCACATTTTTCATTTTTTTCTTTTAATTCCATTTTCCATGAACTGTAAGAAGAACACTTGCAGTTCATTAGTAAAATGAATGAAGAGATGATAAGAATGCTCAAGTGCTACACATGAACGTCCTTCAAGATGCAGCTTAAGTATCATTAAAAATTTTCTTTCCCTGATCAAGACGTCATTGGTGGCTCCGGGGTAGAGTTCTTGCTTTTCACATGGGAGACCTTGGTTTGATTCCCAGTTAATGCATCGCATGCATCCCTATCACATGTCTACCAGTGGAGACTTGTGTGTTGCAATGACACTGAATAGGTTTCAGCAGAGTGTTCAAATTCAGGAAGACTTGAAAAGCAGGTCAGTTGATCCACTTCCAAATGTCGGCCAATGAAAATCCTAAACATACCAACAGTCTGATCTGCAACTGAAAGGAGGATGGTACGAGATTAGGCAGCATTTTCTTCTGTTGTGCATGAGGTCACCAAGAGTCAGGGTCAACTCAATGGCAACTAACAACTCCTACTGCAAGCCAAAACTCTACTCATATCCCTTCACATAACTCCCAAAGCTTTTATATGCACCACTCAATGTAATACATTACCTTTAAGTCCGGTTTTTTTTTTTTTTTTTTTGGTTGTTATGTTTCATAAATGATAATGTTTTTCCAGGCATACTTTATATTCCAAGTGGCATTGTAATATTCATGTGTGAGGGGGTGTCATGCACTAAAATAAGATATAGCACACAAAGTACTAGGCATAGTTCCTCCACAAAGTAGGGTATCCAATAAATTATGGTATTGTTAATCATCAACATCATCCCCTGTGTCCCCTAACTACTGGGTGAATCACAAGGGCTAAGTAATTATTACTGGCTGAAGCCAACATATATCCCACAGTTCTCATGTTACCTCCCATAAGCCTTCCATCTGATCATGGGTGATTGTACATCCTGTGGACATCTAAATTACAAACATGTACATTGCTTCTAACCAAGAAATAACTAAAGAAAAAAGACCACAAGCAAGGATTTATTTTCCTACTTAACTTTTAAAATCATACAATGCATCTACAATATTTTGCCAAGTCTAGATCTTCTTGGATGGTATGTGTATATATATATTTGTTGTTGTTGTTAAGTACCATCGAGTCAGTACCGACCCATAGCGACCTTATGCACAGCAGAACAAAACACTGCCCAATCCTGGCCAACCTCACTACTGTTGCCACATTTGAGTCCACCGATGCTGCCACTTGGCCAATCCATCTCGTTGGGGGTCTTCCTCTTTTTCTCTGACTGTCCACCTTATCAAACGTGATATCCTTCTCCAGCAGCTGGTCCCTCTTAACAATATATCTGAAGTATGAGAGATGAAGTTTGGCCCTTGGCTTCCAAAAAGCACTCTGGCTGCACTTCTTTCAAAATAGATCTATTGGTTCTTTTGGAAGCCCATGGCACTTTCAATATTCTCCTCCATCAACATAATTCAAAAGCATCAATTCTTCTACAAGCTTCCTTATTAACTGTCCAGCTTTCACATGCATATGAGGTTATTGAAAATACCATGGCTTGGGTCAGGCACACCTTAGTCCTCAAGCTGACATCTTTGCTCTTCAACACTTTAAAAAGGTCTTGTGCAGCAGATTTGCCGAATGCAATACACCATTTGATTTCTTGACTGCTGCTTCCGTGAGTGTTGATAGTTAATCCAAGAAGAATGAAGTCCTTGACAACTTCGATCTTTTCTCCATTGATAAGAATGTTGTTTATTGGTACAGTGGTGAGGATTTTTGTTTACTTTGGGATGTAGTCCATACTGAAGGCAGTGCTCTTTGATCTTCATCAGTAAATGTTTTAAGTCCTCTTCACTTTCAGCAAGCAAGGTTGTATCCTCTGCATATCGCAGGTCGTTAATGAGTCTTCCTCCAATCCTGATGCCACGTTTTTCTTCATATAACCCAGCTTCTCAGATTATTTACTCAGATACAGGTTGAATATATGGTGAAAGAATACAACCTTGCGGCACACCATTCTTAATTTTAAAACATTCAGTGTTCCCATGGGAGTCCTGGTGTGGCGCTGTGGGTTAAGGTGCCAGACTGCAAAGCTGTTTGAACTACAAAGTCTGTGGTTCAAGCTCACCAGCTGCTCATCAGAAACCCTATACAGGATCACTATGGGTCAGAACTGACTCGACGGCACTTCACAACAACAACAAGTGTTCCCATGTTCTGTTTGAACAACTGCCTCTTGGTCTAGGTACAGATTCTTCATGAGCACAATTAAGTGTTCCAGAATACTCATATTTCGCAAAGTTGTCCATAGCTTGTCATGATCCACACAATTGAAAACCTTTCCATAGTCAATAAAGCACAGGTAAACATCTTTCTGATATTCTCTGCTTTCAGCGAAGATCCATCGGACATCAGCAATGATATCCCTCATTCCACAGCCTCTTCTGAATCTGGCTTG
>NW_006408519.1:23863142-23878535 GCF_000296735.1 Chrysochloris asiatica
CTTCAGTTTGAATTTGCATATCAGTAATTGATCATCTGTTCCAGTCTGCCCCTGGCCTTGTTTTGATTGATGATATGGTGCTTTTCCATAGTCTTTTTCCACAGATGTAGTCAGTTTGATTTCTATGTATTCCATCTGGTGAGGTCCATGTATATAGTCATATTTTATGCTGTCTAAAGAAGGTATTTGAAATGAACAAATCATTGGTTATGCAGAATTCTCTCATGCGATCTCCAGCATGATTTCTATCACCAAGGCCATATTTTCCAATTACTGATTCTTCTTCTTTGCTCACAACCTTTGCATTCCAATCACCAGTAATGATCAATACATCTTGAATGCATGTTGATCGATTTCAGATTGAAGAAGTTGGTAGAATTCTTCTATTTCATCCTTACTGGCTTTAGTGGTTGGTGCATAAATTTTAATAATAGTGGTATTAACTGGGCTTTGCTGTAGGCGCATGGATATTATCCTATCAGAGGCAGCGTATCTCATGACTGATCTGGGTATGTTATTTCTGACAATGAATGCAACACCATTCCTCTTCAATTTGTCATTCCCGGCATAGTAACCCATGTGTTCCTCAGATTCAAAATGGCCAACAGCATTCCACTTCAGCTCACTAATGCCTAAGATATCCATGTTTATGCGTTCCATTTCATTTTTGACAACTTCCAATTTTCCCAGATTCATACTTCGTACATTCCGTGTTCCAATTTTCAATGGCTGTTTCTAGCTGTTTCTCTTCATTTTGAGTTGTTCCCCATCAGCAAATGAAGGTCCCATGGGCTTTACTCCATTTGCATCATCACGGTCAACCCTACTTTGAGGAGGCAGATCTTCCCCAGTTATACATTGAGTGCCTTCCAACCTGAGGGGTTCCTTTTCCAGCACTATATCTAACAGTGTTTCTCTGCTATTCATAAGGTTTTCAGTGACTACATATTTGGAAGTAGTTCATCACTCCTTCTTCCTAGTCTGTCTTCGTCTGGAAGCTCATCTGAAACCTGTCCACCATGGGTGACCCTGCTAGCATTTAAAATACCAGTGGTATAGCTTCCAGAATCACAGCAACTCACAAGCTACCATAGTAAGACAAACTGACAGACAAGTGGTGGATATATATATATATATATATATATTCATAAATTCTAAAAAAAAGTCCACTCTGAATGACTAGTAATTCACTGCTTTCTGTTGTAAATTATTTCTAAAGATGTTTCTAGTCAGTTCTCAACATGATAGCCATTAAAACAATGTCAACACCAACTGTTACAGTCTAAACCTCTCCTTAAGTTTAGGGAGAAAGGAGGAAAATGCATCAAGTAAACAAAGCACAGATCAATACAAATATTTGCTTCCTTGGCTGCCGATCCCAGGCAGCAAAAGCTTTCTGGATAATCCCAACAGCCATGAGGAACATGGCAGCACTCTAAGTTTATGTTTCCAAAACTTTTATGGGTCCTCAGGCATCATTCTTTCCGGCATTTTTAACCAACCCACTGGCTTCCTCCTCTAAGGTTACTAATATGTTCAAGGGTTATCCTAGCACACCATTATTGAAGTAGGCAATGTAGTTATTGTTGCCTTTACAATACCACCAATGCCAACTCCAGCCCCCACCCAAACAGTTACTCCAATTCAGACTAACCATGATAGTGACTATAAGCACTGGACTGTTAACCACAAGGTTGGTGCTTCAATCCCATCAGATGATCCTTGGAAACCCTACACAATGACTCAAAACCAATTAAATGGCACTTATCAACTATGGCGCTATGGGTTAATGCGCCAGACTGCAAAGCCATTTGAATGACAAAGTCGGTGGTTCAAGTTCACTAGTCACTCCTTGGAAACTCTATACAGGGTCGCTATGGGTCAGAACCGACTCGACAGCACTTAACAACAACAACAATCTATGAAAAGGTCAGTGAGAATTTACAGTAACAGATGTTTGAACTCATGAGTGTTGTCTCTTTGACTTCATGTCACAGTCATATCAGAGACAGGATAATAGAAAAAGTAACAACCAAAGCTAGGGATGCAACCCACTATTGTTGTTGACGTATGCACAACAGAACGAAACACTGCTTAGGCCTGAGCCAACTCACATTTGAGCTCACTGCTGCTGCCACTGTGTCAATCCATCTCTTTCAAGATCTTTTTTTATTTCGCTGATCCTCCACTTTTCAAGCATAATGTCCTTCTCCAGAGACTGGTCCCTCCGGATAACATGTCCAAAATATGAAAGATGAAGTCTCACCATCCTGACTTCTAAGAAGCATTCAGACTGTACTTCTCCCAACACTGATTAGTTTGTTCTTCTGGCTATCCATGGTACTTTTAATATTCTCCTCCAACACTATAACTCAAATGTAGTAATTCTTCCTAATCCATTGTCTAGCTCTAACATGCATTGTCTAGCTCTAACAAGCACATGAGGCTATTGAAAATACCATGGCTTGAGTCAGATACACCTTAGTCCTCAAACCTACATCTTTGCCCTTGAACACTTTAAAGAGGTCTTATGCAGCAGATTTGCCTAATGCAATACATCATTTGATTTCTTGACTGCTGCTTCCATGAGTGTTGATCTACCATAGCCATGCCTTACCCCAGATCAAATCCGGAATTCCTGCACTTGCAGGCAGTAGAATTGAATCTGGGAAGCAGCTGGTATGTGAGGAGGTGGCTCTGACAGTTGGTACTAAAATAAACCACAGAGTCAGAGGGATTTCATCAGTCTATCAACGCTATGCCTCCATCTGCATGGCTGACCCCTGTTATTTAAACCTCCACTGAAACATCATCTCCTCAGACAGGATTAAGGTAGCTTCCTGGGCAAACAGCACCCCTTCACCCAGTTTAGATTTTCTACAGGGCACTTGGTACTCTGTGATGTTCATTAGCCTACGTGTTTGTTTACGATCTGTCTTCCCCATGAAGACACATGAGTACAGTGAGATTAGGACCTTACCGTGTCACTTACAGGTATAGCCTTGCAGTGTTTGGCACATCTGTGTAATTCATTTAATAACTTTCAAATGAAAGAGTGAATAAAATGGGGAAAGGGGGGAAATAATCTTAAGATGCTTGGCTGTATTTTGAATCTAGGTTTCCCTTTCATAACATTATATAATAGACACTTGAAGGGGTGAGAAAGGAATATCCAGAAATATCACCATAGAAGGCTTGTAAGTCTGTCTTCTGCCTATAACTGATTGGAATATCTAAAATGGGGCTACAATGTGCTCAGTGAATAAGGCTTCCTGCAGAGCCTCTGAATTACATAAGACCATAGGTAGAATCCTGAACAGCATCCAGAATCTTCAGAGGTAAGCAATTTCCACTTGAAAGGACAAGCAGACCAGCCTGGAGAGGCTAGAAGAACCAAAGATACTTCTTGAAAGAAAGAATGACAGGAAAAATACAAAACAATATAGGCACACCAACTGATTATTAAAAGAACAATCAAGTTGCTCACCCAGGAGACATCAAGGCAAGTGGCCGGGTCCTCTCAGAACAAACCAAAACTAATATTCAATGGGAATACACGCTCTTGTTGGTGACCACACTCATCACCAATAAGGGGAAGTGAGGGAAAACCAGCAATGAAGTGGAGGGTTAAGCCCTACAATGTTCAACAGACTCTTGTGAACTCGGGTGGAGACCTGGTTGGCCAGCAGTGTGCCAAGACCTGGGGACTCTTGGGCCCAGAGCCAGTGACATAGCCACAGAGGACTAGAGTGGAGAGTGAAGCGTCCAGCTGATAAGAAGAAAGGACCTATGCACAAGAACACCCACACTTGCAGATAATACCCACTTGACTTGGCTTCAATGGCTGGGTGATCAGAGCTCAACCAGAAGAAGACAGAAGAGTAAAAAAAAAAGAGTAATCTGATACAATTTGATGAACTTAACCTACACCTATTGATGCAGTAGCTCAAGAGAGGGAACAAATTTTTACAGCGATTTTTTCTTTTCTTGAAAGAAAGAATGACAGGAAAAATATAAAACAATATAGGCACACTGACTGATTGCCAAAAGAACAAGCAAGTTGCTCGCCCAGGAGACATCAAGGCAAGTGATCACGTCCCCTCAGAGCAAACCCCCTTCCAAGACCAATATTCAATGGGAATTCACACTCTGATTTGTGACCACATTCATCACCGATAAGGGGAAATGAGGGAAAAACAGCAATGAAGCAGTGAGCTAAGCCCTACAATGTTTAGTAGACTCCTGTGAACCCGGGTGGAGACCTGGTTGGCCAGCAGTGTGGCAAGACCTGCGGACTCCTGGGCGCAGAGTCAGTGACATAGCCACAGAGGACTAGAGTGGAGAGTGACGCATCTAGTTAATAAGAAGAGGGGGCATATGAACAAGAACACCCACACTGGTTTTAATGACTGGATGATCAGAGCTCAACTAGAAGAAGAAAGAAAAGGGGAAACAAGAGTAGTCTGATGCAATTTGATAAACTTGACCTACACCTATGGATGCAGTAGCTCAAAAGAGGTGAAAAAAATCTTTATAGCAAGGATCATTCCCACCTCCTCCATACACAGAATAGACAGGGATGGGCACCTTGGACATTGGCTACCCAAGTCGGGGGAGCTACAAAGGCAAGAAGTGACTGGCTTACAAGCTTTCAAGAGGGAACCTAGATTCAGAGGGCTCAGAGCAAGGTAGAATCTCCACTGAGTTGTATCCAATCTGCCTACATGGGGCTGATGAAGGGAAATGCGAATAGGTCTCCTGTGATACAATAGTGAATAATTGTTATCAGGACTGATTGTGAGGGTTGGAAATGTAAAGGTAGACGTTTTGTAGCAAGGAGAGGAGTGATTAACTTTGCAGGCTAGGAGCGGAGGTTCCTGGGACCATCAAGGGAGAAGAGTGGAGAGCGGGACCCTACCCAGAGAAGGAGTGACGCCAGAGATGGAAGCAGAGACGATGACGTGGAGAGATAGAGTGGCTGGGGACATTAGAACCGAAGAGGGAAAGGGGCTGTTGCTGATGACCAGGGGGCAGGCTTGCAGGGTATACCCTTTGGTTGGTTGATGATGCATGGAGGGGATTGTAACCATGGCAATGAAATTATATACGATAGGATGAATGTAAAACTAATGTTCTCCCATGTAAGCCATCACATAATTATCAATAGAACATTAAAAAAAAAAAAAAAAGAATGAATGAATGAGTGAAGAAGAATGGGATGTCTCTCCCCCATATACACATTCTCTTTATCCTTCACTCTGGCATTTTCCTCTCTGCAAGGCTGCTCTGTATGATCCTGTTTTACAAGGCTCTTTGAACCTCTGGAATTGTATGTAAGCTTCACGTGTGTCTCTGCATTTGCCTTGGAAAAAAATATAGCTTTCATCAGAGAATCAAAGTGTCCACATTCCTCACAAATTAACAACTACTAATGAGAAAGTGCCATTTATTTGAGCACATTATTGGCTATGTATCTTATATATCACTTTATTTATTGCTCTCTGTCGCAACTCTTCAACTCTGCCATTGTGCAAGAACAGCCATAAACAATAGGTAAACTAATGTGCACAACTGTGTTCCAATAAAACTTTATTGACAAAAACAGGTGGCAGGCCAATCTACAGGTTACTGTTTGCAGACTTCTGGCTTAGATAGTAAAATTGGTCAACTTTGGTAACTGACAGGATGTGAAGAATGTGGGGAAATGAAGATTCAAGGTAACTGCTAGGTTATAGAATATTTATATTCTCAGTACTTGGTCTCAGTCATAAATCATAAGTCATTGTCAGAGCAGAGCAGAAACTCATTAAAATGATGCCGTCCAACAGCTTCATTCACTGACAAGGCTGGTGAGGGCAGGTGTTTCTGAGAAGTCACCTAGTCAGTACTACAGGCGCGACCAGAATTTCTAACTCGGCTGCCAGGCATGTTTCCACTGTGCTACGTTTCTTCTTCCTGGGCATCCACATGAAAACTTTTCTTTCTCTGCCTTGAGAGCACCATGTTCCATGTAATAGTTATCACTGTAAGTTTAATAAGTATTATTAGGCATATCCAATGTGTCCTAGGTATGGCATTGTAGGATAAGCACTGGACTGGTAGCCACAAGGTGACTCTTCAAACCCACCAAACACCCCTTAGTCACTATGAGTTGGAACGAATTGGATGGCACTTAAGAACAACAGGACCACTAAGAAGTGGTTTCTCATCCCAAGAACCTTAAAGTCTTATCTTTGTAATGCATATTTTCTTCCGGACATGCTCATACTTCTGGGTGTTTTTTTGTTTTTGTTTTTGTTTTTGAAGACTTGATACTGTTTAAGTGATTGTGGAACACACACATCATATTTCTTTGCTCTATGGGTTATTTCACTTTTTAATTTGAACAGCGCTTTATGTAAAAGCATACAGAGAAGTTATTCAAGCCAAGAACGAAGGCACTGCTTATTCAATCTCTTGACAAGAAAATAATAAATCACAGACATAAATCATCAGAACATAACCATATTCAACTTTAAATGGAGATCAAAAATCCTAATAAAAGACAAGCTTATGTCTTATGACTTCTATAAAAAAAAACAACAACAAAATTCATACAAACAGGAAAAGTCTAAAAGAAAATATGACAAATCCTAGCAGTAGCTATCTTTTGAAGATAGCTTTATGGATAATTTCTGTTTTTGTTTCTACTTTCCTTCATTTTACAAAGGATATATACATTGTTTCTGTTGTTAAGTGCTGTTGAGTCAGTTCTGACTCATAGCGATCCTGTATAGGGATTCCAAGGAGAAGCTGGTGAGTTTGAACCACCAACCTTGTGGTCCAGTGCATTATTCTAGTGCCACATCAGGACTCCAAATGGCATATATAATAAACATTTAATTATAAAATTTTTTAAAGTTTCACTTATGGTATAATAAAATATCACTATCTTTGTTTTGTTTTTTCCTTTTTTTAATTCTTCAATTTCTCATTGTATCTTTCCCTAAAATATTAACCTAATATAGTTCTGGCTAAAACTTCAGGTTTACAACAAATTGTATTTTCAGGTCTAAATAGCTGATATAGACCTGAATAGCTATATAACCGAATAAAATATTTTTCTCTCCACCTATAATGAAGGAGTCCTGGTATGGCACTATGGGTTAATGTGCTGGACTGCAAAGTCAGTTTGAACTGACACGTCTGTGGTTCCAGCTCACCAGTCACTCCTTGGAAACCCTATCCAGTGTCGCTATGGCTCAGAACCAACTTGAAGGCATTTAACAACAACAATAATGAATGACCCTTCATTGGTTAAATATTCTCAGATAATACATCCTTCTCATCTTATTTCTTAGTACACTCTCCATTTCTTCTCATCAAACAATCTGATTGAGTATCATAAATTCAAGTCTGTTTTTTTCTGGACAAGTATCTTTAAGCCATTTCCTTATTTCCAATAGAAGAGAATTCTACAAAGAGGGGTGGCCTTGGTCTCTGCCAGCTTCTCTCTGGGACTCTTAAAAACCCACGAGGAATCAGAACCAAGATGTCACATGGAGGAAAAGGGGCTATGACACAGAAGACATGACTGTGGCAATAGCTGGTTACATTCCAACACCTTCCAGTAGACCAGCTCAGCATTCACACGTTCTCACCCCCATTCCCACGCCAATGATGAAATATTAATTGGTAGAAGCAGAGAGAAGGAGAAGAGCACAAGACTGTCAAGACAGAAAAAGACAGCTGTGGGTGGTCCATGGGGACACCTATCTCTCCATTCTAAGTTCAAAAAAGACATACTCAGCAGAACAGCACAGATGGCACAGCCAGCAGAACACATGCTAAAATCAAGATCTGAACTGCTGCAATCTCAAAGCACAAATTGCCCACAGTTTCTAAAAGGGATAGTTTTATACCACAGCCAGCTAGACCTTTACCACTTTGAGGACAACCTATGGTAGGTACCAACTGTATAATGCCTCCTGGCCTCCAATATAAAGAAATACACTCTCATCTCAAGAAGTTCAACAGATAGGAACTCTGTCAGGGCTGAGAGCACTTGGTTTGCATGTGCCCTGGTCAAACCCAAGAGGAGCCTATATACTGTTATCCTACTGTTCAGAAAGCAGGGCGCTGTGATCGTGGTCTGAATTCATGCCACAATAATTTGCTGAGTCCTTACTACCCATCAGGTTGTCTTCTGGGTGCTGGGATAAATCAGTGAAAAGATAAAAACGACATCTGTAGAACACAGACTCTGTAGATAACCTAGATTCATTACCAGGACTCCTTGATATCAAACAATCAAATGTACACAGGTATGAAATCTTGTCTGGAATAGAACGTATGGAAAAGAGTAGGCTCTGGATGCAGATCTTACAGTTCAAACATCAGTTCTTCTCTGGTTAATTACAGCAGTATATCTAAGGAGCTCTGGTAGCGTAGTGGTTACGAATCGGGCTGCGAACCTTAAGGTCAGCGGTTCGAAACTACCAGCCGCTCCGCAGGAGAAAGATGAGGCTTTCTACTCCCGTAAAGATTTACACCCTCGGAAACCCTGTACAGGGTCGCTATGGGTCGGAACCGACTCGACGGCACTTAACAACAACAACATCTATGGAGAAGAGCCCCTAGGTAAGCACTCAGATTGCACCCTTAGACAAAGTTCACATTAGATAACTTAAGTATAACATCAGCAAGTCAAGCTTGTTAATCTTTTATTTCACATTTTATGTCACTACATACTGTGCACCTTCCTGGCTTTCACGAGTGAAAATTGGTCTAAGATGTGCTCACTCTTTTTTTTTTTTTTTTTAATTTCTTCTCTTTCTACTTTCAGAGCAAGATTACACTGTGTGCTTTGACCCCTTGTTGTTGTTGTTTTTAAGTGTCACTGAATCATTTCCAACTCACAGCAACCCTGTCTAGGGTTTCCGGGGAGTGGCTGGTGGGTTTGAACCACTGCACTTGGGGTTCAAACTGAACTTGTGGTCCAGTGCATTACCCTGCAGTGCCAGGCTCTCAAATATGAAAGTACAGGCTTTAATTGGTTGAAAGCTCTCTCACAGCTGGCGAGGAAACTGCGATGGTTGATAGAAAGTTTTCAGTGACACCCTCCCTCTTCTATTGGTGACCAGTGCACGTGCCATAACTGCAATACATTAGGATATTGTTGTTGTTAAGTGCTGTCGAGTGGGTTCTGATTCATAACAACCCTGTATAGGGTTTCCTTGGAGCGGCTGGTGAGTTTGAACTGCCGACCTGGCAGTTCAAACTGACTTTGAGGTTGAGTGCTTAGCCTACAGTGCCACATCAGGACTCCATATATTACAATACACGTCTGGATAATTAATCCAGTTCAGTATAAAAGACTTAAACATTCTGACCTTAAGGGCCCCAGGCCCCTTCCTTTCCCTACAAATGTCTACCAGCTCATTCAAAAAAAAAAGAACACAATCAGCTAATCCCACTCAAAAGTATTTCTTAAGTGGGCTACTCAAATACGAACACACAGCCAAATATTACCAAACATTTGAAGAAAATATCTAACATGAAATAAGGCAACCAGAATAAACAGAAAAAAACAACTTGAAAGAAAGAAATAAGGAAAATGAAATGAACTTCAATGTCATTAATACCCTCAGTGAAATATGGGAAGATATTACATTTGCAAAAAAAACCAGATTGCTATAAAAATTCAGAACACTAAAAAAAGTTTTACAAAACACTGTTGAAAAATTAGAAATAGTAATTATTGTTGTTAAGTGCCAGTGAGTTGGTTCCAACCCCCAGTGATCCAACGTATAACAAATTACAAATAGTCCCCAGTCCTGTACCATCCTGAAAAATCACCGCTGTGGGGTTTCTGAGGCCGTAAATCTTTACAGGAGCAGAAAGCCTCATCTTTCTCCAAGGGAACAGCTGGTAGAAACTGTTAGCCTTGCAGTCTGCAGTCCAACTTGTAACCCACTACACTTCTAGCGTGCCTTTTGCATAGAGCAAGTATACAGTTATCATTTTAGTCACTATTATAATGATGATTTATAAACTATACATACAAGGGTAAATAAAAAAGTATTACTACAATATTATAGAAACCTTTATTAAACAAAAATATCAAAATGTAAAGCTATTATTCCTCTACATAGCCTCCCTCTAGTTCTATAAACTTGTGAAGGTAGTGTGGTATTGTAAGATAAGCACTGGACTACTAAGTCCAAGTTGGCAGTTCAAACCCACCAGGTACTCCTCTGAAACCCTATACCAGGTTGCTATGAGTTGGAAGTCACAGAATTCTAGACTCTGATTTATATCAGCATCAAAACAGCAGTTTGGGCATCCTTCGGGGATTCAAACTGCGTTCTTTTTCAATGTTCTTTGAGTTTGGGAAACAAAAAGAAGTTAAAGGAGTGAGATGAGTTCTGTAGGGTGGATGGAGTAAGATCTCCTAAGGAATTTCTTGTAAGACAGCCTTTGCTAACCTTGATGAATAAGCAAGGGCATTGTCCTGATGGGAAAAAAACAAAAACAAAAAACAACTCTTCAGTGTAACTTTCCTGGTCTGTTTCTCACCAAGGCAGTCTTCAATGTTCTTAAAGCTTCCTAACAAGCCCCCATGATTTTCCTGTGTCCTTTGAGAATATCGATCACAATTCTCTTTGGAATGTCTTAAAACAGTCACCATAACTTTCTGAGCTTTCTGTCTTGAATTTAAGTGGCCCAGCAGATCCCACTGAAAGCCACTGTTTGAATTGGACCTGTCTTTTGAAGGCAGCCTAATGAGACCAAGACAAGAGAATTACTTAGAATAGTTGCTGGCAGCTATTCACTAATAACAGAGACATGTTTAAACACCTTTGCTTGGAATAAATCCATGCATGCATGATCTGGAACCCTACTGTTGTTATTGTTGTTGTGAAGTGCTGTCGAGTCGGTTCTGACTCATAACAACTCTTTATAGGGTATCCAAAGAGTAGCTAGTGAGCTTGAACCACTGATGTTGCAGTTCACACTGACCTTGCAGCCCAGCACACTAACCCACAGTGACACATCAGGACTCCAGAACCCTAGAAGTACTTTTTACTTTTCCTCATACACATAGCTTGCATCCTAACTTTTTCTTTTACTAATTTGTCTCAGACAAGCTACCAACCTAGACCCTCAAGTTTCCTATTAGGCAAAATGGGAATGTATGCAATGTTATTTCCATGAAAGAAAACATCTAAGCATTAGAGAAAATATAAACTGCAATCCCTGATAAACAGTACATGTTTAATAAACTTGCAGAAATTCATTTCTCAGAGTCTCAATTTGTTCATAAAGGAAATGAAGATAATGTTAATGACCACCTCACACAATTACTGTAAACAGTGTGTTGTTGTTAAATGTCATTGTGTCAGTTCTAACTCATGGCTACCCTGTATAGGGCTTCCAAGAAGCAACTCGTGAGTTTGAACCACTGACCCTGTGATTCAATGGTTATCCCACTGGAACAGGTAGACTATGCAAAATAAATAGCCATGGCCTAGACTCTAACTCTCAGAACTGCTCTTGGTATCAATAAGCAAGAGACCAATTATGAGGGCATTTTGGCTGAAGAACAATCCCAGCTGTTAATATTAGTGTGTCTCAATAAGTTTTGTTGTTGTTAAGTGCTGTTGACTTGGTTCCAACTCATAAAGGGATATTGAGGAACGGCTGGTGGGTTAGAACCACTGACCTTGCCATTAGCTGTCTAGTACTTAGCCTACAGTGTCACATCAGAAATGTTAGACATAGTCATTATTAGTTTCTTATTTATATATATTCCTGTGATTTTCACTGTGAATACGAAGCATTTACAGCTACAGAAATAAATAATTTTTTAAAATTATTACCTTAACATGTCTGGTTATAAAGAGTAGTTAATATGGGGAGAGAAAAAGGAACTTAACTTCTTATCACGTGATAAGATCGGGAATCTCTAGAGCACCACATGACCTCAGTCCCTACTCTGACCACCTTCATCCATAATTTAAATTCTGCATCCCTTTTAGGATGTCCCATTTGCAAAGCCCTTCAAAATGGGCACTGCACCATCCCTTCTAACCAGGGCTGCTATGATAGTAAAAAGACTCAAGACACCAAGTGCTAAATCTAAGCTTTGTCACTAATTGCCTGTGTGACCTTGGCAAGACAGTCTCCAGATCCTTATTTATGTAATGGGAACAAGAATGTCTGTTCCAGCTGCCAAGGGATCAGCTATGACTCAAAGGAGAAACTGTACTTAGGAAAGCACAAAGTACTATGCAAAGTGTGGACTAAGGTATGACAGCATTGGGGTGAGCCCCAGAAAACATGGTGCCAAAGCTACCAGTGACTGAGTTTCAATTAGGAAACCCTGGTCAGACAAACAGGTCAGAGGGATGCAGGAAGCTACACAGGGTTGCATGTTGTTGTTGTTGTTGTTTTGTGCCATGGAGTCGGTTCCAACTCATAGCGACCCTGTACAGGGTTTCCGAGGCTATAAATCTTTACAGGAGCAGAAAGCCTCATCTTTCTCCCATGGAACAGCTGGGAGTTTCGAACTGCTGACCTTGCAGCTCGCAGCCCGATTCGTAACCACTATGCTACCAGAGCTCCTCACACAGGGTTGCATAGGCAGCACTTAACAAGCAATTGACCAAACATCAGTCATAGAAAACCACTCCAGCACCATCAGAGACAATAGCTTCAGTACCCTGGACACTTAACTCTTAAGGCCTTGAAGAGCATGAAGAGACACGGGAAAAGGAGAAGAAAATGGAAATTACGTGTCTATCTTGGCCAAGCTGTGAAGTAGTAGTTGTGAAAGTGTGGTCAGGTCAGTTCTGACTCATCGAGAACATGTATAGCGTTTCCACGGATCAACTGGTGAGTTTGAACTAACAGCGTGTTGTTAAATGTGAAGTAGGCCATGCTCACTTTACCTTTCCTTTCTAATATTACCCCCTGCTTTCTGTTGCTTCCTACACCCCTCAATCAGCCCATAGGATCACAATGACCTGGTGGTACCTCCTGGTGGACTGCCCACTAAACTCCTGTTCTACAAGCAACAGCCCACCAAGGTCTAGCTGCTCCAGAAGATGTCTTGTACTCAAACAAGTACACCCTGCCCCAACATTTGAGCATTTAAAGTCCTTCTAGGAGTCCTTTGGGGGCAGTGGCTTCAGCATTAACCTAAGGTTCAGACTTTCAAACCCATCAGCAGCTCCGCAGGAGACCAATCAGTATGTCTGCATCTTTAAAGATTGACAGCCTTAGAAATGCTTTGGGGCACTTTCACTCTGTCCAATTAGGTCACTAAGAGTCTGAATCAGCTCAGAAAACCGTGGGTTTGTTTTTAATTTTATTCCTTTGTGGCTCTTCCTGTAGTTGTTGTTGTTAAGTGCCACTGAGTCGGTGACCCTGTAGAGGGTTTCCAAGGAGCATCTGGTGAGCTGGAACAGCCGACTTTACAGGTCAAACCGACTTTGCAGTCCAGCGCATTAACCCACAGCGTCACCCCAGGACTCTTTTCCTATAGTTAATGATCATGAAATAAACTAATTTACGATAAGTTGTCAATGACCACATCTTCGGATAGGTTATCCTGTAGCAGTCCTATTTTTCATTAAAATTCTGAAAATGGAAATACCTTAATCCAGAGTCTTCAAAAATGCCCTCACTAGGAACTTACACATCTTTTGCTTTTATCATATTCCAGCTCTGCCTCTTAACAGTGACCATGAGCAAGTCACTTAGTCTCAATGTGCCCTTTTTGATATGTGTAAATAGGCATGATAATAAGACATACTTCACAGTATAGAAAATTAAAATGAAAATTAACCAGTTACTATATGACAAGCATTTCGAGTCCCAATGTGGCACTGTAGGATAAGCACTTGATTACAAACTTGGTTTGAACCACAAAGTCGGCAGTTCAAACTCACCAGGCACTCCTCAGAAACCCTATACAGGGTTGCTATGAGTCGGAACAAACTCAATGGCATAAAACAACAACACCATATGACAAGCGTTTGGAAAAGTGGCTATCATAAAATATAGGAATTAATATCCAGGGGCTGTGGTAGCGTAGTAGTTCTGAGATAAGCTGCTAATCTCAAGGTCAGCAGTTCAAAACTACCTGCTGTTCCGCAGAAGAAACATGAGGCTTTCTGATCCCGTAAAGCTTTACAGCCTCGGAACCTTATACAGGGTCACTATGATTCAAAACTGACTCCACAGCACATAACCAACAATCAACCATGTTTATTTTGGAGTCTTGATACAGTGCTATAGGATAAGCACTGAACTGCTAACCACCAACCGTTCCTTAGAAACCTTATACCAGGTCACTGTGAGCAGGAACCAGCTGGACAATACCTAACAACAGCAACAACATTTTTTATAACTTCAAATGCTCGCTCTCCACTACATCAATTCCCCAAGCCTATGTTGTAGATGATGTTAAAGTGCCATCAGGTCATTTCCAACTCACAGTGACCCTGTATAGTGTTTTTAAGGCTATAAACCTTTGAGGGAGCAGCAAGTCTCATATTTCTCTGGTAGAGTGGCTGGTGGGCTTGAAGTGGGGACCCTGTGATTCACAGTTCCATGTTTATCTTACAGAGCCAACTCTCTCCCAGCTTTCCACATTGGGATTGTTTATTTATTCTTTCTTATCCTGGAGTCCTGGTGTGGCGCTCTGGTTTAATGTGCTGGACTGCAAGGTTGGTTTGAACCTCATGGTCGGCAGTTCAAGTTCACCAACCGCTCCTCGAAAACTCTGTACAGGGTCACTATGGGTCAGAACAAACTCGATGGCACTTAACAACAACAACAACAATCCTTTAAGGAAGACGCTCTGGTAACGCAGTGGTTATGAGTTGGTCTGCTAATCTCAAAGTCAGTAGTTTGAAACTACCAGCAGTTCCAGGAAAACGATAAGGCTGCTGCTCCTGTAAGGGACACTATGAATCAGAGCTGTTTCCATGGCACAGCATCAGCACCACCTGTAAGGAAGCCTTCAGTAAACTGAGTGAGTACTAACAACAGCATCAATACGATGGGTAGTCTTAGAAATAGCATGTGTACTTATTCAATGGTGGGCTTGCGATTAGCAGCCCAGTGTTTACCCTGTAGTGCAACACCAGAATTCACCCACCATATAAACTAACTATAACTCACACTCTTCTACAGTGTGGAGCATAAGAAATAATCAATAAATATTGGTGAACGTAAAAGGAAAATTAACCTACTTCTGAGTTATAGGAAGTAAATGCTGTCCCCACATGAATTTTGTAAATGATTCTAAGACCAAATGTGAATACCAAAGTTCAATTTAGCAGAAATATTTACTACATAATCCCATGATGAGTTTTCTTGGAGAGCAGAGGACGAGGCGGGGGG
>NW_006408519.1:23878635-23896493 GCF_000296735.1 Chrysochloris asiatica
GGGGGGGGGAGGGATGAAGGTGCAGGGCGATCTGCAATCACTGGCACATACCACAAACACAGGGATGGGGAAGAGCTGAGTAGGAGAGAGCAAAGCAGGGCCTGGGGAGCAAGGGAAAGGCACAGGAGGCAGGGTGGTGGCTCAACTGTGGCCCAGGAGTTTGACAAAACCATAAAAATGAAACTAGTAGCTCCCAGTCAATTCTGATTCACAGTGGCCCTGTGTGTGTAGAACAGACTGCACTGAAGAGAGTCTTCAGGACTGCTACCTTCCAGAAGCCAATAGAAGTTTCTGGAATGGGTTCAAACTCCCAACCTTTCCATTAGCAATCCAGTGCTTAACCATTTGGGTCACTCAGGACTATGACACTTGTTAAACACTTGGAGTCCTGGTGTGGCGCTGTGGGTTAATGCGCTGGACTGCAAAGGTCAGTTTGAACTGCAAAGGTTGGTGGTTCAAGCTCACCAGATGTTCCTTGGAAACCCTATACAGTGTTGTTATGAGTTGGAAATGACTTGACAGCACTTAAAAACAATAACAACAATCTCTTGGTTACTGGTTGCTTCCTCTCCTCCACCTGTTCATCACTGAGACATAAAGAAACTCCTGACAAAATAAAGTGCAAGGTATATTTACTAAAGCTTGATTAATAACAGCAGATTTCCAACTCCAATTAAAGAGCAGGCATCCTCTCCAAAGTAAGCAAATTTTTTTTAAAAAGCAAATTTACATGGAAATGGTCACATTTTACAACTGCAAATAGCATAGAATTAGGGCAACTATGTGTCCTGGAATTCTGCAGCAATTCCAGATTCAAACATTCTACCCCTTGTGCCTCATAAACCAGTTGGAAATTCTGAAAACGCCAGTATATTAGTCTCCAAACTATATCTCCAAGAGCATCTTTTGTTTGGGGAAGCATCATATAACTCTTCTGTCAGATTCTCTAATCAGTATTTGGCTGAGCAAAACAAAAAGGTAGTCTCCGTAGGTCTTTGTAGGTGAATGAAGTATTGGTCCCATTGTATAAAGGGGTATCTTTTGAAGAAGCCAATTCTACATCAGAATCACACAAGGCTACAAGAAGAGCCAAGCCCTTACCATCCCCCCCAATTTAAACTACAAGGGAGCCAGACTTAGCCATCTTTACCTTTAGCTTCACAGAGTATAAACCATAACAAACCTTGGCAAGCAAGACTGATTCCTTTAAGAGACAGGGAGGCTTTTCCCAAAGAGCTCTGGTAACACAATGCTAACAATTTGGCTACTAACTGAAGGGTGATTGGTTTGAGTCCATCAGCTGTACCACGGGAGAAAGCTGTAAGAATTGGCTTCCATAAAGATTGTTGTTATTGTTAAGTGCCACCAACTTTGTTCTAACTCACAGTGACCCTGTTTAGGGTTTCCAGGGAGTGGCTGGTGAATTCGACCTTGTGGTTAGCAATCCAGTGCTTACTTTACAGCACTGCACTAGGACTCTTCCATAAAGACTCAAATTTCTTTTTAATCTCAGTCACCGGCTGATTATGAGGACTTGGAAAGAGTAAGAGAATTATATTAATAGGGACTACCTATTGAATGGAAGGAAATGTCTATATCTAGGTTCCTTGAGCTGCATTTTATGAGAGTGTGCAGTATAATTCTTCACCCCATTGAGTCAGTTCTGACTCATAGAAACCATATAAGACAAAGCAGAACTGTTCAATCATTGTTGTTAAATGCTGCCGAGAGTGTTCTGACACATAGTGACCTTGTATAGGGTTATGACTCATAGTGACCCTGTTTAGGGTTTTCAATGAACAGCTGGTGAGCTTGAACCGCCAACCTTGTGGTTCAAACCAACCTTGCAGTCCCAGACATTAACCCTCAGTGCCACACAAGGACTCTTAAAAGATTACAGCCTTGGATATGAAGAACACCCAAATGGTGGCTTAAAAATCAGAACTCGACTAGAGGAAGAGAAAAAAAACAAAAACAAAATTTTATAAAGAAACGAGGGTAAATTGCTACAATTTGATGAACTTGACCTATACTCAGGGAGGTAGTAGCTCTAAATACCAACAGAGACGGAAGGAGTCTTCACATCAAGTATCAATGCTATCCCCTCTGTACACAGGGTAGATAGGGACAGGCAACTTAGACATTGGCTACCTAAAATGAGGGTGCAATAAAGGCATGAAGTGACTGGCTTACAAGGTTTCAAGAGGGAGTTTAGTTTAAGAGTATGTTGGGGCAGATAGAGTCCCTACTGAATAGTTGTCATTTTGTCTAGATGGGTCTGGTAAAAAGAGATGGGGATAAGATTCTTATTATTCAATAATGAGTAACTGTTATCACGACTAATTGTGACTGTCACAATTGTAAAGGTAGAAGTTTTGTAACAAAAATGGGGGAGTGGTTAATCTTACAGTCCAGAAACAGAGGACCCTAGGATCATCAAGGGAGAAGAGGATAAGCAGAATGCGGGACCTTATCTAGAGAAACAGCAAAATTAGAGATGGAGGCAAAGATGGGGACATTGAGAGAGAGCAGCTAAAGACTCTAGATTCATGGAAAGAGAGGGACTAAGAGCTGGCAGCCAGGAGGCAGACTTGCAGAATGTACCCTCTGATTGTTTAAATGATTATACATTCCTGAGTGTTTAAAAAAAAAAAAAAAAAGAGCTAAAATGAATAGAGAGAAATACTGTTAACTGATGGTACATGGAGGGGATTATAATCATTGAATGAAACAAAGTATATGATATGTTGAATGTAAAACTGGTGGTGTGCCCTGCAAACTTACACTCAATTCACAATAAAAACTTAAAAACAGGAAAAAAGGATTCAGCCTTGGAAACCTTGTGGATGAGCTGTACTCCATCCTATAAAGTTGCTGACCCTACAGCGCCACCCGGGACTCCAAATTCAGGTTACAATTGTAAATACATCAGTTCTTACAACAAAAAAAATGGAATCCTCTTTTTATTTGCTATTGTTGTTGTTGTTAAGTGCCGTCGAGTAGGTTCCGACCCATAGCTACCCTGTACAGGATTTCCGAGGGTGTAAATCTTTACAGGAGTAGAAAGCCTCATTTTTCTCCCGTGTAGCGGCTGGTAGTTTCAAACCACTGACCTTAAGGTTCGCAGCCCAATTCGTAACCACTATAATACCAGAGCTCCTTTGCTATATAACTTCTAAAGTGAGATTCATCTCAGAACAAACATCATAAATTTCCAACTTGACTTTCATATTATAATTATAAAGGAATTTTTTCCCAAAAATATTCCAGGGTATCACTTCTCACCAAAGAGTCCTCTCAATCCTTGTTGTTAAGAGTCATCAAGTTGGTTCTGACTCACAGCGACCTTGTATAGGGTTTTCAAGGAGCTTCTGGAAGGTTTGAACCACTTACCCTACAGCGTCACACTAGGACTCTTAACCCTTAGATAGTCCTTTGGTTCTTATCATACATGAGTATCTCAGGCAATTTTCTCTTCTTTGATGGTTGTCCCACCTAACTGGACACACTGTACAATTCTAATGGTTTTCCAACATCACTTTCATAGAGACCATGAAATTTTTCCTTTTTTGTCAGATCTAAAATTTCTCTTTGCAATCAATTTACTCAGCATACATACCGTATGGCCAAGAGATCATCAGACAATCAGAGAGCAGCCTATAAAAGTGCCAGTGTTAAGTGGCAAGTGAATTTTTGGTGGAGAAAATTAAGTTAAGAGTCTTTTAATGAACATATTAATGATATGATAACTATGATTCCCTATGTTGCCTCATGACTGCAGGAACCAGATAGTGAATACGTCAAATAATCAACAGAGAGAAGGAGCATGCCCTGGACAGTTTCAGTTGCGTTTTGCTGGTCATAGCTATGTGCCTTGAGTACCTGCTATTAGATGAGGTGCTTCCACACAAGATTACTCACAGGGTTATAAAAATGGCAAAGGTGTTTGCTTTAGTGTGGGAGGAAAACAAGGACAGACAGACAGCATCGTCACCATCATCCTGCCTAATCATTAGGGAGCATTTGGAATCCCTGAGTGATGTGCCAATGGTTAATGCTCAACTGCCAACTTGAGAGGCTAGAGGTTCAAGTCTACCCAGCAATGCACTGGAAGAATGGCCTGATGACCTACTTCCAAAAACCTGCCACTGAAAATACTATGGGATGCAATTCTATCCTGACACATATGGGGCTGCCATGATTTGAACTGATTTAATGGCAACTTGTCTGGTTTTTTTGGTGCGTTTTTTTGTTTTGTTTTGTTTTGTTTTGCTCTTACTGAGCACCTACTAGACACTATCCTAAGAACTTTGGGTGCAAATTTACCCTTTCAAGAAGCCTATAAGCAAAGAAGTCTCAGTAAATTACCCAGGGCCATGTAGCTGATCCTCAGCACAGTACGGTTCACGCCCAGTCTGCCCACTTAAAAGTAAGACTGTGAGCGCCCTATCAGCTGTGGTGAGCATACCATGCTAAGCAGACAGGAAAGACAACACAAACAGGTCTGAGCCCCTTCTGTACCTCAGGACTTGAAGTCTACTGTCATTTTGAAGGCCACACCCCATGGCTAATCTGCAGACACCTGTCAAATCATGAAAACGGGGATCTGTTGAGCAGAATACCACCAAACACATTCAAGCACAGCCCGGAGAGCCTAGGAACAGTGAGTAGCAAAGCAGCATCCACAAAATGACTGGGTAGAAACATGCAAGCATGTGGGACTCGAATGTGGGATTGGTCAATTACACCACCCTGCTAGGTTTGAAAGGAGTCGTCTCAGAAGTAGGATTGGGGGATCTCACTACATTAAGAAAGAGGAGCTAGGGGTAGAGCACATCCTTTGGACGCTGAGACTTTCTTGTGCTGACACCCAAAGAGTGGCAGAGGAGAGGCAGCAACAGAACCAAGAGCATGAGACAGAACAGTGCTTCTTGACCCGTGGAAGAAGCAATCTGAGGACATTCAGGCAGGAAGCTTGTTGTAGAGTGGAGTGTCTCCAGGTACTTCACTGAAGGGCTAGGGTTGCTAACCCACAGAGCTAGAACTGAGTGCCTTCAAGCTAAGGCTTAGCATGGAGTAGAGTGTCCTTTGGGAATGCATCTGTAACATTGCCTGAGCAGGGCAGAGGCCAACAGGGCACGTGACTAAGCGGTTGAGGACCAGAGAGAGAGGTGTGCCTGCAGAAACAGCTAGAAGAGGCACTCCTGATGAAAAGAACTGTATCCTGAATGTAATCTGCTAACTTCCATAATAAATTTTGTAACTGTGTTTGTGGTCTGTGAGTTCTGTGAGGTCAACACAATGAATAATTGAGCCCAGTAGAGAAGTAGAGAAGAATGCTGTGGAAGGAACATTGGTATCAAAACTGATGAAGAAGGTTGGAGGATGGAGGCATGTCTGACCTCAGCCTCACAGGAATCAGCCTTGGACTCATGTTGGTTATGATTCTCCTTCCCCTGGTTAAGTTAGAGGAGATCAGATGCTGCATCCATGCCATGTTTACCTCACCAGAGCAGCTGGCTCATCCCAGCCCCAGGGCACTGTGGGAGGAGACTATGGAAGGAAGGCGGTGAGGCAGCTGCCCCTGTCACTAGACAGCTGCTGCCCCATCCTGCGCCTCACTCAGGGAGGTGAGCTGTACAAGCAGCTTCCTGCACCCACACTTTAGAAAAATCAGGCTAAATATAGCCAAGTTTGCTCTCATGAGCCAGCTCAAAGAGGGTGGTGCAGCTACATTCCACTTCAGAAAATCAGAGCGGAATCTACTTGATTTACAAGACAGCACCTTTCCTTGCTTGCTCTTGTGGTTTCCAAAGGACCATATGCATGCTCCAACTGGGCTGTGGGGAGTGCTTAGGTTTGGCCAAGCAGATAATGAAGCCCTTCGGGAAAGGAATGAGCAGGTTTGACCTAGAAGAACCCTTTCACTTTCCTGCCATCAATGGCTAATAAAAACCACAAAACCAGGACGGGGGGTGAAATCCATTTGGTAGCACACATCCCATACATACCACTCAGTTGTATGTACTTTTCCCCACCCCCCACCCATCAAAATCCCCCTCAAAATCTAACTCGAATGTGATTCCCTTCACTAGGCTACCCCATCCCGCTCAGAACTAAATGTCCCACTTGTTCTCAGTCCTCCTACATTGTGTTGCTGGAGCTCTGATTTAGCATTTACATCATTCGGCCTAATCTGTCTGTTGTCTACTTCACCAAAGTGGAGGCTGAAAGTGGACAGGAAAAGGGGCAGTGCAGGCCAAGTCCCCTTCTATTTGAATCTTCCCACCAAGTCTTGTAGTGTTCCTTACACATAGGAGGTATTCTATTACGCATCACCAGAAAATGCAAAATTGGTCTGGATGCCTGTGAATGAGAGTTTGTAATTGTCACTCTTTCCTAAATAAACGCACAACCTCACTCCCCAAAATTCAAGCCCAGACTTCCTGGTAGATCCTGGCTGCCCCTCCTGTAGCGTGGCACCACGGCATCTCCTGTAACTCAGCATCACAGTGCACAGTCACATCTGTGGGGTTCTAGCTAATCTCCCTGATCAGCACCAGTCATAGGTTGGGGGCCATAAGAGAACAACAGCAGAGGAGAAGGAAAAGATGGGAAAGATTAATTAGTCAGGGCTGCCCCAGGCTATGCAGAAGTAGGATTAGACCAGATGCCTCCTAGCTAAGAGTTCTGGAAGAAGAGAGATGAAAGTGGCAGGAACCACTGTCCCCTCAAGTTTAAGCCAAAGTCTGAGGCCCAGTTTCTTCTTCATACACAGTAACGGATCAGGAATTTTTAAGGATGGGTTGGTTTCTAGGCACTGTTCTTATGTCCTATAGCTAAGGGATCAACAGAAAGTCTTTCTCCCAAAGTCATCGCTGCAGGAACATGAAGCACCATGGGTTAAAGAACGACAAAGAAAAAGGAGTCCAAAGGACCTGGGTTGATAAGTAAAATGGAAGAGAGTTAGGAAGCATATGTTGAACAATAACATCATGACTCTGTGGAGCCAAGTATCTAGGAGGGAAACTTTTCCACATTTCCCCTGTGACATCAGAAACATCCATCAGCCTACCCATTAATCCATTTGGTCCTCCATTGAATCTTTCATCCATTCATTTAGCAAGTTTTACAATGGGCCTGCCATGGACCAAGTGCAAGACACAATCCCTACTCTCAGAAAACATCACCAAGTAAAAGAGGTGCACATAAACCATGCTCTCCACAAGGCAAGTTAGAGAAACGCAGCTCTTGCAAACACAGAAAAGCCACCCTCTGGCTCTACACTGCAGAGGAGGGGCCATCTATCAGAAGGCCTTTCTGGTCTCACTCTCTAGCCTCTCTTAGGTCCTCCTCAGGCACAGAGAAGACAAGGATGCAATAGACATGTTTTTAAAGGAGCAAAACATAGGCAGCTTGGACTTTTATAACTTGGGACCCATCTACCTGCTAAAGAAGCTTACCCTCTGTTTTGCTCCTCTGGACTGGCAGTGTTATAGAGGTGGGAGCCCTATTTCCAACATTCCTATGATGGCAAAGTCCACTGTTGGGTGCCAAGTTAGCAAGCTCACTTTACTATCTGACTCAAAGCCAGAGAGAATAACCCAGTGTCACCTTATAATAAAGATGGCATCTCTATCTCCAATGAGTGACTCCTTTGACCCTCTATGAATAGGTTCTGAATTCCAGTAGGGTAGAGAGTCATCATTTATTTACTGTCCAGTATTTTCCATGAATGCTTCTGTTTGCCCCAAGTCTTTGTTTGAGTTGTTATTAGGTACAGTCAAGTGGATTCTAATTTATAGTAGACCTCTAATTCCTATGCAGATAACCAGGTAGATTCTCCCATAGAACAACTGGTGGGGCTGACCTGTCAACCTTTAGCTAACCTGGTTAGGAGACATGCACTTAGCCACTGTGTGGTCAGGGGCCCTTGTTTGACTTCAATCCCCCTCCACCTTCTCCCATAGTCATCATTATTACTGAGCCTTACTCATATTTTGGTGATGGGCAGGTTGTTCACTATTTTACTGGGAAGCAACTACAAAACCTAAACACTGGGTGATATATCTGAGGTCATTTAATTAGGATAGAAAATTCAGATCCCCTAGCAACAATGTGGCATCCTGGCATGACGCAGTAAGATAAGCAATGGACTGCTAACCACAAGGCTGGCGGTTCAAACCCACCAGTCACTCCTTGGAAACCTTACACACGTCTCCATGGATCAGAACCGAATTGACAGCACTTACTAACAACAATGTAGAGCCCTGGAGGCACAGTGGGTTATACCTGGGTTTGAACCCACCAGTGGCGATGTCGGGGGAAAGATGTAGCAATCTGTTCCCATCAAGATGTACAGACTCTGAAATAATGGGGAGCAGATGTACTCTACCCTCTCAGGTCACTGAGTCAGAATCAACTAGATGGCAGTGGCTAACATCAATGGAGAAACCCTGGTGGCACTGTGATTAAATGTGTGGCTGCTAACCAGAACATCACGAGTTCGAACCCACCATTCACTGCACGGGGAGAAGATGTGACAGTCTCCTTCCGTAAGGATTACAGTCTTGGAAACCCCATGAGGTAGTTCTGCTCAGTCCTATGGGGTTGCTATAATAGGTTAGAACGGACTCCACAGCAGTGGTGGTTGGGAACTCTGCACAGAGCACTCCAGTTAAAATCCTTCTGTGGGGGTGGGGTGCTGAACACGTGGAAATAATTTTTTCTGCCATGGAAGAGGAGCTATTCTAGCAGACTTGGAATCAAAACATCATGTACAATGTTCGCCCAACCCACTTTTCTTACACAGCTCTGAGGATAAAGCAAGACGGAGAGAAGAAATTGGGGGCAGAGAGTTAGAAAGTCTTCATTTGCTCTGGCCAATGACACAATCACATTTCATTCACTAAGCAGTGACTGAGGGTCACCTAAGTGCTGGCCACCACTCTTGTTGTTGGGTGCCTTCCAGCTGAAATCAGAGACTAAAAGGACACTGTCGCTAATAAATCCTCTTTGTCCTTCCCCCTGAATCATACTACGACCCACTCCTAGTTACAAATCAGAGACTAATAGGACACTGTCGCTAATGAATTCTCTTTGTCCCTCCCCCTCAATCGTACTGCGACCCATTCCTAGTTACAAACATGACAGCAACAGTCGTCATCATCCACATAACACATCTGCAAGGCCTCCCATCGTGTAGAATGGATCACTCTCTGGTCCCTGCATGTGGCCTCCCTTCCGCAGGTCTACTTAAGAGTCGATTTTAACATTTTTTTTACAAAGATAATGGATAGCAATACAACCCCTATGCAGACCACCAGTGATCTGGTCTATGGCTGGAAAGTGTACTCTAAGCTGCCCATAAGTGCAAAGCCTAGGTCATGTTCAAGTAAGAAATATAAATGTTGTTGTTAAGTTGAATCAGTTGAATCAGTTAGGACGCACAGCAAACCTGTATAGCATTCCCAAGGCTGTAAATCTTTGCCGGACTAGAAAGCCTCATCTTTCTCCCTCAGAGGGACTAGTGGGTTTAAACCGCTGACCCTGTGGTTCACAGTCCAGTGCTTATCTACAGAGCCATGATGCTCCCTAGAAACATAAATTGTTGTTGCTAAGAGCTGTCAAGTTGGTTCTAACTCAAAGCAAACCTGTATAGAGTTTCCAAGGAGTGACTGGTGGGTTTGAACTGCAAACCTTGCAGTTAGTAGTCCAGCGCTTATCCTAGAGCACCACACCAAGATTCCAGAAACATAAATAGAATGCTGTATTTCAATTCAGAGTAGAAAAAAGTAACCCAGTGTAGCAAAACAACAAGAAAGAAAGGGCACCTCTCCTTTTCATCCTAATTCCAAGGCTGCAGGTTCAGCAAAATGAATGAGCTCTGTACTTGCTATTAACACTTTACAAGTTCACATTTACTTAACAAAAAGGTTACACATTGGAAAAATCTTCTAATTTGTTACTAATTAGAAAGACTGGCTGGCACAAGTGAAAATTCAGGATACGAAACATGTGCCAAGCAGTACTGTGTTGTTGTTGTTGTTTTTTTAATAAGGATGGGAGTAAAAAGAAACTTACTAAGATCCTTCTTTATGTACCTTTCTGTAAACCCTCACCTCAGTTATTTAATCTGCACAAATTTCTTGCGAAGTGAACACTATTTTGCCCCCTGCCCCCCAAAGTAAAACTCAGCCTCTAAATAGTGTGTACTGCCATTCCTACTCCAGTTCTGACAAAATCCTTTATTTTCTAAATCACTGTTTCTCAACAAGCTTGGGGAAATTGGTGGCTATTGCATCCTGCACAGGCCACTTCTTCCCTGTATGGGAGGACCAGGCAATACGGCGCCCATGGGCCCTCAATGCCAGGAGCTGCTCCCTGTCATTGTCCCTATAGTACATCCTGAACATGCCCTAGGGAGACCGTGTCACCCTCAGCTGAGAGCCATTGCTCTAAACATTCTAAAGCATTGGGGGAAAATGCCAAGAAGAGGCAATTCCTTTAAAAGAGAAGTCTCCCCTACCCTCAAATCTCTCGAAAATGATTTATGTTATAAAATGTGGGGTCCTGAAAAAGCACATGTACCCTCATGGCGCAACTTACACAATCTTCATTAATTAATTGATAGTTCATTCCAAGGACATTTATTGCCAGCTGCGCCTTGGAAATCCTACACAGGGTCTTTATGAGTCAGAACTGACTTGATGGCACTTAACAACAACATTTTGAGCCCTGTAGGATAGGAGTCCTGGTGTGTACTATGGGTTAATGCACTGGACTGCAAGGTCGGCAGTTCAAGCACGCCAGCTGTTCCTCAGAAACCCTTTAGGGGGTCAGGGTATTATGAATCAGAACCGACTTGACAGCACTTATCAACAGGTTAAGCACTGGTATGGTGCCATAGGGTAAGCACAGGACCGTAAGGTTGGTTTGAATTGTAATATCAGTGGTTCAAACTCACTAGCCACGCCTCAGAAACCCTATACAGGGTCGCCATGAGTTGCAACCAATTTAACAATAAGAACAGGATAGGCACTGGACTACTAAATGCAAGGTCAGCAGATCAAACTCAACAGCCACACTTTAGAAATCCTGTACAGGATCACTATGGGTCGGAACCAACTAGACATCACTTAACAACAACATTATGAGCCCATGGGAGAATGATCTGGCTGTCTGCCCCCGTAACGCTTCAGTCTTGGAAGTCCTACATAAGGTCTCAGAGTTGGAACTGACATTACTTGTAGAGCAGGTAGTTTGGGTTAAAAATGAACCCAAGTCACACCAGGAGTCCACAACCACAAACGTGGCACAGTGAGTTAGGCATTGGGCTACTAATCACAAGGTCAGTGGTTCAATCCCACCAGCTACTAGACAGGAGAAAAGATGAAGTTTGCTGCTGAAGGCATCTCCCGCAGACTGGGAGGCAAGTGCAGAATGGGGTAGTGGTTGGGGGGCAGGTTCCCAGAGGAAGTGAAGCTTCCACTGAGTCTGGAAAGACCAAGTGGAAGGAACCAGGAGGAACCAGATACCAGTCAACAAAACTGCCTTTACAATGAAGACCAATACTTTGAAACATATTTGCAGCAATAAGTTTTAAATACTTTCTTCATTCTTCATGTTGAGACTTCATTGTGATTCAAACCTAGGATCTCTTGTTACTGGGCAGGCACTTAAACAAATAAGTCACAAGATAATAATATTAACAAGGTCTCCTCCCTCCACATGTACTTCCTTCCAAAGCCCTAGTTTTTGTAAGGTCTGGCTTTGCTCGTTCAATAAGCCATTAGACAAGAAATATGACTAATTCTCCACTTTTTACAATGAGCAGGAAATTGTTTCTAAGTGCTATGTGGCAACAAAAGGGAGTGCACTTCACTTTAGGACATAGAGGAGTTGGTAACAAGAAGATAGCCAATGTTGTCTGAGGGGTAGAATGGGAGGGATTGTCAGTGAATTTACACTTGGAAATGAACTTGACCTTGGTTATTATTATTACTTTTTACATCTGAATGGTCCTGTCTTACCATCAACTGCAACAACCAAAAAGCTAAATTCTTACCCTATTTAGCACATTCGCATAAAGCAAAACCTTAGAAAAGTCTTTGTTTTTGTCTTTTTTAGTCGTTACACACACACACACACACACTTTCCTCTTTCTTTTCTTTGTTGCATAGAGCTTTGTTTTTGTTGGTGTGGTCTGGAAAACTGGAGATGGTCAGCTGGGGATCACTGATCTAGAGATTACCCAAAGGCTATGTTTATTAGCGCTGAGCATAGATGTCGGGCTGTTGCTACTTCACGTTAAGAGTACAGTAATTAAAATGAGAGCAAGAGTCAGATTCATTTGGTTTCTCTCTCCTGGGGCGGGGAGGGGAGGAGAGAAGCAAGGAAGCACGCCCGTGTGGTTCATTCTTGCTAGCCTACAAGGAACAGTCTCATTTCCCCTTGGCAAGAAGCCTAAAGCAGCTGGCAGGCGATGCCCTCTTTTTCTTAACCCAGTCCCCTCGGACCTGAGCCACCCTTAATTGTATAGGTGAACTAGAGCCTCCACTTAGTTAGTGATCATTCCATCTCATCATTCAGTCTGACCTCGCACTGCAAATCTCAAACACTTGGGGTCCATATATTTCCCCCAGAAACTATATTAAGACAGCCTGGGGTCCAAGGTAAAAGAGGCTGAAGTGAAAAACTCAGGAGATCCTTCCCAAACAGCCTGCCCTTGCTTTCAACCAGGAAGTTCAAAAGAGGCAGCACTGGTCAGCCCAAACTGCAAGACCAAAGGCAACAAATTATGCAAGGAAAGAGGTAGGTGGTCTTCAAAGATACAGATCCCCCCAAATCAAAGAGGTCGCTTGTTCTTTTTCCCATCCCTAGTGGATTCTACTTCTCTCCTTTAAACTTTGCTAACCCCAGAAGGCTTGTAGAAACAGAGATTGGAGTAAGACAACTCCCCCTCTGGGTACATCTGCTGCCGCCGTCGAGTAGACACGGGGAGGGATCCTCGACCCAATCGCCGTCCAAGCTTCCCAATGACGCACCTGGCTAGGGTCCTCTCCCACGTGTGGGGGGCGACGCGAGTATCCTCAGCCCCGTTGTTTCCCAGCCCGCCCAGCGTGGACAGGGGCAGGGAAAGGAGGCACCTCGGGGCTTACCCTCAATGCCGGTCTTCCGGCTTTCCCCCCACATCCAGATCACTGTTTCTTATTAGGGGCACTTTTCTCTAGATCTAAAGTGCTGCGCATCTACATCTCTCCAGAGCAACAGAATAAAGCGCCTACTGGCCTTCTGCAGCTCAGGTGAGTGGAAAAAGGTGTAGGAGGAAGGGGCCCTCTCAGCACCACCCCTTTCCTCTCCTTCTCCCCTCAATCCCCAAGGTTCATAAGGATGTGTGTATTGGGGTGCGCGGGTTAAGGCGGGGCTAAAATGCCCCAAGCGTCCCTTACCTTCCACAGCCATTCTTTCAGAGCTTGCCTAACGCATGCATAATTTTCTTGGCCGAGCTACTCCTCCAGCCCTGAGCTGCCCCCCCCTCCTCTCGCTCTCGCCTAAATATTCTGCGCTCATCTGCTCCAAGACCAACCTGCCGCGGTCACGCTGAGCGAAGCTGCCGGCTCCCAGCTGGGCGCGGGGCCGTCTGGGAAGTGTAGTTCCTTCCCTCATCCCGACTCAAAGGGGAACACCCGGAGTCCTACTCGTTGTACGGCCTCTCGCCACACTCAGACCGAAGCTCGGACTTCGGTCATCAGGGACGGAGCCACCCACCCTGGGGGACCCCAGAGAGGACCCGGGAGGTCGAGCCGGTGCCGCGGACTACACTTCCCAGGATTCCGTGCTCTGGGCTTCGTGTCGCTCGGAGTAGGGACCCGTGATTGAGACCTTCCCTGTCAATTAGAAGGGGTCAGGCTTAGAGTAGTGTGGTGGGAAAGCAGAGAGGCAGCTGGACTTGTGATGTGCTCACCAAGGTTGCTACTCTGGGCTCAACCTCCTGCAGCGCACACCTGACCTCTTTAACCACCCTTCCTAGGGTAGTCAAGAATGGTAGTGGGAGGGTAGAGCAGAGCCACCGCCACGGTTTTCCGCCTGAGCCAGATCCCGCTGCTCACAGTGCGGTTGAAACTTGTTGCCCTGAACCCTGGGATTGTGGAATCTATGGGAAATCCCACCAGGTGATACAGCTCGCTGCTGATCTTACAGGGTGGGGCTTGTTCCGGTGACTAAAGACAGCGTTGGGGTGGTTGTTGTTAAGTGTCGTGGAGTGGGTTCCAACCCAGAAACCCGGTTTCCGTGGCTGTACATATACGCGGAAGCAGAAAGCTCAGCTTTGTCCCGCAGAGCTACTAGTGGACGTGAACTGTTTATCTTGTTCGCATCAATGTTTATCCTACAGAGCCACCGTGCTCTCCAGCGTAGGGGAAGGGGCTAGTTTAAGAAGCCTGAACTGGTAACACTCACAATGGGTTGTTAGGAGCAAAGCCAAGGAACCAGGATTCCTTCCTAGATTCCTTGCCAGGCTTTGAAGGTGGGAAGCTTTTAGCTTCCATGGGAGGCGCGGGCGGTTGGGGCTCAGTGATAGAGCCTAATACTGAACTGTGTCTGGGAGTCAGTGCTCTTTCAGCTTCCACACCTGTGCCCTATCACCATTCCTCTGACCTAGCTACAAATGCTGGGGTTACTATAAACAGCCAGGCTAAGAGGAATCACATGGACTGAGAGAGCACTCCAGAGCTGGGAAATAACTGATAAAAATGAAGCTTCCAAACTTTTTTCTCTCTACAACCAGATCAGGGCTGGTTGAAGACTTTCATGGATCCTGGTCTCAGAAATGCATATGGCGCCCTCTCGCTCATTCAGCCCACTGCTCCACTTACAGTGTTTGCAAGTTTCTCAAAAATTTTCCTGTAATCACTCCAAAGAAATACAAACTCTCATTTTTTTTCGCTGATGACTACTTAGATTTTTATTGTTTTTCTATCTTGGTCTATTCACCCCCTCCCCGACCAATTTCATTTCTGTGTATGTAGTACAAACGTGCTTTTCTGGTGACTAAGCCTGTGCTTACTCTTCCTACTGAGTAATAGGGCTGTGTCTGGGCACTTAAAAAAAAAAACTGCCTTAGTTGTCTAATATTGTTATAACAGAATGTCGCAGTTGGTGGTTTTAACAGAAATTTATTTTCTCACAATTTAAGAGGCAGTTGTGGCCATTGTTAGGTGCTGTCGAGTTGGTTCCGATTCATAGGGACGCTATGCACAACAGAATGAAACATTGGCAGGTCCTGTGTCATCCTCACAAATATTATGTTTTAAAGTTCATTGTTGCTGCCACAGTGTCAATCCCTCTTGCTGGGGGTCTTCCTCTTTTTCTCTGACGCTCTACTTTTCCAAGCATAGTGTCCTTCTCTAGGGACTGGTCCCTCCTGATAATGTATCCAAAGTATGAGAGACAAAGTCTGGCCATCCTCACTTCTAAGGAGCATTCTGGCTGTGCAGGGTTACTATGAGTCGGAACCGACTCCACTGTACTCAACAATGTAAGTAACTAAAATATCGAATGATGCAAGAAACATGAAAAGATGATGGAAGGAATATACAGTCACTGTAGCAAAAAGAATTGGTCAAAAGTGCAGTCATTTGAAGAGATACTGTATGCTTCAGATCTGATAGTATTGAAGGCTACCCTGAAGGCACTGGAGATAAACAGGGAGGGCTCTTGAAATTGATGGGCTAGAAATTGAAGCGTTTCAACATACTAATGCAGCCCTGGAGGTGAGTGACCACAAACTGCCCTAGGTGACACTTGAACTCTGAATCTGATAAACTGAGTGCAAACCAACCCTGTTTCCAACCTGACACAATAAAGGGAGAACTTTTCAATGGGACAGAATTTCCTTGGACAAAAGGTTTTCCAACCTAATAGGCAGCCAAACACCTCAAGATTTGGAAAGAACTGAAATTCAGTTGTTTCCCCTCTCTGCTCTAGTAAATAAAACCACCAAGCTGTTTAGTCTTGTCGTTGTTGTTAGGTGCCATCAAGTTAGTACCAACTCATAGCAACCCCATGCACAACAGAATGAAACACTGTCCAGTCCTGGACCAACCTCACAATTGTTGCTATATTTAAGCCCATTGTTGAAGCTACTATACCAATCCATCTCGTTGGGGGTTTTCCTCTTTTTCCCTGGCCCTCGACTTTCTCCAGGGACTGGTTCCTCCTGACAATATGTCTGAAGTATGAGAGATAAAGTCTGGCCATCCTGGTTTCCAAGGAGCATTCTGGCTACACTTCATGCAACACAGATCTGTTGGTTCTTTTGGCAGTCCATGGCACTTTCAGTACTCTCTCCAACACCATAACCCAAATGTATCAATTCTTCCATGGTCTTCTTTATTTACTGTTCAACTTTCATGTCTTAGACTGAAGGAATAGAAAAGAAACCCATGAAGCAGACACTATAAGCAGTTCTCTACTTTTGGCTGTGTACCATCCCCATCTTGGACACACATGATCAGGATCTTTGAGGCTTGAGTCTTGTTATCAGGTTCCATGGAGTAGGTTTGTACTCATAGTAGCTCTGTGTACGAAACACTGCCTGGTCCACATCTTGGATTGAGACAGTCAACACTTAAAAAATCCAGAGATGATTCTAATCTGAAGCCAGGGAGGCAAAAATCATTGGCCTTTCTTTCAAGAGTTTAAGAATTTAGGTGGTATTAGAATGTAAAAGTTACTGAAATCCATGTTGCATTAAAAATTTTCATTTAACTCAAGTTTTTCAGATCTTTTCCAGCTGATATGTGTTCTAGTTTGAGTTTCATTTTGGTATAAATATCAATAAGATATGATGGAAATATTAGTTTGAACCATATGGAATAGCAAATATTTGTTTAGTTTTTACCTTATAAACAATACCATTTGGTTCAGCCTTATAAAAGTTAAGTAGAAGTAAAACATGAGTCTTCAATTCTGGTTGAATAACAGCATCATCTGCGGAGATTTTTAAATAAGAATGCCCTCTGGAATGGGCAAATGAAAAGAAACTATCAAGTGTTGTTCTGAGTGTAGAGCAGTAAGGGCTCTTAGAAAGGAGTCCTAGTAATATAGTGCTCACAGCACTCTGATGCTAGCCAAAAGGTGGGCCGTTTGAACCAACAAACCACTGGAGAAAGATGTGGCAGACTGCTTCCGAAAGATTTACAGTCATGGAAACTCTACAGCATTCTACTTTGTCCAACATGGGCACCAGGAGTCAGAATAGACTGGATGGTCACGGGTCATAAGGATACTCATAAAAGCGGGGGTCAAGTCCTGGTGTGGCACCCTAGGACTGGTAACCCCAAGGCTGGCAGTTCAAACTTACCAGATCCTTCTAAATCCTTTCCAGGGTCACTAGGAATTGGAAATAGTAGACAGCACTTAACAACAACATACATGCGGGACTTCATAGAAATTTTCTATTAGCTTTGATTCCATTTTTCCATGGCCTTTTTGAAGCCCCCTTGTATGGTCATATTGTTGTTAGGGGTCATCAAGTCAGATTTGACTCAGAGCAACCTTGTGCACACTAGAATGGAACACTGCCTAGTCCTTCACCATCTGCACTGTTATGTCTGAGTCCATTCTTGCTGCCACTGTGTCCGTCCATCTCCTTGGAGGTCTACCTCTTTTTCTCTGACCCTCCATTTTGCTAAGCCTGATATCCTTCTCCAGGGACTGGACTCCTGATAACATGTCCAAAGTACGAGAGACAAAGTCTCACCATCCTCAGTTCTAAAGAGCATTCTGGCTGTACTTCCTCCAAAACAGACATTTGTTCTTCTGGCACTTCATGGTACTTTCAACATTCTTCACCA
>NW_006408519.1:23898318-23929492 GCF_000296735.1 Chrysochloris asiatica
TTCCTGCATTGCTGGTGGGATTGCTAAATGGTCCAACCTCTCTGAAAAGCAAAATGGCATTTCCTCAGAAGTTTGAAAATAGAAATACCTTATGATCCAGCAATTACTCTACTTGGTATTTACCCACAAGAAATACGAGCCATAACATGAGTAGATATATGCACACCAATGGCCATAGCAGCACTATTTACAATAGCAAAAAGATGGAGACAGCCTACATGCCCATCAACGGAAGAATGAATAAACAAACTGTGGTACATACACACAATGGAATATTATGCTAACTTGAAGAACAACAAGGAAGCTGTAAGCTACCACATAACATGGATGAACCTTAAGGACATTATGTTGAGTGAAATTAGTCAGTCGCAAAAGGAGATATACTGCATAGGACCACTACTGTAAAAGACTAAGAAAAAGAACCCATACTAAGTGGGGAGGGGAATTCTTTGCTGGTTACCAGGCTGTGGGGAGTGGGGTGAGTGGAGGGAAGGGAAGGTGAAACACAGGGTAGGGAATAGATACAAGATAGTTTGGGTGTTAGGGAGGGGGGCAATACACAAGAAGGGGAGGGGAATGTAAGAACAAGGCGGATGGGAAAACAATTAGGCAGTTTTGCATGGGCTAAGTGGGACAGAGGTAAATAATGATGTATGCACAACCTTGGAATAAGAAGGCTCCTGGGATACAGGGACTGACACATGGTTGGAATGGGGAAAGTGGGGAAATAATGTTAAGTTGTTTGACTGTCTTTTGAATCTTGGTTTCCTTGGCATACCATTATAAATGGTCACTTGAAAGGGAGAGAAAGGAATAGCCAGAAATATCACCATAAAAAGCTTGTAAGTCTGTCTTTGGCCTATAACTGATTGGAATACCTAAAATGGTGCTACAATGTGCCCAGTGAAGGAGGTTTCCTGCTTAGCCTCTGGATTATATAAGACCATAGGTGGAATCCTGAACCTCACCCAGAATCTTCTGAAGTGGGAAATTTCCACTTGAAAGGACAAGCAGACCAACCTGGAGTGACTAGAAGAACAGAAGATGCTTCTTGAAAGGAAGACCTACAGGAAAAATACAAAATATTATGGCAGTCTGACTGATTACTACAAGAACAAGCAAGTTGCTCACTCAGGAGAAAAGGCAAGTGGTCTGGTCCCCTCAGGGCAAACTCCTTCCAAAACTAAGACTCAAGGGAATACACAAGCAGACATGGGCTCTGATTGGTGACCATGTTGGTCACCGATTAGGGGAAGTGAGGGAAAAACACCAATGAAGCTGCTAGCTAAGCCCTACAACGTTCAATAGACTCCTGTGAATCCAGGTGGAGAACTTGTTGGCCAGCAGTGTGGCAAGACCTGGAGATGCTTGGACCCAGAGTCTGTGACACAGTCACAGAGGACTAGAACAGAGAGTGAAGTGTCCAGCTGATAAGAAGAGAGGGCATATGCATAAGAACACTCACACTTGCAGATAATACCCACTCGACCTGGCTTCAATGACTGGATGATCAGAGCTCAACTAGAAGAAGAAAGGAGAGGAAAAAACAGTAATCTGATACAATTTGATGAACTTGACCTACACCTATGGATGCAGTAGCTCAAAACAGGGAACAAATCTTTACAGTGAGGATCATTCCCACCCTCTCCATACACAGAATAGACAAGGATGGTCAACTTGGACATTGGCTATCCAAAATGGCAGGGGAGGGAGGTTACAGAGGCAAGAAGTGACTGGCTTACAAGCTTTCAAGAGGGAACCTAGATCCAGAGGGCTTGGGGCAAGGTAGAATCTCCACTGAGCTGTATCCAATCTATCTAGGCGAGGCTGATAAAAGGAGATACAGATGGGTCTCTTGTGATACAATGGTGAATAATTGTTATCAGGACTGACTGTGAGGGTTGGAAATGTAAAGGTAGACATTTTGTAGCAAAAAGGGGAGTGATTAACTTTGCAGTCCAAGAGCGGAGGTCCCTGGGACCATCAAGGGAGAAGAGCGGAGTGCAGGACCCTACCCAGAGAAGCAGTGATGCCAGAGATGGAGGCAGAGATGATGATGTAGAGAGATGGAGACTCTAGACCCAGAGAGGGAGAGGGACTGTGTGCTGACAACTAAGAGGCAGACTTACAGCGTATACCCTTTGGTTGGTTGAAAGGATAAAGCGCTGGTGCACAGCTCTCCTGATTCAGAACCATCCATCCTTTAGCAATTTCCTCTTGGTCTATGTACAAGTTTCTCATGGGATATACTCAAGATCACATTTTGACTTTTATGAATGTATGCTTTTGGCAGTGTGCAAATTGATATAGGCTCTTTAGAAAACAATTTGACAGTAAATCTTTAGCTGATTGTATGCATTTCCTGTGAGTCAACAGTTTTACTTTCAGGTATCCCAATAGATACATATACATATGCTCTACAAAATACATGTAAACTATGTTGCTGGTCACATAATTTATAATAACCACAAACTGGTCATAGTTGGAATGTTCATCCACGATACCCAGTGCCACTGAGTCTAGTCCAGTTTATTGCAATAGGACAGAGTAGAGCTGCTCCTCAGAGTTTCTGAGACTATAAATCTTTATGGGAAGACAGCTTCATTTTTCCTCCCGTGGACCAGCTGGTAGGTTTGAAGTGCTGACCTTGATGTTATCTGCCCAATGCTTAAGCCATTGCACCATTGCAACTCCTTAGATTAGATAAATTAATTGTCATATAACCAAACAGTTCTTCACAACAGGGATTGGCAAATTGCAGCATCTGGATGAATTAGGGTTCACTGACTTTTTGCATTGCTCATTAACTAAGTATGGCTTTCACATTTTTAAATGGTTGGAAAAAATGAGAAAGAATACTTCATCACACCTTAGATTATGTAGACATTCCTTTATAATATTCTCAGTCTTGCTTATTGGTCTACAAAATCTGAAATATTTAATACCTGGCCTTTTATAGTTAAGAGTTTGCCAAATCGTGCAATAGAACAATGAGAATGAATAACCTACAACTACATACAACATTCATAAGGTTTCCAGTGATTAAATATTTGGAAGTAGTTCATCACTCCTTCCTAGTCTGTCGTCATCTGGAAGCTCATCTGAAACATGTCCACCATGGGTGACCCTGCTGGTATTTAAAATATCCCTGACATAGCTTCCAGAATCAAGGCAACTCACAAGCACCACAATATGACAAAGTAACAGATGAGTGGTGTATTGCATTAGGCAAATCTGCTGCACAAGGCCTTTTTAATGTGTTGAAGAGCAAAGATGTCAGCTTGAGGACTAATGTGCACCTGAACCAAACCATGGTATTTTCAATAACTTCATATGCATGCGAAAGCTGGCCAGTGAATAAGGAGGACCGTAGAAGAATTGATGCTTTTGAGTTATGATGTTGGAGAAGAATATTGAAAGTGCCATGGGCTACCCAAAGAACCAATAGATCTGTGTTGGAAGAAGTACAGCCAGAGTGCTTTTTGGAGGTCAGGATGGCCAAACTTCATCTCTCATACTTCAGACATATTGTCAGTAGGGACCAGTCACTGGAGAAGGATATCATGTTTAGTAATGTGGAGGGTCAGAGAAAAAGAGGAAGACCCCCAGTGAGATGGATTGGCCAAGTGGCAGCATCAATGGACTCAAGTGTGGCAACAATTGTGAGATTGGCCCAGGATTGGGCAGTGTTTCGTTCTGTTGTACGTACAGTCACTATGAGTTGGTACTGACTCGTGGCAGCTAAAAACAACTACATAAAACATGGGAGTGTGGTAGCTTCTTATGATAAGCTTTGGACTTGAACCACGACCTCCACGGTTCGAGCCCGCTAGTCACTCCATGGGAGAAAGATGAGTCTTTCTGTTCCCAGGATGATTTAAAGCCTCAGAAACCCTACACAGGGATGCTATGAGTAGGAACTGAGTTGATAGCACCTAACAATAGCAACAACACATACAACATGGATAAACCACATGTGTCATCCTTTGCTGTGTAACAAGTTACTCCTCAGTTTAAAACAGCACACAGTGATTATCTCAGAGTTGTTGTGGGTCCGAAATGCAGGCTCTTTCACAGACTTTAATCAGAGTTCTATCTGGGCTATAATGCTCTGAAAGTTCAACTGGGGAAGGGACAGCTTTTTAACTAGTATGTTGTTAGGAGAAATCCAGTCTTAGAGTCTTACTCTGACACCCTTAGTGCTTGATGACCAGGGCCTCTCCAATATGACAGTTTGCATCGTCACAACATTCAAGCCCATAAGGGAATAATGAGAGTCTGCTAGCAAGACTGAAGTCACAATTTTCTGTAACCTAATCGTGCAAGTTGTTGTTGTGGTTGTTATGTGCCGTGGAGTCGGTTCCAACTCATAGCGACCCTGTACAGGGTTTCTGAGGCTGTAAATCTTAACGGGAGCAGAAAGCCTCATCTTTCTCCCATGGAACAGCTGATAGTTTCGAACCGATGACCTTATGGTTCGCAGCGCAATTAATAACCACTATGCTACTAGAGCTCCTTACATCTCCTTAATGTTGCCAAATTCTCTTAATTTGTGGTAGTTGTTATTACTTGCCATCCAGTTGGTTCCAGCTCATAGCTAACTTGTATGGGGTTTCCAAGGCTTTTAAATCTTTGCAGGAGCAGAAAGTCTCATCTTTCTCACACAAAGTGGCTGGAGGACTCGAACTGCAGATCTTGTGGTTCACAGTCGTGCTTACCAAAAGGATTAGGCAAAGCCATGACTACAAGTAGAGTAGGGATCATTGAGGACTGCCTTTGAGTCTGCTTGTCACACTATACAAACAGAATGGGGAACAAAAGAAACCAGACAAAAAAAGGAGTACATTATGCATGAATCCATTTAGGTTCACAATCAGGCGAGACTAATCTGTTGCATTAGAAGTGGACTGGTATTGACCATTTTGAATCTGACAATCATGGTTTACTATGCCAGGAATGACAAATTGAAGAGGAATGGAGTTGTATTCATCATCAGAAGCATTTTAGGGGCTATTGTGAAATACAATGTTGTCTGTAATAGAATGTTATCCATACAGCTACAAGGAAGACCAGTTAGTGCTACTATTTACCCAGTACCACTAAAGTCAGTGATGGTGAAATTGAAGAATTTATCAACTTTTTCAGTGTGAAATTGATTAAATATGTAATCATAATGTATTAATAATTGCTGGTGAGTGGAAGGCAAAGGCTGGAAACACAGATGAAGGATCAGTAGATGGGTAATATGACCTTCTTGAAAGAAATGATGCCAAAGACAAAATGATAGAATTTTGACAAAGCAATGACTTATTCATTGCAAATACTTTTTTAAAACAACATAAAAGACAACTATATACATGGACCTCACCAGACAATACGCAGGAATCAAACTGACTACATCTGTGGAAAGAGATGGTGGAAAAGCTCCATATCATCAGTTAAAACAAGGCCAGGGGCAGTTTGTGGAACAGACTATCAGTTGTTCATATGCAAGTTCAGGCTGAAGCTGAAGAAAATTAAAATAAGTTCTCAAGAGCCAAAATATGACCATGACCATACAGAAAGAAAGCACTAACATAAAGCTAAATAAAATCACAGGCACCTGCCCACTTACACACAAATTTGATTTAAAGATACACTTTGGAACGGATCTCATTTGTAACCTGAAGACTGTCTGTACAACAAGATGTCGCCAGGCTTCAACCCTCTGACTTCCAAGTCTAGAACTCTTTCTGTTATATCCCACAGTGCCATCTCAAGTACTGCTTACTCTGTGACCACCAGGAAATTATAAAATGCATTCTGATATGAAGAATACCATTCTGGTATTGTGATCTTCATTGATCAAAAATCTCACTGAAAGTGAAACTTTCTTTGAGCTGATTGGGCTTAAAAAGTACAACAGTGCAGGGTAAGGTAAGGGGAGGGAGGGGAAGGTGGAGCACAGGGTAGGGAATAGACACAGGATCATTTGGGTGTTAGGGAGGTGGCAATATACAAGAAGGGGGAGGGGAATGGAAGAAAAAGCAGACAGGAAAACAATTAGGCAGGTTTGCATGGGCTACGTGGGACAGAGGTAAATAATGATGTATGCACAACTTTGGAACAACAGGGCTCTGAGATACAGGGATTGAGACATGGTTGGGATGGGGAAAAGGGGGGAAATAATGTTAAGATGCTTGGCTATCTTTTGAATCTTGGTTTCCCTGGCATACCATTATAAAATAGACACTTGAAAGGGAGAGAAAGGAACAGCCAGAAATATCACCATAGAAAGCTTGTAAGTCCGTCTTTTTCCTATAACTGATTGGAAGACCTAAAATGGGCTACAACATGCCCAGTGAAGGAGGCCTCCTGCAGAGCCTCTGCATTACATAAGACCATAGGTGGAATCCTGAACCTCACCCAGAATCATCTGAGGTGGGAAATTTCTACTTGAAAGGACAAGCAGACCAGGCTGGAGCAGCTAGAAGAACAGTAGATACTTCTTGCAAAACCGGTAGGAAAAATACAAAACAATATAGACAGACCGACTGATTACTACAAGAACAAGCAAGTTGCTCGCCCAGGAGACAACAAGGCAAGTGGTCGGGTCCCCTCAGGGCAAACCCCCTTCCAAGACTAAGACTCAGTGAGAATACACACTCTGATTGGTGACCACGTTGGTCACTGATAAGGGGAAGTGAGGGAAAAACAGCAATGAAGCTGCGAGCTAAGCCCTACAACATTCAACAGACTCTTGTGAACCCGGCCAGCAGTGTGGCAAGACCTGGAGACTCTAGGGCCCAGAGTCGGTGACATAGCCACAGAGGACTAGAGTGGAGAGTGAAGTGTCCAGCTGATAAGAGGAGAGGGCATATGCATAAGAACACCCATACTTGCAGATAATACCCACTTGACCTGACTTCAACAACTGGATGATCAGAGCTCAACTAGAAGAGGAAAAAAAGAGTAACCTGATACAATTTGATAAACTTCACCTACACCTATGGATGCAGTAGCTCAAATGAGGGAAAAAATCTTTACAGAGAGGATTATTACCACCCCCTCCATACACAGAGTAGACAGGGATGGCCAAGTTTGACATTGGCTACCCAAAATGGGGAGTGGGGGGCTACAAAGGCAAGAAGTGACTGGCTTACAAGCTTTCAAGAGGGAACCTAGATCCAGAGGGCATGGAGGATGGTAGGCTCTCCACTTAGTAGTATCCAATCTGTCTGCGAGGGGCTGATGAAAGGAGATGTGGATAGTTCTCTTGTGATATGATAGTGAATAATTGTTATCAGGACTGAGTGTGAGGGTTGGAAATGTAAAAGTAGACATTTTGTAGCAAAAGGAAGGGAGTGATTGACTGTGCACTCTAGGAGCGAAGGTCCCTAAGACCATCATGGGGGAAGAGTGGAGAGCGGGACCCTACCCAGAGAAGCAGTGACACCAGAGATGGAAGCAGAGAAGAAGACATGGAGAGATGGAGCAGCTAGGGACTTTAGCCCCAGAGAGGAAGAGGCGCTATGTGCTGACGACCTGGGGGGAGGGGCAGGCTTGCAGGGTATATATACCCTTTGGTTGGTTGATGATGCATGGAGGGGATTGTAACCATGGCAATGTAACGATATACGATAGGATAAATGTAAAGCTATTGTTCTCCCATGTAAACTATCACATAATTCACAATAAAACATTTAAAAAAACAGAAAGTACAATGGGAGTAAGAGGTGACTTTACCTGCAAGATGTCTACTGTCAGCAGGCTCCAGACCTAAGATAGGATTTTTCTCTCACCAAGACCATGAGAATAGCTTACTAACTAGTCTGCCTACCATAAAATTCTCCCCCTGTCCAATCCCTTGTCTTCCCAGCAAACAGAATGACATGACCCGCATCTAATCATCTCTATCCACTTAAGTCTTTGACTGCACTCCATTGCTCTTGGGTGCAAGTCTACAATCCTTAGAAGTTTTCCTGAGTCTCCCGTTCTAGGTTCATTTTCTACATTCGTGTAGGTGTGTGCTTCTTTCCTTATCAACAGTTACCCAGCATGTTGTTGTTTTGTGTCATGGAGTTAATTTTTGACTAATTAAAGACCCCATATGACAGAGTATAGGGTTTTCTTGGCTGTAATCTTTATGGAAGCAGATCACTGGGTCTTTCTTCTTCACAGTGACTGGGTTGATTTGAACCACTAACCATTTGATTAGCAGTCAAGCATTTAATCATTTTGCCACTTGGACTCCTTTTATCAGTGTGTAGGAATATATTTATTGTTGCTTTTATTTATCCACTGTAAGCCCTACCACCACTGCTCATTTCCAGAGGGCACGGATGGAATTTCCCTCACCTTTGAAGTTCCAACAACCAGTACAGCATCTGACACATAATAAAAGCTTAATATATGTATTGTGTTTATAACTAATAACTAATTGCTTATGTGTATGAATGCATTCCCTATCGTGATTAGGTCTTAATTTTTCCACATGAGACTACAAGTTCGTATTTGTTTGTTTATTTTAATGTGCCATTCTTTTAGAAGTAGATAATCTTACACTTGGAAGCAATTCAGAAGTGATTGAGGCACAAATTAATCTAAACCCTCTCATTTCACAATTGAGACAGGAAAATGAAGTGTTCTTTTTCCAGGCTATATCATGGCAGAGCAGTATCTAGAAGCCCAGGTCCCAGGCCAAGGACTTGGTGGTGGTGGTGTTTCTGTTATTCTTTTGATTTAGGCTTGACTGGACTTGTGGCTAGGTTTTCAGTTAAGGAGGCTGGGTCTGCTGTGTTCATCACCAAAGGCTTGTGGGTAGCTTGGGGCAACTCTGCGTGAGGTTGAAGGGGCAGAAGCTACCCAGTGGAGGATCTTATCATAATAAGGGCAGAGGAAGGAGAAGACAAATTCATGTAAGTCTCTTAAGGCCTGGAGTAGAATTGGAACACTTCCATTTCTCTCATGTGCCAAAACAAGTCACATTGCCAATCCCAAAGTAAACCCCCAGCCCAATACCATAGCGTTAACTTGACTCATTGTGACCCTGTATGATATTTCTGAGGTTGTAAATCTTTATGGAGTAGGAAACCTCATTTTCTCCCACAGTGCAGCTGGTGGGTTAGAACTGCCAACCTTTCAGTGCAAGTAAATGTGTGAACAAATCTACTTAGCCATGGCAAGAGAGTGAATGCAGAAAAGTGTGAAGAGTTGGGCTAAATATACAATGTCCACTATGGTCAGAACCTTGTACCATCTTGTAAAAACTAGAGAAGTTGTTCTCAAAGTTTGAACATCAGCTGGGTGTTGGTGGTTGTTGTTGATTGGTACCATTGAATCAGTTCCAACTCATAGCAACTGTATGTACAACAGAACGAAACACTGCCTGGTCCTAAACCATCCTCACAATTGTTATGTTTGAGTGCATTGTTGCAGCGACTGTGTTAATCTGTCTCATTGAGAGTATTCCTATTTTTCACTGACTCTCCGCTTTATCAAGCATGATGTGCTTTTACAGAGACTGGTCCCTCCTGATAACATGTCCAACATCCATGAGATGTGGAGGACACCTTGGTCAATTGACATAACATAGCCCAAAAAGACAATGCTCTGCATCCAACATTGGTGAGTAGTGACTGGGGTCTCAAAAGATCGTGAGCAGCCATCTAAGATGCAACTGTTGGTCTCTCCCTATCTGGAGGGAAAAAAAGAGTGATGAAATTTGTACAAACTAGTCCATGGACTAATGGATCATGTAAACATCTGTCTACATAACCCTGAGACCACTACAACTAGATGATGCCCAAGTGGCATTACCAACTTATCTGAAAGGGATCACATTAAAAGGTCCTGATAAAGTGGGAGAAAATGTGGAGCAAAACTAAAAATCATCAAAAGAGCAAGCTTATTGGTCAGATGGAAACCGGTGGGACTCTGAGAGCATTATTCTTAGTCCTCCTTCAGGTCTGGAACAGTACTCATTACTGTGGCTCACTTTTCAGCCAAGCAGTAGATCAGTATACAGGGGGTGGGGGGGTGGGGGCGAGGGGACAACAACACTAGTGAAATAGGTACCACATAGTAGAGTCAACCACTGGAGATCAAAAGGCTGATTTATCCAAGGACAAATTTCAGAAAGTAGGGAAAGGAGGAGGAATGGAACAGGAAATACATGGAAGAAGTAGAATAAATGACATCATATCAAGAGATTACAATCATTGAAATGAAAGTGTATGTGATTTGTTGAATGTGAAACTGATGATCTGCTCTGTAAACCTTCACACAATTCACAATGAAAAGTTATAAAAGAGAAAAAAAGCACGTGAGAGGACATGTCACCATTGTTGCTTCTATGGAACATTCTGGCTGTACTACTTCCAACACAGATTAACTCATTCTTCCGGTAGCCTATTGTATATTCAATGTTCTCAACACCATAATTCAAATGCATCAATTTTTTAAATTTGCCTTCCTTATTCATTGTCCAAATTTTGCATACATACGAAGTGATTGAAAATATTGTGGGTTTGGTCAGTCACACTTTAGTCCTCAAAGATATATATATATATATATATATATATTTAAAAAAACATTTTAAGGAGACCTTTTGCAAAACATTTGTCCAGTGTAACTCATCCTTTGATTCATTGACTGCTACTTCCATGAGCATTGACTGTGAATCCAAGTAAAATGAAATCTTTAGAAACTTCAATCTTTTTCCATTTATCATGATGTTTACTAGTACAGTTGTTAAGATTTTTTTTCTTTACATTGAAGTGTAATCCATACTGAAGGCTGCAGTGTTTAATCTTTATTAGTAAATATTTCAAGTTCTCTGCTTCAGATTGTGTCATCTGCATATGTTAAGTTGTTAATGAGCCTTCCTGATGTCATGTTTTTCCTCATATTGTTCCGCGTGTTGGCTTATTTTTATTTGCTCAGTGTACAGTTTGAATAAGTATTGAGAAAGGATAAAACTCTATATGCATACCTTCTATGATTTTTTTTTTTCTTTAGTATTCCTTGTTTTGTTTAAAGGACAGCCTCTTGGTCTATGTACAAGCTTTACATGAGCACAATTAAGGATTCTGGAATTCCCATTCTTCATAAAGTTACTCATAGTTTGATATGAAACAAATGCCTTTGTATAGTTTATAAAACACAAATAAACATCTTTCTGGTATTCTTTGCTTTCAGTCAAGAACATCAGTAATGATGTCCTTCGTTCCAAGTTGTAGAGCATCTTATGAATTTGTCTTGATTGGCAGCCTCTGGTCAATGTACTACTGTAACCATTTTTGGATTATCTTCAGAAAAACTTTGTTTTCATGTGATATTAATGATATTATCGAATAATTTCTATATTTTGTTGGGTCCCCTTTCTTTGGAATGAGTACAAATATGGATCTCTTCCAGCCAGTTAGTTAAGTAAGCTGCCTTCCAAATTTCTTGGCATAGGTGAGTGAGTGCCTCCAGTGCTGCATCAGTTTGTTGAAAGATTTCAGTATGTATTCTGCCGATTCCTGGAACCTTAGTTTTCCTCTAATATCTTCATTGCAGCTTGAACTCCTTCCTTCAACACCATCAATACTTGTCTATAGGTTACCTCTTAAACTGGTTGAACATCAGTTGTTATTTGGTACAGTGACTTTGTGCATTCCTTCTGTCTTCTCTGTCATTCAATATTGTACCCAGTTGTTGTTGTTCAGTGCCATTGAGAGTCGTAGAGATACTGTATAGTGTTTCTGAGGAGCGCCTGGTGGGTTTGCTCACAGAATCCTTCAATTTGGAAGCTTCTTGGAAATTAAAAGTCTTGGGTTCCACCCCAGATCTTCTAAATCAGAACTTCTGAATGTTGTTGTTGTTGTTGTTGTTAAGTGCCCTCCAGCAGTTCCAACTCATAGCAACCCTGTATAGGATTTCCAAGAAGCGGCTGATGAGTTTGAAACACTGACCTTGTGGTTCAGAATAGTGCATTAAGCTACAGTGCCACACCAGGACTCTGGATATTGTTGTTGTTGTTAGGTGCAGAGGAGTTGGTACCGACTCATAGTGACCCTATACACAACAGAATGAAACATTTCCCAGTTAACCTCACAACTGTTGCCACGCTTGAGTCCATTGATGCTGCCACTTTGCCAATCCATCTCACTGGCGGTCTTCCTCTTATTCTCTGACACTCCACCTTACCAAACATGATATCCTTCTCCAGCAACTGGTCCCTCCTGACAATATGTCCTAAGTATGAGAGACGAAGTTTGGCCATCTTGGCCTCCAAGGAGCACTCTGGCTGCACTTCTTCCAAAAGGATCAATTGGTTCTTTTGGCAGCCCATGGCACTTTCAGTATTCTCCTCCAACACCATAACTCAAAAGCATCAATTCTTCCACGGTCTTCCTTATTCACTGTCCATTTTTCAAATGCATATGGGGTTATTGAAAATACCATGGCTTGGATCAGGCACACCTTAGTCCTCAAGCTGACATCTTTGCTCTTCAACCCTTTAAAATGGTCTCGTGCAGCAAAATTTGCTTAATGCACAATGATAGTACCCAGAAATCTGTGTTGTAACAAGACCTCCAGGTGATTTTAATTCATGCTAAAGTTTGAGAACCACTGTCATTGAAATCACAGGGCCCTGGTGGTACAGTGCTTAAATGCTTGCTTGCTAACCAAAAGATCAGTGGTTCCAACCCACCAGTCACTGTGCAGGAGAAGAAATGGCAATCTCCTTCTGTCAAGGATGTGTGGCCTTGGAAACCCTGTGGGGAAGTGCTGCTCTGTTCTAAAGTGTCGCTATGAGTCAGAGTTTGACTGAACAACAGTGAGTTTCATTTTATAGAAATCAGTGGATGGAAGGTTTTAAAAGATTACTTTAACCATTGTTCTTAAGGAGAGGGAAATAAGAGCTTAGAAAGCTCTAGTTATCCCAGTAGGGAACCACTGTGTCTATGTGCAGATTTCTGAGTGTGTAGGGGTGTATGAATAAGGGCAGGGATATCTAGTTGGTAGCAAAAAAGGAATTCTTCACAAGGTGGCAAGTGCTAATCATAGTGGGTTTAACCAAGACACTGACTGATAAGGACCCGGGTCCCACTTGCCTCATGGAGCAGTGGGGTTGATAAAGCACTGTTCTTATAGCTGAAAGTCATCATAATGAATTTTCATTGTTAATAAGTGCATGGAACTGGGAGATGGGGTCGTTAAGATTGGCTCTTGAGTGTGTAGCCTGGGCTACACTGAGTAGAATCCATCAGAAAACATGGATAGTATGCCTTACACAGTTCAGTCATTTGTGGAAATGATAATTATCAAAGACCTATGCTGACCTCACAGTTTTGCCATCAGCAGCTGTTTCTGGAAAAGAATGACCATTGGGTCCCAGTGGTGGTATGCACAGAACTGAGAGAGGGAAGGTGTCAGAACTGTATATAACATTTCAAACAGTGGTCATTGTGAGTTAATTTACTGTGAAATCACATCTAATCCACAACTAAATGTAACAAACTGAAATCAGATTTGAGGTTATCAAGTAAAAGTGTAGAGTAGATATTAGAAAGGAGACATTTTGCTGTTTCAAATTCCTTACAGTGCCAAAATCAGGGGGCAGGGACTCTGTTATTGTTGTTGGGTGTCCTCGAGTCTGTTCCAGCTTGTGTCAGCTCTGTTCCCAACAGGAGGAAACACCGCCCGGTCCTGCACTATGTCACGATTGTTGTTAGGTCTGAGACCATTCATTGTTGCTACCACTGTGTCAATCCATCTCATTGCCCCTTTTTTGCCAACCCTCTACTTTACCAATCAAGATGTCTTTCTCTAGGGACTGGTCCCTCTTGACAACATGTCCGGAGTATAAAGGACAAAGTCTCCTCATTCTCACTTCTAAGGAACATTCTGTCTGTACTTCTTACGAGACAGATTTATTGCTGTTTTTGCAGTCTTTGGAAACCCTGTGGGGTTTTCAAGAATATTGGTACTTTTAATATTCTTCCTCAGCACTATAATTCAAAAGCATCGATTTTCCTGTGGTCTTCCTTATGCACTGTCCAACTTTTGCATGCATATGGTGGTGGTTATGTGCCATGGAGTCCGTTTCGACTCATAGTGACCCTGTACAGGGTTTCCAAGGAGCAGAAAGCCTCATCTTTCTCCTGCAGAACAGCTTGTAGTTTCTAACGCTGACCTTGTGGTTCACAGCCCAATTCATAACCACTATGCTACCAGAGGCAATTGAAAATACCATGGGTTGGGTGAGGCATACTTTAGTCACTACAGTGACACCATTTTTGCTTTAACACTTAAAAGAAGTCTTTTGAAGCAGATTCTTTGATTTATTGATGGCAGCTTCCATGAGCATTGATTGTGAATGCAAGTAAAATGAAATCTGTGACAACTTCAATCTTATCTCCATTTATCATGTTATTTACTGGTCCAGATGTGAGGATTTTTGTTTTCTTTACATTGAGGTGTAATCCATTCTGAAGACTGCAGTCTTTGGTCATCACCAGTAAATGTCCTCTTCACTGTCAGTAAGTAAGGTTACATCATCTGCATATCTTAGGTTGTTAAAGAGCCTGTCTCCAATCCCAATCCCACATTCTTCCTCATATAGTCCAGCATGTTGGATAATTTGCTCAGCATGCAGATTGAATACGTATAAAAGATACAACTCTAATGCACAAGTGTCCTGAGATTAAACTACTCAGTATCCCTTGTTCTGTTCAAACAACCAACCTCTTGGTCTATGTCCTGGTTCTACATGAACATAATTAAGTGTTCTGGAATTTCCATCTTCACAATGTTATCCACTGTTTATTATGACTCACAGTCAAAGACTTGCATAGCTTGTAAAACACAAATGACCATCTTTCTGATATTCTCTGATTTTAGCCAAGATCCCTCTGATATCAGCAATGATGTCACTCTTTCTATGTTCTTTTCTGATTCCAGCTTAAATTTCTTGTCCTAACACTGTACGGAGGTACTGCTGCAACTATTTTTAAATGATCTTAAGCACAATTTTACTTGTATGTGATATTAATGCTATTGTTGGATAATTTTGGCATTCTGTTTGTTGGTCATCATGTTTTATAATGGGCATAAATATGGATCTCTTCCAGCTGGGTGGCTCAGTAGCTGTCATACATATTACTTGGCATAAATAAGTGAGTGCCTTCAGTGCTGCACCAGTTTGTAGAAATATTTCAATTTGTATTCCATCAACGGATGGAGCCTGATTTTTTTTTTTTTTTTTTTTTGCAATGCAGCTAGAACTTCTTCCTCCAATACAGTTGGTTCTTGATCATATACTGCCTCTTGGATTGGTTGAATATTTACCAATTTGTTTTGGTACAGTGATTCTTCGTATTCCTTTCATCTTCTTTTGACGCTTCTTGCATCACTCAATATTTTTCCAATCGTTTTTGGTAAGTGTCATGAAGCCTATTTTGACTCATAGCGTGACCTTATATATGTGTTGGTATAGGGTCTCCATGGATAGGCTGGTAGGTTTGAACTGCCAACATTGAGGTTAGTAGTCTAGTACTTATCCTACAGAACTAAAGCAGTATTCTTAGTTTACCCAAAGAATCCTTTAATATTGCAACTGGTTTCAACTTCCAAGCTTACAGTTAGTAGCCCAGTGCTTAACTTGCTTCATCAGAGCTTCTCAACCTCTATAAAATGGGATTTAATTTTCACATTTACTCTTTTGATCTCCATATTACATAAAAGTATATTAAATCATTAGCATTCAGAAGAGAAATTTTAGAACTCTCTCTGCAGTTCCTCCATTTGTACTGAGGAATTTGATTATTTTAAAGGCAGAATGGTTTCAATATACAGACATTTGCACTAAAACTTTCCTTGTATCCCTTCTTTAGGTTTTCTAATTTGTGTGTGTGGAGACTTCCTCTGCAGAATTGCATGCATAAAACCAGGTGTCTATTCCATATTTCATGAACATTGTAAGGAAATTAGAAAAAAAATTATCATGTTATTGGAGAAAGTCTACACAATAAGTTAGGTTCTCCTTCCACAGTTTCCACACAAACTGATCAGTGACATTAATTACATTTTTCATATTATGTCAACATTTTCATGAGTTCACTCTGGCTTTTTCATTTCTAGCATTCTCGTTTCCCTACAGGAAAAAAAACACAAAAACAAAGTAAAGTACTATAATGAAATATTCAAAGACCAGGAGTTAGAAAACTAAAAGGGAAGAACATGCTTAGCATTTCTTATGCTAGAAGAACTGAAGAAAAAATTCATGTCTCTAATTGCAGTGTTAAAGGCTTCTATTCAATATTGTGTATGCTGAGCAAGAAATCTTATAAGTAGTAGTATATAAAGAAGAACATGTTATCAGGATTGGAGGAAGACTCATTAATAACTTGGTTTGATGGAAGTGAAGAGGAGTTAATATACTTACTGATGAAGATCAAAGACCCTAGCCTTCAGTGTGGATTGCACCTCAACGTAAAGAAAATGAAAATCCTCACAAATGGACCAATAAATAATATCATGATACATGGAGAAAAGACTGAAGTTATCAAATACTTAATTTTTCTTTGATCCACAATCAATACTCATGCAAGCAGCAATTAAGAAATCAAATAACATACTGCATTAGGCAAATCCACTACACAAGATCTCTTTAAAGTATTAAAGAGCAAAGGTGTCAGTTTGAAGACTAAGATGTGTTTGACCCAAGGTGTGGTATTTTCAGTAACCTCATATGCATGTGAATGTTAAACAATGAATAAGGAAGACTGTAGAATAATTGATACATTTGAGTTGTGGAAAAGTTATTGGAAAAGAATATTGAATGTACCGTGGACTGCCATAGGAATACACAAATCTGTGTTTGAAGAAGTACAGCTAGAGTGTGCCTTTGAAGCCAGGATGGTGAGACTTCCTTTCTCATACATTGGACATGTTATCAGGAGGGACCAGTCCCTGGAGAAAGACATCATGCTCGGGGAAGTGGAAGGTCAGTAAAAAAAAAAAAAAAAAAAGATCCAGAACAAGGTAGCAAAATTCCTTACTCTGCCCATGCAATGTGGGATTCCTGGTTTTATGTATGCAATTCTGTAGAAAAAGTATACACACATCAAAATTAGAAAACCTGAAGAAGGGATACAATGAAAGTTTTAATGCAAATGTCTGTATATTGAAAACATTCTGCCTTTAAAATAATCAAATTCCTCAGTACAAATGGAAGAGCTGCATAGAGAGTTCTAAAATTTCTCTTTTGAAGTCTAATGACTTAATGTGCTATTTTGTTGTATAGAGATTCAAAGAATGTAAAAATTAAATTGCATTTATAATGGAGGTTGAGAAGCTCTGATGAAGCAAGTTAAGCACTGGACTACTGCCTGGAAGGTTGGAAGTTCCAGTCCACACAGTGAATCTGCAGGAAAAAGACCTGGTGATTTGTTCCCTTAAAGGTTGTTGTTGTTAAGTGCCGTCGAGTCAGTTCTTACCCATAGTGACCCTGTATGGGGTTTCCAAGGAGCAGCTGGTGAGCCTGAACCACCGACCTTACAGTTCAAACGGCTTTGCAGTGTGGTGCCTTAACCCACAGTGCCACACCAAGACTGCCTTGAAAACCTTGTGGAGCAGTTCTACCCTTTTACATGAGGTAGCTATGAATAGAAAATCAACTTGATGCAACCACACAAAAACAAAACCATAGTGGAGGTCTCTTAAGAAATGACAGTTTGTTTCATAAATATAACTTACCTTATGAATCAAGGTGAGTTATGTAGATTGTGCAAGAGGTGAACATGAGTCACTGCTAGTCGGAAGGTTAGAGGTGTGAACTCAACCAGAGGTACCCTCAGAAGAAAGATCTGGTGATCTACTTCTGAAAAATTAGTCATTGAAAACTTTATGGATCACAGTCCCACTCTGATGCATTACTCACTTTGAGTTGACATGTTGGCCACTGGCTATTATTCATTTGTTTATTATTCAAACATTAATAGTTTCATTTCAATTTGCTAGATATTTTTCTAAGTATTGCAAATATTAGTTTACTTATTCCTCATAGTATCCCAATAAGCTAGGCAATTGTTGCAGCTAAGGAGATTAGGTCTCAGAGAGGTTAAATAGCTGACCTAATGTCACATAGCCCCTGAGAAGCAGGGTTAAGATATATACTCAGGCTTTCTGGCTCTAGAGTGGGAATTCTTAACAATCAGGTTATGTTGCCTTCCTAATTGTTCACCTATTGTGTTTCCACCATATGCAGTTTTGTAGAGTGGCAGACCAAATCACAACATAGAACTGAATACATCTCCTTTGTTCTCTCTTCTTCAAGATTGGGTGAGTAATATGGACAAATCCTCAGCAACCTTGGGGAGTGCAGTAGTTCCATACCATAAGTACTGGATGGTGAACCACAAGGTTTGAGGGTCAAGCCCACCAACTGCTCTGCAGAAGAAAGCTGAGGCTTTTTGCTCCCACAAATAATGAACAAACAACAAAAATGCCTCAGAAACCCTAAATGGGTCACTATGAAACTAAATTGACTCACAGCAACTAACCTTTCTTTGGTTGTGAAGGTCAAATGCTTTCTTATCTCTGGGGCCAAAAATAAAAGCGTACAGTGTTGTAAAGGGGAAGAGTGAAGTTGGATCTTCCTATCTAGAGAGAGGAAAGTTTCATAAATTGTGAGAGCTTGAGGGAACTCATCCAGCTTGTGCTCAGCAAAAGGCAGCCTGGGTACAGATGACAGATCACGGTTTGGATAAACCTGAAGGCATAATCTAGGCTACAATCCTAGTGTCTGCCCAACTCAAAGAAGGAAAAGAAAAATGAGGCAGAGGAGATGATTTAGAATGCAGCTCACCCAAGATTGGCCTTGTGAGATAAGACCAGCATCAACACAGCACAGCCAGGGGACTCAGCTTTGCTTGTCTTTTCCAGCCTGTGGTAATTCTCAGCGATGAACACTGTGTTTGAAAGGCATTTCTGGGAGATCTGGTTTTATTGAGAGATCTTGAAAACTGGATATCTGAATCTTAATGGGCTAGAGGAATTAACAGCTAAGTTTTGCCCTAGGTTTTAAATGGGGTAGTGACAGCTTTCTTACATGATACAGTGGCATGTTTGTTAAGGGATTCTCTCCCTTCCTCATACAGTCCTGTGGATACTTAGGGGTTATTTGTTGAGCTGTTTTCAGGGGCCAAAATGACCACAATCAAAAAACTTCCCTCAGGCCCTGGTTTCTCACGTGTGTTGCTTGACTTGTACAGCAGCAATGGTTTTTGTTTTGTTCTGTTTTTTAATGGTATTGACGCTACCTTTTACAGAGAAGATGAAGTAGAAACACCGTGGGTGCTGAAGACATGGAGATCTGAGTTTGAAACCTGTGTCTCACAACGTAACAACTGAGTACTCAGAAACAAAATAATTAATCGTTGGTCTTGGATTTCTCATGTATAAATTGAATAATATATTCTTCAGAGGGTCTTTTTTAGGGACTATCTAATAAATTACTATAAAATTTAACAGCTTAAAATAAGAATCATTCGTCATCTCACAAAGTTTCTCTGGTTCTGGGAATCTAAGAGAAGCTTGTTTTTGTTGTTAGAAGCCATCTAATTGGTTCCTATTCATAATGACCCTGTGCACAACACAGTGAAACACTGCCTGGTCCCACCATCCTCACAATTGTTGTTAAACTTGAGCCCATCGCTACTGCCACTGTGCCAATCCATCTCCCTGTTTTTCACTGACCTTCCACTTCAACAAGCATGATGTCCTCCAGGGACTGGTCCCTCCTGGTAAAAAGTCCAAAATATTAGAGATGAAGTCTGGCCTTCTTGACTTCTAAGGAGCATGCTGTCTGTACTTCTTCCATCATGGATTTGTTTGTTTTTCTGACAGTCCATGGTTATTTTAATAGTCTTCTCCAATACCATAACTCAAATGCATCATTTCTTCTATGGTCTTCCTTATTCATTTTCCACCTTGCACCTGCATATGAGGCTATTGAAAATACCAAGGTTTGGGACAGGTGCACCTTAGTTCTCAAACTGATATTTTGCATCTTGAACACTTTAAAGAGGTCTGTTGCAGAAGATTTGCCTAATGCAATACATCAATTGTGAGAACTTGAGGGAACTCATACAGTCTTTGATTTCTTGACTGCTGCTTGCGTGAGTATTGATTGTGAATCCAAGCAAAATGAAGTCTTTAACAACTTAAATCTTTTCTCTATTTATCATGATGTTTTTTTATTGATCCAGTAGTGAGAATTTTTGTATTTTTTTACATTGAGGTGCTACCCATGCTGAAGGCTGTAGTTTTTGGTCTTCATCAGTAAGTATTTTAAGTCCTCTTCACTTTCAGCTGGCAAGGTTGTCCCATATTCATACTGAAGGTTGTTAATGAATCTTTCTCCAGTCCTGATGCCATGTTCTTTTTCATATAATCCAGCTCTTAGATTATTTGCTCAGCATACAGATTGATTGAATAAATATAGTGAAAGAATACAATGCTGGTGCACACATTTGCTGATTTTGAACCATTCAAGCAAGTTTCAGCATCTCCTTATTCTGTTTAAATGACTGTCTCTTAGTCTATATATAGCTTCCTCAAGAACACAATTAATGTTTCAGAATACTCATTCCCCTCAGTGTTGACTGTAGCTTGTTATGACCCCACGGTTGAAAGCCTTTGCATAGTCAATAAACCACAGGTAAACATCTTTCTGGTATTCTCTACTTTCAGCCAAGATCCATCTGATGTCAGTAATGATTTCCCTTGTTCCATACCCTAGTCTGAATCTGGCTGGAATTTCTGGCAATTCCCTGTCAATGTGCCATTTCAGCCATTTTTGATGTATCTTCAGCATAATTTGACTTGCATGTGAATATTAATGGTATTGTCCTATGATTTCCGCATTCTTTGGATCACCTCTCTTTGGAAAGGGCATAGATATGGATCTATATTCACAAATTTGGATACGTAGCTGCCTTCCAAATTTCTTGGCAGAGATGACTGAGTTCCTTCAGAACTGAATCAGTTTGTAGAAAAATTTCAATGTATATTCCATTAATTCCTGGACTCTTTTCTTTGCCAATGCCTTCAGTGCATCTTGGACTTTTTCCTTGAGTACCATTGACTCTTGATCATATGCTACCTCTTGAAATGGTTGAACATCAACCATTTCCTTTGGATACAGTGACTGTATTCCTTCTACCTTTTTTTGATGCTTTCTGCATCACTCAATATTTTACCCATAGAATCCTTCAAGATTTCAAGTTTAGTCTTGAATTTTTTCTTCGGTTCTTTCAGCTTGAGAAATGCTGAGTGTGTTCTTCACTTTTGATTTTCTAACTCCAGATATTTGCACATTTCATTATAATATTTGACTTTGTCTTTTCTAGATACCCTTTGAAATTTTCTGTTCAGCTCTTTTATGTCCTCATTTGTTCCATTTGATTTAACATCTCTATGCTGGAAAGCAAGTTTCAGAGTCTCTTGTGGCATCTATGTTGGTCTTTTCTTCTTTCTTGTCATCTTAATGATCTCTTGCTCTCTTCCTGTATGATGTTCTTGATGTAATCCCTCCACAAAGGGGAGCTTAGCTGGATCGTTTCTGCTCACAGTTTTTCATGACATTGTGATTTAAGATGTGAGATGGGGCTACAGCCATCTGAAAGCTTGACTGGGGCTGGAGGATCCACTTCTAAAATGGCTTACACACTCATCAAGTTGGGATGCTGGCTTGGCTACTTACCTTGGTTGCTTACCATATGAACTTCACCATATGTCCTTACAAAATGGCAGCCGACTGCTTTAGAGAGGTGATCCAAGAGAGAACAAGTTGGAAGCCACAATACCTTTTGTGATGTAATCTCAGAAATTACATTTTCTCACTTTTATCTATTCTGTTTGCTAGACATGAGTCAGTAAAACCAGTCCAGACTCAAGGAGAGGGGAATTAGCTCCCACATTTTGAAAGAAGTGTCTAAATATTTGTGGACATGTTTTAAACCAGCACAAGAAGTAATAAATAAAAGTCTTAGCATAAATAAATAAAATGAAAGAATTGTTATTTGAAGGCTGGAATACTATCTTGTTCTGTTCCTATCCCTTAGCCTGTTGTTGTTAAATGCCTTTGAGTTAGTTCAGACACATAGCGACCCTGTATAGAGTTTCTGAGGAGCAGCTGGTGGGTTAGAACTGCCAACCTTGTGTTTCACAGTTCAGTGTTGGTCCTACAGCACCACACCAGAAATCCCTAGCATAGTGCTTACATATAGAATATTTAAATAATGAGCTGGGGGATGTAAAGGAAGATAGAATGGAAATAAAAACCACAGAGAATAAGTGGGATAATGGTTATTACATGGATATGATTGCAATCACTGAGATGAAATAAAGTGCATGACTTGTTTGCAAAACTGAGTATCTTCTCAATAAACCTTTACTCAAGTCACCATGAAAAGCTAAGGAAAAAAAATATATATCATCACATCCTAGGAGAGTCAGTGAAGATCACGAAACCAAGGTAGAACCTCTGGGTATTTACACTGTTTAAAAGTACTTTAATAACCTTTTATTTACTGTCTAATGAGTTATCAAATGTTCCTTTAGTTCTCTAACTAGACATGCATAGCTAATACCATGAGGAAGAGGGGTTATTTGCCCACATGTTTATTATAATTAGAAAAAAAAATGAAGGATGCAAGTCACCTAAGTTATACACAAATAAACATAATTGTGATACCTTAAAACAGTTAACCAATATATAAATTTGATCCTAAGGTCAAAAGATTTTGCTCAAGAACTATATTACTTCAGAGGAAAGGCAACTTGTACATAAATAAAGCACAGCAGCACCTAAAATGATAAATAAATGAATAAATGAGCTGGCATTTATTAAATAAATGTTGCTTGTATGTCTCAGGTTCTATGATAAGCATTGTGGAGGGGCTAACTAATTTAATCTTCATGGGAGTCCTGGTGTGGCGCTGTGGATTAATGCGCCAGACTGCAAAGCCATTTGAACTGCAAGGTCAGCGGTTCAAGCTCACCAGCTTCTTCTCAGAAACCCTATACAGGGTCGCTCTGGGTTGGAATCGCCTCGACAGCACTTAACAACAACAACTAATTTAATCTTCATAATAACTCTGGGAAGTGGGCTGTTGTTGCTGTGTGTTATCAAGTTGGTTCCTACTTATAACAACCAGAGAGCGGCTGGTGGGTTTGAACCACCGACCTTGTGATTGTCAGTCCATTGCTTATACTACACCAGGTACTTCTGTATTATTTTTATTTTTTAAGTTTTTGTCATGAATTGAGTGAAAGTTTACAGGGAAGATCATCAATGTTTCATTCAACAAATCATATACTTCGTTTCATCACAATGATTATAATCCCCTCCAAGTACCATCAGTTAACAGTATTTCTCTCTATTCATTTTAGCTCTTTTTTTTTAACCACTCAGGCATAGATAATAATTTAAACCACCAAAGGGCACATTCTGCAAGTCTGCCTCCTGGCTGCCAGCTTTCAGTTCCTCTCTTTCCATGAGTCTAGAGTCCTCAGCTGCTCCCTCTTTCCATGTCCCCATCTCTGCCTCCATCTCTGGTGTCACTGCTTCTCTGGATAAGTTCCTGCATTCCGCTTGTGCTCTTCTCCCTTGATGGTCCTAGCATCCTCTGTTTCTGGACTGTAAGATTAACTACTACCCCATTTTTTTACAAAGTTTCTACCGTTACAATCGTGACAGTCGCAATTCGTCATGATAACAATTACTCACTATTGAATCATAAGAATCTTATCCCATCTCTTTTCACCAGACCCATCTAGACAAGTTGAAAACTATTCAGTGGGAACTCTATCTTCCCCCACACACTTTTAAATTAAACTCCCTCTTGATACCTTGTAAGCCAGTTGCTTTTTGCCTTTATCGCCACCTCATTTTAGGTTGTTGTTGTTGTTAAGTGCCGTCGAGTCGGTTCTGACCCATAGCGACCCTGAACAGAGTTTCCGAGGTTGTAAATCTTTACGGGAGCAGAACACCTCATCTTTCTCCTGCAGAGCAGCTGGTAGTTTCGAACTGTTGACCTTGTGGTTCGCAGCCCATTTCATAACCACTACGCTACCAGAGCTCCTTAGCCGGAGTCTAAGTTGCCTGTCCCTATCTACCCTGTATACAGAGGTATTTTGAGCTACTACCTCCATGAGTAAAGGTCAAGTTCATCATATTGTAGCAATTTACTCTCATTTCCTTTATCAAAAAAAATTTTTTTTGTAATATCCTCTAGTTGAAATCTGATTGTCAAGTCATCAAGGCTAGGTCAAATGGGTACTATCTGCAAGCTTGGGTGTTCTTGTGCATCTCCCCTCACTTTAAATCAGCTGGATGCTTCACCCTCAGCTCTAGCCCTCCATGACTATATCCTTATCCATGGGCTCAGGAGTCCCCAGGTCTTACCACACTTTGGACCACCCAGCACTTCCTCTTTTCTCTCTCATCTCCAGGTCAACAGAAGTCTATGGAACATGGTTGAACTCAGCCCATTTCTTCTTTGCTGCCTTTACCCCTCTTCCACTCACCAATAGACCACTGTGGTCACCAGCAAGCTTAGATGCCTGTTCATGTGTTCCCTTTGAGTTTTAGTCTTGGGGGTGGGGGTGTCCTGAAGGAACTTGATTGCTTGCCTTAATGACTTACTGGCAAACAATTTGATTATTCTTGTAGTAGCCAATCATACTGCTATTTTTTTTTTTTCCTGCTGATCTTTCTTTGAAGATGTATCTTCTGTTGCTCTAGCTGTTCCAGTCTAGTCTGCTTGTCCTTTCTAGTGTGAAAGTCCCACCTCAGAAGGTTCTGAAAGGGTCTTAGATTTCCACCTAAGGTCCTATACACTGCAAAAGCTCCACAATAGGCCTATTTCACCCCTTTTAAGGTATTCCAATCAGTTATAGACTTTTCCATCCCACTCAAGTATCTATTTTACAATTACTTCTATATTATTAACCCATTTTACAAATGGGAATGGAGAGCACAGGACACAAGGTTGGCAGCTCGAGCTCACCAGCTGCTCCATGGGAGAAAGATGTGATATTCTGCTCCTGCAAAGATTTAAAATCTCAGAAACCCTACACAGGGTGGCTCTGATTCAGAACTAAATCAACAATGTAACAAAAACAACAAATGACCACAACCAAACTTCATAGAAAAGTTAAGACATTTGTTTTATATTAACATATTGAAGGCATAATTGAGATAGGAGTTGGTCTCAAGCAGTCAACTCTAGGATGCATACCTTTATCCACCACACTGTGGATCTTTCTATAAATCAAGGGCTTTCCATAGCTAGGCCTTAATCTAATGTAGAAACTTACTTCTAATACAGAATATGAATCACAACATTGATCCCCCATATCAGCCCTTTATAGAAGCTAATACTGTTTATCTTACCATTGCTATGCCATACTTTTCCCCCATATGGATTCTGTTATGGGTATACTCTGGTCCCGATTGTTTTCAATGTTTCTATTCTAAACATTGCTTATACTGTTTGGCATTGAAGGTTAAACACTAGACTGCTAACTACAGCTCATCAGTTTATACCCACTAGCTGCTCCTTGGAAACTCTATACAGGATTGCTATGAATCAAAACAAACTCACACAGCACTTAACAACAAAAGCAACAACATAGTTCTGGTGGGATGTGCAGCTGCTAACTGAAAGGTCAGCAGTTCCTAAATGGCAGCCACTCTGTGGAAGAGAGATGTGTCAGTCTGCTTCAGTAAAGACTCAACCAACAACCCAAACCACTGCTGTCTATTCGATTCCAACTCAAAGCGACCCTATGCAGGTTTCCCAAGACTGGGAATCTTGACGGAGCAGACAGCCTCACATTTCTCCTGTGGAGCAGCTGATACACCCTTGGAAACTGTTGGAGCAGGTCTGCTCTGGACAGCAGGGTCATTATAAGCTGGAATTGACAGTGAGTTTGGTTTGGGTTTGGGTGCTGTTTGGTAGCATCGAGGTTAGGAGTCAGGCTGCTAATCACAAGGTCAGCAGTTCGAAACTACCAGCGGTTCCACAAGAGAAAGATGAGGCTTTCTGCTCCCATAAAGATTTACAGCCTCAGAAACGCTATGCAGGGTCACTATGGGTCGGAACTGACTCCACGGCACATCACCACTATGGACAATTATTCAGATATAGAATGTTATTAGTTTTGCATCTTTTTTCTATTTTTCCCTAGTTTGAATGTATTCATGGGAAATGCCCTTCCCTGAAATTTATTTGTGTTGGAATATTTTGAGAGTTGGGAAGATGATATTTGAATTGAGAAGCATGTATCTTGTTTCTCTCCTTCCAGATTTTGTGGTTGTTGTTAGGTGCCATCGAGTTGGTACCAACTCATAGTGACCCCATGCACAACAGGTTCAGCATACAGGTTGAATAAGTAGGGTGAAAGAATACAACCCTGGTGCACACCTTTCTTAATTTTAAACCATTCAGTGTTCCCTTGTTCTGTTCGAACAGCTACCTCTTAGTCTACACACAGATTCCTTATGAGCACAATTGAGTGTTCTGGAATCCTCATTCTCTGTAATGCTGTCCATATCTTGTCATGATCCATGAAAAGACCTTCCAGATTTAGACTGTCCTAAAAATCCATAACCATATTGCTTCACAATGTGAAGGACAGGGATTTCTCCCCCACACTCTTCTTCTTTGCCACCATTTGGTATCATATTTCCCCAGCCTTTCTACTTTTCTTGCATTCTGCATTGTTGATTTCTCCTTGAAAAATTGCTGTTTGAAGGTCCTGAGGCTTAATAAGAATTTCAAAATCACCAAACTTGATGACCTCAAAGACCATTTCCTTCTCTAAAGTCTTACAATGTCATAAGTCCTCCTTCTCACTGCCTCCCATCTATACAGACGTTAGTGAAAAAGTCCAGTCCCTTAGTCCTCAACAGTTGCTCTCTTGCTTGTCCTTCCCGGTCCCTTAGCCACTGTCCTCATTTTACACTATCAGTTCTTATCAAGAACTGGGAATGAAATCTTGTGACAGCCTTTTAGAATTCATGTCTCCAGTCACTCTCACCTCTAAACTATCTTTTTTTCCCTAAATGTTTTATTGTGAATTATGTGATAGTTTACATGGGAGAACATTAGTTTTACATTCATCCTATCATATATTGTTTCATTGCCATGGTTACAATCCCCTCCATGCATCGTCACCCAACCAAAGGGTATATCCTACAAGCCTGCTTGGTGTGAGCTTGCGGTGCTGAATTTTACCACATGAAAGTTCAGGAAGGTGCTCTTCAATAGGCTATTGCTCTGTCTTGCCTTAACTGCCCAGTCCTCCACTACACCAAACCCATTGCCACTGAGCTGAGTCTGGCTCCTAATGACCCTGTAGGACGATAGAGTAGATTTGTCCTATAGGATTTCCAAGGCTTTAATCTTAACAGAAGTAGATGACAACTTCTTTCTCCTGTGCAGTGGCTGAAGGATCCCAATGGCTGACCCTTTGGTTAGCAGCTGAATGTTAACCACTGTGTGTGTCATAGTGCACCTTGCTCAACCTTCAGTGTCCCCCAAGTCACCTCTTTAGAATGCCAAGATATGTATGTGTATGTACTGTATAGACCTACTTGATTTTCTTTACTAGAGGACTGGGTAAGTGGTTTAAAGGGTGTTGTCCTACAGGATAAAAAATTGTAAATCCAATATAACTTACCCAGATATGCTTGTGAGGTATGTATGTGAGGGGGAAGGCAGATGACTACGAAGTTAAGTCATTCTGTTACAGATTGAAATGTTTCCCAACCTCACCAAAAAAAATACATTGATTTCCTAAGCCCTCATCTGTAAAGGAAACTCCTGGTGTAGCATGTAAGATCAGCCCTGGACTGTGAACCACAAGGTCAGCAATTCCAGCCCACCAGCTGCTCCTCTGAAACCCTATACAGGGTCTCTGTGAGTTGGAGCCAGCACAATGGCACTTAAACACAACAACCAAGTCTGTAAAAGAGCCCTGGTGATGTAGTATGCTAACATTAGACTGATAACCACAAGGCTGGCTGTTCAAACCCATCAGTCATCTGCAGGAGACACATGAAACTTTCTGCTTCCAGAATGACTTATAGCCTCAGGAAGCGTAAGGAGCAAGCAGTTCTGCTCCAGTGTATTGGGTTGTTGTAGACTGGGATCTAACAGTAATGCATGGGGGTCTGTGAAGGTGACCTTGTTTGTGAATGAAGCTGCAAATTAAGAAGTCCACTAGGGACTCTGAGGCTGAGATAATGCTTTAGATTTGTCCCAGAAAAACAAAGAAGCCATGTCTTTGTGTGCTCATGTCTGTCAGTCATTGGTGGTTCAGTCTCTCTGAGAGGCAGTATAACCTCATTCAAGGCAATTCTTAGCAGCTACAGATAATTCTGAATAGGATACATGACTTTGAACCATCAACCATCCATTTCCCAAGGAACTGGGAGATGGGGAGATAAAGCACAACACCTACTACTGAGATCTAACAGGAACCCAAATTCATTCACATCTTCTGGAGCTAGTTGAGGAGACACAGTGGCAAATAATCAATTGTAACTAAGAGAGGCAAGTAGTATGATGACACATGGCCAGGGCATCTAGCTCAGTCCTAGATGTCCTGAGAACACTTCACAGAGGAGGTGATGTCAGCAATGCCAATCACTGGAGACTTGTTAAGACAGGAGAGCCTTCCTAACAAATATGTGCCCAGGACAAATGATATCAGAAATAGCATTGGGTAAGCCTCAGGTAATTCTGAATGGCTAGAGTGGAAAGTGTAGAAAAAGACGTGGTCCAAGGCAAAAGAGCGAAGCAAGGGCCTGAACCAGAAGGGCAGATGTCAGGTTCAATGGTCAGAGATTTTATCCTGCTGACTTTCTGGGCTTCCAGTCTGAGTTATTCTGCTGCAGTGTGGAGACAGAATTTCAGGAACACAGGGGGTCCTGATGTAGTAGGCTAGTTCATTAATTTCAGGTGAGAAATGATAGTGACTTAAAATGGAGGTGTGTCAGGTGGGATGGAGAGAAATGGATGAATTTGAGAGAGATTCAGGAGGCAGAATGCAGAAGGCTTGACAGATTGGCTGTGGGTCGTTAGGGAAGAAGAGGAGTCAATTTCAGATTTGTCTTTGAGCCAGAACAGGCTAGCAGTGGTGTGAAGGATGGATCTTAGAGTGTCAAACCGAAACAAGGAAACCAATTAGAGCCATGATAAACAGCAGTTTTCTTTGTTTTGTGTAGCGTCCTTTTAGAAAAGGGATAAAATATTTATAGACCGTGCTCTATTCATTCAAATAAAAATAACTTAGTAGAATGCTATGAAGATAATGTTTATTCTTACAACTCAGACGATCTGTTTATAGTATCATGGCAATTAGAACGTTAATATCTGGGCCAAATTAAAAGTGTCAGCATGGAGGTAGCCTGTAATTTTTTGGTTCACATTTTATGAAGAGTCTCAGCCCTCATAAAATACATTCTGGAGAATGTTCTTTTTAATTTTGTCATTATCCTGTAAGGTAAGAATGATCACATCTTCACTTTTCAAAGGGAATCAATCTCTGGGTGGTACAGACAGTTTGCACACTCAGCTGCTAACAGAAGGCTGAAAGTTTGAGTCCACTTACAGGCACTTTGGGAGAAAGATGTGGTGAAGTACTTCTGAAAAATCAGCCATTGAAAATCCATGGAGCACAGTTGTACACATGGGGATGCCGGAAGAAGAAATGGAACCTCAGTAAAGTGAAAAGTTCCCTTCTTCTCAAAGGGCGAAGTTTTTTCTAGCATGTTCATTCCATTCAATGACACATTTCCTAGAGCAGGAGGTACGGCTTGCCAGATACCTCTTAGACAGGGACTACACAAAGATGAGATCAATGTGTTCCCCTGCTACTTCCCTCATCAAGGATCCCTTTTTCTCTACTGGCCCTAAGATTGTCCCATCTACATATAAGAAGCTGAGAAGGGTGAATAATGTTGTACAACCCCTAGGGAGTCCTAGTGTGGCACTGTGGGTTAATGTGCCAGACTGAAAAGCCATTTGAACTGCAAGGTCAGTGGTTCAAGCTCACCAGCTGCTCCTTAGAAACCCTATACAAGGTCGCTATGGGTCGGAACCAACTCAACAGCACTTAACAACAACAACAACCCCAAGGGAGAGAGTCCTGGTGTGGCACTGTAGGATAAACACTGGACTGTGAGGTTGGTTTGAATTGCAAGGTCAGCAGTTCAAACTCACCAGCCACTCCATGGAAACCCTATACAGGGTCAGCATGAGTTGGAACTGACTCCATGGCACTTAACAACAAATCACAACAACCCTCATGCATATTTGACGCTAACCTTTTCCCTGGAGATGTTGGCTGTCTGAGAATTCTTGCTACATGAGCCATTGTATCAGACAGGATTTGGGCCACAGGTACAGGTGGACAGAGGAGGTTTCTCCAGATTCAGACTTCTGTGTTTTGTAGGAACTTAAAAGCTTAACTTGAATTTGGATTCTGAGTCAGATGTTGTTGTTGTTAAGTGCTGTCGAGTCAGTTCCGACCCATAGCAACCCTTTACAGGGTTTCCGAGGGTGTAAATCTTTATGGGAGTAGAAAGCCTCATCTTTCTCCCGCAGAGCGGCTGGTAGTTTCGAACCACTGACTTTAAGGTTCGCAGCCCGGTTCGTAACCACTACGCTACCAGAGCTCCTATCTGACTCAGACAGTGTACCCAAATAATCTAAATGTCATTCAATGTTCCCTCCCATCCACTCATCAGTGATATTGTAGCCATTCAGGGTCAGATAACTTCAGCAGCCACTTGGCAGGGGCTTGGATGGGAAACTGCCTCTTTCAAGACCTGCAGGTAGCAGACCCTGGTCATATAATTGCCTCCTTTTTGGAGAAATCTTGAGACCGGTTTTCAAGTATAATGAAAATGAAATTAGTTTCTTAATCTGGTAATAAAGAAGTAAAAGATGCTCCAGAAATAAACACACATACACATATGGTGGAAGTGGTGGTGATTGCCATGGAGTCAGTTCTGGTTGTATTTCAGGTGTGATTATTATTCTTCCCACAAGTACTTTGTAGTCTTGACTTAACCATGGCTGGTTCACACCAAGTTTGTAGTCTTGACCTAACCATGGCTGGTTCA
>NW_006408519.1:23930627-23931140 GCF_000296735.1 Chrysochloris asiatica
ATCACATTGACTAGAGGCATTATAAATACTTGCTATTGGGAGTTACCAAATGCATCAAATTATTATACTAGCAATGCTATAAACAGCTACAGATTAAAAAAAAAAGTTTTATTGTGATTTATATGATAGTTTACATGGGAGAACATTAGTTTACATTCATTCTATCGTCTATTGTTTCATTGCCATGGTTCCAATCCCCTCCAGGCATCATCAACCAACCAAAGGGTATACACTGCAAGCCTGCCCCCTACACTACCCCCAACCCCCCAGTCTTCAGCACGCAGTCGCTCTCCCTTTCTGGATCTAAAGTTCCCAGCTGCTCCATTGCTCCACGTCATCATCTCTGCCTCCATCTCAGGCATCGCTGCTTCTCTGGGTAGGGTCCCGCTTTCGGCTCTTCGTTGATGGTCCTAGGGAGCTCCACTCCTAGACTGGAAAGTTAATCACTCCCTTCCTTGCTATAAGACATCTACCTTTACATTTCCAACCCTCACAATCAGTCCTGATAACAAT
>NW_006408519.1:23931722-23935134 GCF_000296735.1 Chrysochloris asiatica
CTATGGGTCAGAACCGATTCTATGGTCCTTAACAACAACTGTTAACCCAAACCCTGTGCTATATGCTTTATACACACGAGCTCAACAATACGTTGATATTCAATTATATTACAAAATGTGGATTTTGCAACTCTTGTAGCAGCAATTTAGCCATAATTGCATCTTTTCTGTCTTTTTTTTCACTGCCTTTCGTTGTCTCGTGGAAACATTTATTCTGTGCATTTTACACTCCTATTTACACCTTCTGCAAAGTGGGAAAATGCATTTTCTTGGAAACCTGACATTTTGCCATTGCCTTCTAGTCCTGTCGGCAAACTTTGTGGTTCCTTCCTACACTGCTGTGCATGTTTTTGAGGATCTCTTCTTTGTCTGTAGAATATTTTTCAAATGCATGCCTAAGGTCATCCAACATTCCAAAGGCTACACATCTCAATGACTCTCCACCCCCGACACATTCCTATGGATATACAAATCCAAAACAGTTGCCACTGACTTCTGATTCATGGAGACGCCCCCCCCCCCCCCCCGTGTGTAGAGTAGATCTCTAAGTACTTCATAGGACTTCCAAAAGAAATGGATCATAAGGCCTTTCTTCCAAGAAGTCTCTAGGTGGGTTTGAACCTCTAACTTTTGGTCAGTAGTCAAGTGCTTAACTGTTTGCACCACTTAAGGAGTCCTAAATAGTTATTGGCACATTTTATAAAACCCTCAACCAAGGAGGGTATCTCCTATGAGTGTAGTGGAGCTGAGACAGACTGCAGACGGTGAGTCCCAACGGTACCTCTCTAACATCTTCCCCACTCCGCTCTTCTGACATGTATAGCTGTCTGATAGGAATCATTTCACGTGCTTTCTAACTTGTTTAATTTAAAGTGTGGTGGTTATGAAGCTTATCCCACAGACTTGGTGGTGGTGGTTATGTGCCGTGGAGTCAGTTCTGACTCATAGCGACCCTGTACAGGGTTTCCGAGGCTATAAATCTTTACGGGAGCAGAAAGCCTCGTCTTTCTCCCATGGAACAGCTGGTACTTTGGAACTGCTGACCTTGTGGTTCGTAGCCCGATTCATAACCACTATGCTACCAGAGCTCCCATTAGACTTAGGGATGCAAAAACTGTCATGCTTCTATGTAGAAATCCTAGGAAATCCACAAGAAAAGGCTGCTGCAAGTAATAAATGAGCTCAGCAAGGTCATAAGGTACAAGATCAATATCCAAAAATCAATTGTAATTTTATAGACTCAAAATGAACAATACAAAAATGAAGTTTAGAAAACAATTCTACTCATAATAGCACTCCCACCAAAAAATGCTTAGGAATATATTTAACAAGAAAAGTGCAAGATGTGAACACTGAAAATGACAAAACATCTCTAAGAGAAAATTTTAAAGATCTAAATAAATGCAGAGACTTTCCTTATCATGAATTGGAAGGTGCCCATTCTCTGCACATGGCTTTGTAGATTCATTGCATCCGTATCATGTTTGGACCGATGCTTTGCACTCATGAAAAGTCTTGTGCTTCCTCTCATCTATAAGCCGTTCCATCAGCCAGGCGTTGCTTCGGATCACTAAGCATATAGGAAATGGGCTGGACAGAAGTTGTTTCACCAAATCTAAATCCTTGAGCTAATTCAGGGCTGAAAAGTTTTACTGACATTCTATGTTGCCAAATGAACTAAATGTAGCCAAAGGAGTCCATTGAACAGATATTGTAGCCATTCAGGATCAGATACATAGACAACATCATAGAGAAGAAGAAAGAACCAGTACCTGAGAAAACATTTGCAAACCATATACCTCATGTAGGAATTATGTTTTACACCTCAAAAATAAGAAGAGAAACAATGCATGGTAAATGTGCACAGGACTTGAGTAGACTTTTTTATCACAGACAATATTTGAATGACTAATTAGGATATGAAAAGATGTTCAACACCATTAGTTATTGGGAATATGCAACTTAAAACCATAGTGGAATATAGCTATTAGAATAAAGACTATTTGCTGTTTTGTTGACCCTGACTCATAATGACCCCCTTATGTGTCAGAGTACAATTCTATTCCACTGAATTTTCAGTGGCTGATGATTCAGAAGTAGATCACCAGAGTTTGTTTTTTTTTTGAGGCCCCTCCAGGTGGACTTAAATCTCTACCTTTTCAGTTAGCAGCCAAACATAAGAACTGTTTGCTCTACCCAGGGGATATAGACATACTAGAATGGCTGTAGTTAAAAAGAGTCGAGGACTGGGATGAGGTATGGGGAAACAAACTCTTATTCCTTGCTATTGGGCATATAAAACGATACAGCCACTTGGGAAAAAAATTCTTCAGTTTCTTGAAAAGTTATATAAAAGCATAACTGTTGTTCAGTGCTGCGTAGTTAATTTTAACTCATAGCAACTCTGTATAGGGTTTCCGAGGAATGTCTGGAGGGTTTAAACCACCGACCTTGAGGTTCAAACTGATCTTGGGGTCCAGTACTTATCCTATAGCACTGCATGGAAAATGTAACTTATGTGATATGAATTGTACATATGAAGAATGTTGAAATGGCAAATGATTTGTTACATGTATATGTAACAATAAAACACATGTACACAAAAAGAACGTGATAGCAGTATTATATAGCTTAAAAGTTTCAAACTTGAAACTTTGATGTTCATCACCTGGTGAATCTGGTGAATGAATAAACAAACTGTGAAACACTTGTGTCATGGAATACTTACAATTCAGCAAGAAATGGCATTGTACTACTGACACATGTGAAACACATGCTAGTTAAAGGAGCCAGAAAGCAAAAATTACATGTTATATACTTTTCTTTCAAGAAAATACCCAGAAGAAGTAAATCTATGGAGACATAAAGAAACTTAGTAGTTTTCTGTTACTGAGGAAGAGTGCAGGACTTGGCAGCAGTGGATGTTGGGGAGCTTGTTGCGGTGGTGAAAGCATTTACAACTAAATTGGGGGTGATGTTTATCCATCTATAAATTTACTTAAAATCAGTGACTTGTATGCTGAGCCTGGGAGCAGGACCATAGTCTCAGAGACACAGAAGTCAACTGGTATAATATGGCCCATAAAGACACTAGACTACATCCTACTTTGGTGAGTATCAAGCAGGGCCTTAAAAGCTTGTGAACAGCCATCTAAAGTCAAACCATTGTTTTTATCCCTGTCCTGAGCAAAGAAGAGTAAAGACACTTAAAGAGCCATGGTAACAACTAGTCCAATGGACTAAGGGACCATCTGAACCTCGGTCTCCATGCCCTGAGACCAATGGACTAAGGGACCATCTGAACCTCGGTCTCCATGCCCTGAGACCAGAAGAACTAGATGTGCCCAGCTACCACTCCTAACTACTCTGAAAGGGATTGCATTAGAAGGTCTGGAGAGACTGGGAGAAAAAT
>NW_006408519.1:23936419-23969379 GCF_000296735.1 Chrysochloris asiatica
TAGAAAGCCTCATCTTTCTCCCGCGGAGCGGCTGGTAGTTTCGAACCGCTGACCTTAAGGTTCGCAGCCCGATTCGTAACCACTATGCTATCAGAATTATCCTTTATTTTTTTCTCTTCATAGATATTTGAAATATTTTCTAACAAAAGTTTAAAAAAGAAAAAAAATGTTTAAAGGACATGTCACTTTATTATAGAAAAATAAATGACTTTAAATCTGGTTCAGAGCCTTTATATCAGCAACAAAAGACAAAACACCCAGTTATCATTGTGATAATGCTGACGCATGGAGACCAAGTAGAAGAGCAGTTCATTTCAGTCCTAACATGGTCCCTTGTTAGGGTCATGCAATCCTGGAGGCTCATGCAGTGCCCTCAAAGTTATCAGGCCATCTCTGTGGTGATATGGTCACTGTCTGGTATGAATGGTTTCTAGAAAGTAGTTGCCAATTCTGCCTTCATAGGGCCATTCCCAGTCTCTGAAACCTGGGCCAATTATTCCCAAGGAAGGTTGTGGCTCCTTTATAATGAGATAAACAACACCTTCATCCTCTTCTCAGTCCTACTTGTTTTTCTTTCCTCTTCTCCAATTCTCCTAGTTACCTCCTCTGGATTTGGACTTTCATAGGGGCCAGAAAAGGAGTTCAGCTTGCAGCAACTTCTTTAGACCATGCTAGTGCACCTGCTGTGGATTGCTAACCACAATATTGGCAGTTCAAATCCTCTAGCTGCTTCTTGGAAATCTCATACAAGGTTGCTACGAGTCAGAATGGACTCGACAACACCTAGCAACAACAAAAAACAAAGTGCACCAGATATATGAACACAAAACATACTCTCTGATGTAAAGGTGTGTGTATATGTGTGCATATGTAAAATTCAGAGAATAAAACACAAATAAGTTATCAAATTCTCTTCAACATGCAAGCCTCATTGTATTCCTTAAGAATTCATAAGAAAACATCTATTGAGACCCTCCAACCAATGGCAGCCTCTGGTTAAGGCACTGGAAACTCAATAGTGAATGAAAGCAGTCAAGGCCCTGCTTTCCTATAACTTTAATCTGTTTTCAGATGTGTAGATAGTCATGTGGGGATATGTTAACATACAGCTTCAGATTCCAGGGGTCTGGAATACTGCCTGAGAGTCAGCATTTCTAACAAACTGTCATGTGACTACAATACTGTTGGTACCCAAACTGCAATTTCAGTTGCAAGGTTCTAGAACGCCAAGTGGGAAAAGTTGGAAGACACAGCAATTAATCATTCATAAATTTTGGCAGTGATGCACTTGCTTCTAATCTGCCATGGTCATTGACATACTGCTATTAGGGACCCTACACTTGTCACTTGACTCCCAAGTAAATTCTTTCTCTCTCTTGTCAAGGAGTCCACCATGACCATTCAGCCCCTTGACCACACCCTGTAATATCTGCACTGTCTGCTCACACCCAGTGGCTGCTCACACTAAACTACAGGTTGGAACAGGTGCACCAGCCTTCTTTAGGGACCTGATCCTGTTTTGCATTTCAAAGGCACATCTTAGCAGTTATCAAAGGTGCATGTAGACCTTGGGAGCCACTTGAACCCTTTCCCATTCTTTATATATTAACTCTTTTCTGCTTACCATTTCTAGGATATAATGTTAGTAAAGAGAGAATTGAAATAAAATAAAAATAAAAAATTAAAGGTTGACATGCCCTCATATTATGATGTGTTTTCTTTCTTCCTTTTTTTTTTTTAATGTATTTTCTTTTTATACATCACTTCCCATGAAAAGCAATCTGTTTGTGTTTGGCTTGGGATTGTTACATGAAGTGGGTTAATTCTGTGCATATCTTGTAGCTGTGGTTCAAAACAGGAGGCATTTACCCAATCACAATTCAGGGTATTATTGTAAGACGGTACAGGGATATTGTAATTCACCTCCTAGGAATTCATTCTAGTAAAATCACTGAAAATGCAGAGAAACATATCTGTTAAAGGAAATTTATCTTAGCATTATTATAACAGCAAAGGTTTAAAGAAAACAACCCCTAAATATCCACCTAGAGGGATGTGGTTAATGAAGTTATGTTTATTCCAGGGAATGTTACACAGTCATTAAATCTTCTTGAATGGCATTTAATGAAAATAGAAAGTTCATCCAACATTTGCTCATCAATTCTGATACCAACTGTGTTCCAGGTCCTGTTCTGAGCCCTGGGGAGATGACTGTGAGCAAAGACTCCACTCTCTTTCTCATTATATCCTGTTCAGGGAGATAGTCAGTGAACAAGTAAACAAATTTAATAAACAAGGAATGTCAACTAGTGATAAATGGTGTGAAGTCAATGAAACAGAGTGGGGAGGGGAGAGGGTGTCCTTGAATAAGGTGGTCAGGGAAGGCTTACTGAGGAGGTTATATTCCAACTTAAGACTCAGTGATGAAAAGGAACAGGCCCATATAAAGAACAAAGTGTAGAGCTTTCTGGAAAGAAGAGACAGAAAGGGCAACAGCCTCCCTCCAGGCAGGCAGGACCTTGATGTGTTCTAGGGATGAAGGCTAGTACATCTGGACATGGTAAGTGTGGAGCAGTGAATTATTTAACATGTAGTGCCACACCAGGACTCTACCAGGGTAGTACCCAACATTTATTGAGTATCTGCTTTGTGCCAGGTAATGCTTCAAGCAATTTGCATTCCTAACTCATTCATTTAAATCCATGCCTCTGTGAAGTAGGCATTCTACATTGTACAGATAAGAACCCTAAGGTGTAAAGATGTTCAGTAATTTATTAGTAAGTGAGGGAGGATGTTATACTCCATTGTGTGTGTGTGTGTGTTTATATGTGTGTATGTTTATGTGTATGTATATAGAACAAGCACCGAATTGCTACCATAAAGCCAGTGGTTCAAATCCACCAGATTTTTCTCAGAAATCTAACACAGAATCTGTGCTGTGAATCTGAACTGACTGGATAACACTTCACAGCAACAATAACAATGGGGGAGTTGAATGTGTGGGTATAGATTGTAGATAGGGGATATAGATGGAAACATCTATGGAAAAATTACTAGAAGGATGTATTTCAAATGTATTAGAAATCTTATCTCTGAACAGTAGGATTACAAGCAATTTTTTCTTCTTGGAAAATACTTTAATCATTTTCCAATATTTCTACAGTGAACATGTATCACTTTTATATGCCAAGGAGCAATGAAGACATAAAAGATACTGTGGGTTTAGCAAGGTAATATTTAGCAGCAGACCTAACATCATTTCAGCTATTTTTAAGCAAAGAGAGCAGGTCAGAGTATAGATATCATGGTCAAGACAGAAATCACACCAAGCTCAGCTGTGAAACTGAACTCGTGGCACCAGGCTACAACGATGGCTCCCTCGTGCTTCCATTATTTAATGGTGTCTTTCAGAAATATGAGGGGGCTTCAGAGGCTCATGGGAAATCCCATTGTCTTTGAACTCCATTTTTTTCATGAAAATTTTGAATCCCTCATACTCCTATTGAAAGAATTAGATTTTTCAGCTTTCCCATAGACTAACATTATAGTCTAACATTGTAAACATACAGTCAGCCTTATAGTTCAAATGTGCTACCCATACCTGAATTCTGAAGGCTAACTTGTCTGTTTTTGAAGAATTCCCCTTGTCTGGTGTGACAGCATTTAGGTTATTTATGTTGGAGAGCCCTCAGGAAAATATTACACCTGTGTTATATATTGTGTGTACAAAATGCAGAACAACAAATCACTAGAAGGTGAATTCACTTATCAATTCCTTAGTCCCAGTAGCTGTTTAAATATAAACCACATAAACTACTTCTATGCATCCTTTGCCAGAGTCAGCAAACAAACAGAGGGCATATAAAATCCAAGGGATGGGGAGGAGAACCCACGGCATTTTAGATCCACAGTCCTGAAAGTGTCAAAAACTGTCTTATAATTTACATCCTAACCTCCTTGCAGGCAATAAATATTTATTTCATTTCTCAGGATAGATAATCTTTCTTTAGCTAAACCTTTTACATGCCTACCATTTGCTTAGTTCTTACCACTAAACCCTATACAACTATATGATAATGAATATATCTAAACTTTGAATATATTCCAAGAAAAAATGCAAATCTTCATGTATCAAAATTAGAAAACAAAAGATAGAAAAATAATGGACTCAACAAAATGCTAATATTGTGGCTTCATATTCATACAACTGTTTCTTAAGAATTTGAGAACATTGATTTCTTAAGGATTTGAGAATATGTGTTCCCTGATGTTTACATAAAATATGTGAAGAATATAAAAAGTCATGAAACATTACAAAACTTGTATTAAAAACTAAGGACTGAGGTCTAAATAAAGCGAACTTTGCTCAGGAGGAATAGATCTCTGCTCCTTGATATTTTCTGCCATCTCTAACATTTACCCATTTCATAAGTGAAGGCTGCATTCAGGTTAAGCAGACAAATGGAGTAACTGTGGGAAAGAAAATGATGATAAAGAGCTAGTGTTTATTATTTGAGGGACTTCAAAAAGTTTGTGGACAAATGGAATAAAAAGATGGAATGTTTCTATGAATTGTTTAAAGCCCCCTCGTACAAATGAGAAGTATGATAGCTATTAGAATAGAGGGCTTTTCAGGTAAGAATTGACTGAGGACCAGGTGGGTTGTTTGTACTCTAAAATAGGTATAGGTGCTCAGTTTAAGCTATGTGACAAGACCACCACTTAACCAACACAAAGAGACCAGGTTTCTGTTGTACAAGGCACTACTTCTTAAATGGACTAATTCGGATAAATCACCAAGACATGTGCCTGCTAGATTCCAGACAATGAGTTTACATAAAAGGAAAGAAAGTCCCATAGATATTTGTACTGTAGATGTTCTTACTACCTCAGTACCAAGCTATAAGACAGGTAAAGAACTGAGCCTAATTGCAGCCTCTCATTAGAGCGAGGAGACTCGGTCTGAGAAAAACTCCATTATAATTTACTGCATTAGGGGTGATTTCAGCAGGCCATCAACCAGGTTTGAGGACAAGACACTGAACGGTCTACACACACACTGGCAAAGCCTTGGGTTTGATTCTTTGACATTCAACGGGCCTCTCTTGAATAGGCAGAGGGAGAATTGTCCTAAGTCCTGAAACCAGAATGTTGGGAGTTGGCCTTGGTTCTCTCCCTCTGCTGGTTCACCTTGCAGAACTCAATCAGCTTGCATTGGTTTTCTCATTCATCAAATACTGCGTTGTGACTACATGAACTTTAAGAGCTTTTGGAACTTGAAATTTCTAGTTCTTTCTTTCTGTTTCTTCTAGCCCCCTACACTGTGTTCTCTACACTTGTGGAGCACTATTGTAAAGCTTAAACTCTAACAAATGACAAGGGAAGGACCACATGTGCAGAAAAGAGACTTGCAGGCTCACTGATGCCTGGATTATATTCTGTACATTGGACTCAGGAGTAACCACATGAATTCACCCTGGTCAATGGACCATGGATGGAAGTGACATCGGGCACTTCTAAGCTGAATGCTTAAGATTTGTCATGGTTTTTTTTTTTTCTTTCTTTCTCTGTAAGTATGTTTACCATAAGGAGCTCTGGTAGCATAGTGGTTACAAATCGGGCTGCGAACTGCAAGGTCAGCAGTTCAAAACTACCAGCTGTTCCGCAGGAGAAAGATGAGACTTTCTGCTCCCGTAAAGATTTACAGCCTCAGAAACCCTGTACAGGGTTGCTATGAGTTGGAGCCGACTCCACGGCACATAACAACAACAACATTTACCATACATATGTCTGAGATACATGATGCTGTATCAACTTGCATCTTGAATTGATGAAGATTTAGAGAAGTTAGTAGGCATGCATAATGGGCAAGAAATAAGCCTTTGTAAGTTACTGAAATTTTGGTGACCATTTGTCACCATGGCAAAACCCAGCCTCTCTTGATGGATATAATGATATTCTAGGCATGGCCAATTAAGAAAGCAATTTTGATTTCTTGATTGTGATACCAACAGAAAATTAGGATTCCTAACCCTTACTTATCAATGGAGAAAAGATTGAAGCTGTCAAGGACTTCATTCTTTTGGGATCAACTGTCAACATTCACAGAAGCAGCAGTCAAGAAATCAAATGACATATTGCATTAGGCAAATCTGCTGCACAAGACCTTTTTAAAGTGTTTAAGAGCAAAGTTGTCAGCTTGAGGACTACGGTGTGCCTGACCCAAGCCATGATATTTTCAATAACCTCATATGCATGCAAAAGCTGGACAGTGAAGAAGGAAGACTGTAGAAGAATTGATGCTTTTGAGTCATGGTGTTGGAGGAGAATATTGAGAGTGCCATGGGCTGCCAAAAGAACCAACAGATCCATTTTGGAAGAAGTGCAGCCTGAGTGCTCCTTGGAGGCCAAGATGGCCAAACTTTGTCTCTCATATTTCAGACATATTGTCAGGAGTGACCAGTCACTGGAGAAGGATATCATGTTTGGTAAGGTGGAGGTCAGAGAAAAAAAAGGAAGACCCCCAACGAGATGGATTGGCCAAGTGGCAACATCGATGGATTCAAGCGTGGCGACAGTAGTGAGGTTGGCCCAGGATCTGGCAGTGTTTTGTTCTGCTGTGCATAAGGTCGCTACGAGTTGGTACTGACTCAATGGCACCTAACAACAACAAAAACCCTTACTTTAAGATGTGTCTCTCGTCTATGGTCTTAATATTTTGTTATTGTTAAGTACCTTTGAGTTGGTTCTGACTTATAGCAACCCTATGAGGTATAGGGTATCCAAGGAGCAGCTGGTGGATTTGAACTGGCAACTGTTCAGTTAACAGTCCAGTGTTTATCCTACAGCACCACACCCAGAAACCATGATCTTAATATATGCATTGTTGGTGGTGATTGTGTGCTATCGAGGAGGTTCAAACTCGTAGTGACTCTGTATAAGGTTTCCAAGTCTGTAAATCGTTACAGGAGCCAAAAGCCTCATCTTTCTCCCATAGAGTAGCTGGTAGATTCAAACTGCCAATCTTGTGGTTAGCAGCCCAACACTTAACCCACTGCACCACCAGGGCTTCTTAATCTATGCACTGGTTTTTTTTTTTTTTATTGTTTATATATGACATCGAGTTGATTCTGGCTCATAGTGACCCTATGAATTTACAGGGTTTCCTAGACTGTAATCTTTATAGAAACGGATGATTAGGTCATTTTCCCTTGGCACAGTTGATTAGCAGTGTAATGGTTAACTATTTTGCCATCAGGGCTTCATATGTATCTATGTATCTATCTATCTATATATATACCAAGGAGCTCTGGTAGCGTAGTGGTTACGAATCGGACTGCGAGCTGCAAGGTCAGCAGTTCTAAACTACCAGCTGTTCCGCGGGAGAAAGATGAGGCTTTCTGCTCCCGTAAATATTTACAGCCTCGGAAACCCTGTACAGGGTCGCTATGAGTCAGAACCAACTCCACGGCGCATAACAACAACAACAACACATATATATATATACCAGTACTTCCTGCAAAGTCGCAAGTCCCATAGCAGGTACCCTAATGAAGACACTGGGCTCTGGAACCCTTGAAGGGTTTAGTTTCTAACTGGTTGGTGATGTTTTTCATTTTCTTGTATAGACACTGCATTGCCTCCTTTGTGCCTTATATCTATTTATCCAACAAATGCATTAATTGAGCACCTACTAAGTAATTGGTAAGCACCAAAGATAGAAGTGTGAAAAAACAGATACAGTCTGTTACCTTAGCTGTACTGTATCTTTTACTAGGAACAAGGAGATAGGTGTAAGACCATGTGATAAATGTTAGGTTGGGGAATGCCCAGCTGGGAGCACTTAGGACATTTTAAACCAGAACTCTGCAGTTGATGAAGGTTTCCTAGAGAAGGACCGTCTGACGTAAGACCTAAAAAATGAATAGTAATTAGGAGAAATATGAGTTTGCTTATGGATGTTAGGGAATTCACTTAAATGGCAATATACTGGTAAAGAATATTCCAAGCAAAGGAATCATTCCTGAGAAGGGTCAGCAGTGAGTCCAGATAGCAGATAATATGGGAGCCATTGTCCAAAAAGGCAAGAAGAAACCAGATCTCACAGGACCTAGAAGCCACATTTAGGACTCTGGGGAATCAGTGGAGAATTTTAAGAAATATGTTCTTCTGACTGTAATGACCTCGCACCTAAATCTCCCAAATCTAGTAAACAAGTTGCCATTAAGTTGATTCTGACTGATGTGTCAGAGTAGAATTATGCTCCAAGGAGTTTTCAGAAGTAGGCACCTCTGGGTAAACTCAAACCTCCAACCTTTTAGTTAGCACCACAAAACCCTAACCTCACTGACATGAATCAATTCCAAGTCACAGTCAACCACTAGGACAGAGTCGAAATGCTCCAGAGCAGTTCTAAGACTAAACCTTCACAGGTTTAGAACAGACACCCTGCTGTTTCTCCATAGGAGTGATCAGAAACCGAAATTTCCCTTCTCCTCGTGGAAGCCACTTAAAACCTGTCCTTTAAAAGTCAGACTGAACTCTATAGAAACTCCCCACACCTTTCCTGGAGGATAGAACGTCATCTTCACCAAACTTACCATTTATGGAATCCTCCATGTTGTTGTGGTTATTGTTAGATGCCATCAAGTTGATTCTAACTCATAGTGACCCTGTGTCAGGCTTCTGAGGAGCAACTGGTGGGTTTGAACCACTGACGCTGAGGTTAGCAGTCCAGTGCTTATCCTTTAGTGCTACATCAGGACCCATAAACTTCCATAGAAGTATTTCTTTTATATTTATCCACATTCATGCATTTATCACACTCAAGACCTAAAAGTTTGAGGGCCACATACCTGTGTATATGTATACACAAATGTACCTGCGTATCTTCAGAGACTCTGAGCATTCTTTGCTTATAGCAGTTACTCTGTAAATGTGGCAGGATGAATGAGCAGGAGTCTTGGGAGAGACTGATATGTTAGGACATTTATCCACTAATGTTGGGGAACCAGCTTCCTTTGATAGGCTGCAGCCTTTACAACTAGGAACATTTGCTTTTGGAGAAACTCAAAGTGATTCCATTCAGAGATAACACTTAGCAAGAAACTTTAGGCAATATCACTTACTGTCATTCCTGCCTTCCCTGAGTCATCTCAGGCTAGCTAGGTCTTCACCTGTCTCTTCTGATCCTTAGTCCAGTTTGCCATGGTTGGGAATTGTCTAAGCTTCTGTGTCAGACCTGGCTGGCTGAGGTGGGTAGACAATACCTTTTGCTGAAGAAGCTAGGTCTTTGGAGACAATCAGATCAGAATGTATCCTTTACCTGTGCCATTTACTGATCATGTATGGTAGGCAGAATTCTAATGACCCCTTGTAAAATGGCATAGCTTGTAGAATCCTTTTGCCTTAAGAATAGGTGGACCAAGTGAACGTAATATTCATGCCTGTATATCACTTCTGTAATGAGTTTATTAATCAGTATTCTCTGGATTAACCAAAGAGGATATTATTATAGGTGAGCTTGACCTAAGCAGAGGATGTGTTAAAGAAAGTGAAGTTTCAGAAGAGACCATGTGTTCTTGTTGGTCTGGTAGAAGCCAAGCAGCCATGTTGCAAACTTGCTTACAGGAGACAGAAAGTAAGGAATTGTGGATAACTTCTAAGAACTTGCAGTATGCTGTGCCTGACAGCTTGTAAAAAACAGAGACCTCAGTCCTTTAACCACGGGAATACAACAGATGAGCTTGGAAGAGGACCAATGAGAGTCACAACCCAGACCTTGAGTTCAGCCTGGTGAAACCATGAACAGAGAAACAGCTAACTTGTGTCTCTAAGTCTGCCCTATAGAAATGTGTTGTTGTTAGGTGTCAGATCATAGTGACCTTATGCACAACAGTCCCAACACTGCCAGGTTGTAAGTTCTTCTCAGAATTGTTGCTGCTGCCACTCTGTAAGTCCATCTTGTTAAGTGTCTTCTTTTTTTGTTGTTGACCCTCCACATTACTAAACATGAAGTACTTCTCTAGGGACTGATCCATTCTAGTAGTATGTCTGAAGTATGAGAGACGAAGTCTCGCCATCCTGCCTTCTAAATAGCATTCTGACTCTACTTCATTCAGCACAGATTTAGTTGTTCTGGCAGTTCATGGGTACTTTCAATATTCTTCTCCAACAGTATAATTCAAATGCATCAATTCTTCTACAGTCTTCCTTATTCATTCTCCAACTTTCACATGCTTTTGAGGTTATTAGAAATACCATGACTTAGTTCAGGTACCCCTTAGTCCTCAAACTGATATCTTAGCTCCTGAACACTTAAAAAAGTTCTTGTGCAGCAGATTTGCCTAGTACAACACATTGTTCAATTTCTTGACTGCTACTTCCATGAGTGTTGATGGTGGATCCATGCCAAAAATGAAGTCTTTGACAACTTCAGTATTTTCTCCATTTATCACAATGTTATTTATTGGCCCAGTTTTGAGGATTTTTGTTTACTTTACACTGAGGTGTTATCCATACTGAAGGCTGTGGACTTTGATTTTCATCAGTAAGCATTTTAAGTCCACTTTGATTTCAGCAAGCAAGGTTGTATCATCTGCATATCGCAGGTTGTTAATGATTCTTCTTCCAATCTTGATACCACATTCTTCTTCATATAATCCATCTTTTCAGACTATTTGCTCAGTATACAGACTGAATAAGTATGGTGAAAGAATACAGCCCTGTCACACACCTTTCCGGATTCTAAACAATTCATTTTCCCCATGTTCGAACATTCCTCTTGGTTACGTACAAGTTCCTCATGAGCACAATTAAGTGTTCTGGAATAACCATTCTTCAGAATGTTATCTACAGCTTGTAATGATCCACACAGTCACCAAAATTTGCATAATCAATAAATCCCAAGTAAACATCTTTCTGTTATTCTCTGCTTTCAGTCAAGATCCATCTAACATCAGCAATGATATGCCTAGTTCCACATCCTCTTCTGGCTTGTGTTTGGGAAGTTCCCTGTTGATGTACTGTTGCAGCAGTTTTAAAAATTACCTTCAGCAAAAATTTTACTTGCGTGTGAGATTAATTATACTGTTCAATGATTTCTGCATTCTTTTGAGTCATCTTTCTTTAAAATGGGAACAAATATGGATCTCTTCCAATCAGCTGGCCAGGTAGCTGTTTTCCAAATCTCTTGGCATAGATGAGTGAGCACCTCCAGTGCTGCATCAGTTAGTTGAAAGTGAAATGTGCAAGGACCTGGAGTTAAAAACCAAAAGGGGAGGATATGCTCAGAGTCTCTTCTGACATCCATTTTGGTCTTTTCTTTTTTTCCTATTTTTTTAATGACTTTTTTGCTTTCTTCCTCTATGATGTTCTTGGTATCATCCCACAACTCTTTTGTCCTGCAGTTATGAGTGTCAAATGCATTAAATCTGTTCTTGAGATGGTCTCGAATTCAGGTGGGATATGGCCATATTTTGACTCTCATGGACTTGTGTTAATTATCTTTAGCTTCAGCCTGAACTTGTATCTGAGCAGTTGATGGTCTATTACACATCTGCCCCTGGCCTTGTCTTGGCTGATGATATTGAGTTTTTCCACTGTCTCTTCCTACAGATTTAATCACTTTGATTCCTGTGATTTTCATTAATTGAATAAAAGTCACCTTTTATGTTGCTTTAAAAAAAGGTATTTGCAATGAATAAGTCATTGGTTTTGCAAAATTCTATCATGTGATCTTTAGCATCATTTCTATCACCAAGGCCATGTTTTCCAACTACTGAACCTTCCTCTTTGTTCCAAACCATCGTATTTCAATCAGTAGTAATTATCAATGCATCTTGATTGCACGTTTGATCCATTTTAGACTAAAGAAGTTGGTAGAATTCTTCAATTTCATCATCACTTGCTTAAGTGGTTGGTGCATAAATTTGAATAACATTGGTATTAACTGGTCTTCCTTGTAGGCGTATGGATGTATCATAGACTGCATTATACCTCAAGATAGATCTTGAAATACTCTTTTTGATTATGAATGTAATACCATTCCTCTTCAATTTGTCATTCCAGGTATAGTAAACCCATGATTGTCAGATTCAAAATGGCCAATACCAGTCCATTTCAGCTCACAAATGCCTAGGATATCAATGTTTATGCATTCCATTTCATTCTTGACAACTTCCAATTTTCTTAGATACATACATTTTACATTCCATGTTCCAGTTATTAATGGGTGTTTGCAATTGTTTCTCCTCATTTTAGGTTGTTCCCCATCAGCAAATGAAGGTCCAGAAAGCTTTACTCCATTCACATCATCACGGAAAACTTTACTTTGTGGAAGCAGCTCATCCCTAGTCACAGTCTGAGTGACTTCCCACCTGAGGGACTCATCTTCTACTACTATATCTGACAATATTCCTGTGCTGTTCATAATATTTTCATCTTCCAGTACTATATCTAATAATATTCCACTGTTATTCATAATATTTTCAATGTTTAAACATTCAGAAGTAGTCAACCTTTCCTTTTTCCTAGTCTGTCTTAGTGTGAACACTCAGCTGAAACCTGTCCACCATGGCTGACCCTGTTAGTATTCAAACTACCTGTGGCATAGCTTCCAGCATCACCGCAACACACAGGCCACCACAGTAGGACAAACTGACAGAGGAGCAGTGTGAGACCTGAAGGATGAACAGGAATTATTCATATAATGGTTAGGGTGGGGTTTTAAAAGTCATGGTGATGGTTAAGTTAGTGATGTAGTGGGACTAGAGGAGGCAAGGTAGGCAGGTCAATCTTAGAATTTACTATGATCCATGTGCCATCAAAATATAATATACTGACTTCAAAGAGCCAAAGACTGAAATCAGTGAAAGAAATAAATATTGAATTAATTAGTTAAATCACTAATTAATTAACTAGTTAAGAACCAGAACTCTGGACTCTGATTGTCTGTGTTCCAATCCCAGCTCTTATACTGACTAGCTATGGGGCTTCCCTAACATACTTTCAGATACCTCTCTTCTGAAATACAAATAAAAGTGGTGGCTGTGTGCCGTGGAGTTGGTTCCGACTCATAGTGACCCTATACAGTGTTTCCGAGGCTGTAAATCTTCACGAGAGCAGAACGCCTCATCTTTCTTCTGCAGAACAGCTTGTAGTTTTGAACTGCTGACCTTGCCATTTGCAGCCCAATTCACAACCACTATGCTACCAGAGCTCCTTAGAAATAAAAGTAGTCCCTTCCTTATATGTGGTTACAGGTTAATTATTATTATGGTACTGCTAGTGTGGTACTGTAGGATCCTAAACACTGGACTTACCCTAAGCATTGGATTGCTAACCACAAGGTCACCAGTTACTCCTTCGAAACCCCATACAGCATGGCTATAGTTGAAACTGACTCTACTTCCCTTAATGACAATATGGTAGTTGACACATAGCAATCTTCCAGTAAATGTTATTAAGTTGGCAAGTACATATTTCTCCCTAAGATTCTCTTATCTTATGACCAGACTGTGGCTTCTTTGGGCCAATGGCATGGTCTTAAACATTTCTGTCCCCACTCTCACCCTCCACCCTTCCATCATGGTATAGAGCAGAGCTGGTTTAAAGAAGATGCTCAATGAATACTCACTGACAGTTACAAAGGTCAGATGGGTCAGGAAAAAAAAGGAGGACTGGAATCAAGAAGCACAGGGAAAAAGAGGGATAAATAATGTTACACTGAGGAAATGGCACCCAGTGAAATGGGGCCAAATGCCTATGAATTTCTGAATGTGAAACTGATGCTCTGTTCTGTAAACCTTCACCCAAGTCACAAGAAAAAATAAATAATAATAATAATAATAATGAGACTAGCACAGCTGACCATGCAGAGTTTCCTTCTGCTTCATATCTGATTTTGCCCAATTAATCTTGAGCGACGCTATATTGTGCCTCTAGAAGAATCCAAGTGAGAGGCTGGAGGGTTTCCCAGAAATAAAGAACCAATCAACAAAAGTCTATATCATAATATCCTGATACCAACAAATACATACAATTTCAGCTTTAAAAAGTTAGAAATTAATGATCAATTCAATCCTAAGAGATTCCATGCAATTTTAACTATCAAAAGCAATTCTAAAGGGGGAATCAAATCCACTCACTCATCCCTGATTTAGAGCTTATGGATTTCATACTTCTAAGGATCTATAATCCAAATATCTCATTTGGGGCTCATAGGGGAAGATGCAATAAAGTATACAGAATGCTAGGAATCCAAATGGGGAAATTCTTAACTCCTTAATTAAAGTTGCAGGGATAATGCTTTCTGCATGAATCAGATTCATAAAACTAGAATAACAGCTACAGATTTATAGCTGGACAACGGATATATGTCATGCTCTGAGTTACAGTTCAGAACACAGTTTGTTAAAGCTGAATTATGGCAAATGCCTTCAACTGAAAAAATGTATGCATAAAATATTAGCTATGATACACACTTAGAATACTCTGCAGTATAATAAAGCCAGTTTCTTTTAAAGGTTATAAATTAAGATTGCTTTCTTTCAGGAGAATTACAATGACCACTTTCGTATTAAAAGTGGCTTTGCCTGTACTTTGTGCCTATCTCCTATATAAAGGCTACTTCCTTAACCTGAACATTTTTCTATGTAACTTTCTCTTGGGTCCTGGGACTATGAGAACAAAGCTACTATAAAAATTAGAAAGAAATACACCTCAAGCATTACAATTAGTAATTATGATGTTCACTGCCAGGCTGCTTGTACATATTCTTTGATTCAGTGGGCAGGTTTACAAGTATTCAGAGCACCTTTTTTCCTTTCTTATTATTTTAGGAAAATCCAAGTAGGAATGGCTGAGGCAATAAATATTCCTTGGATACTCACTATGAACACACACTCCTGTCTCCAAGCTAATAAACGAGAGCAGAAAAATTTCCAAAACATTTGAAGGTACGTTTTCATTAAGAAACTTGGGGATTTGAGCCCATAACACATACCCAGGACAGGAGGCTTGCTGAGTGGAAAAAGTGTTCACAGGGTGGCAAGGGAAGTATCGAGCAAGTTGCAGTCCTTCCAGTTGTCAGATTTGCAATAGTATTTAGCCTTTGCAAATTACTTTAGCAACTCCCAAGATGATCAACGTGCAGTTTCTTTCCCCAGCCACCCCTGTCCCCAGAAATTTACTTTTAGAATCTACTAATCTGTTAGCTTGACTTATTGCTAAATTTCTCTGAAACACATCAGCTTTTGCTTCATTACCTCCTGGTCAGGGCATGATTTCTTCAAGTTTCTTTTTTAAAGTACAAAACAAAGTATTTATACAGAAACACATATATACACACAGTTTATTAAAAGGAAATCCTCTTATTAGATCATCGCTCATCTGTTATTAGTTTGTCTTAATGCGGTGGCTTGTGTTTTATGGTGATGTTGGAAAATTATGACCCTGGTATTTCAAATATCAGCAGGATAAATTGTTCACATAGAACAAGGGAACTCAGGAAAGGTGTGCATCAATGCTGAATCCTTTTACCAAACTATTAAATCTGTATGTTAAGTAAATAAGCAAGAAACTGGACTATATGATGAAGAACACAACACTAGGGATGGACGAAGACTCATTAACAATCATGAGTCACACAGATGACACACTTTGCTTGCTGAAAACAAAGAGGTCTTGAAGCACTTACTGATGAAGATCAGAGACTACAGTCTTCAGTATAGATTACACTTCAACATAAAGAAAACAAAAATTCTCACAATTGGATCAATATGTCACATCATAATAAATGGAGAAAAGATTGATGTTGTCAAGAAGTTCATTTACTGGAATCCAAAATTAAACACCCATGTAAGTAGCAGTCAATAAATCAAATGATTTATTGCATTGGGCAAATCTACTCCAAAGACCTTGAAAGTGTTAAAAAAGCTAAGATGTCGCTTTGAGTACTATGGTGTGCCTGCCCCAAGTCATGATATTTTCAATCATCTCATATGCATGTTAAAGCTGTACAATAAAAAAAGGAAGACTATAAAAATATTGATACATTTGAATTATAGTGTTGGTGAAAAATATTCAATGTACCATGAACTGCCAGAAGAACAAACAAATCTATCTTGGAAGAAGTAGTCAGAATGCTCCTTATCTGGAAGGATGGTGAGACTTTGTCTCATACACTTGTTATCAGGAGGGACACATTTCTGGAGGACACCATGCTTGCTAGAAGGTCATTGAATGAGATGGATGGACACAGTGACTGTAACAATGGACTCAATATAGACTTGATTGTGAGAGTGACCTAAGACCAGGCAGTATTTCATTCTGCTGTACGTAGGGTTACGATGAGTTGGAACTAACTCAACAGAATCTAATGACAAGAACTCTTTTAAGGTATTTGAGTTGCCCATTCCATAGGCATATCCGGTAACTCAAGAAAATAGAGTTCAACCATCACTTTTCCTTTCTCTGTTACTTTTTTTGAAACATCATTTTTCTTGCCTTTATCTGAATATAAAAGTATGTATCTGTAACAAATTATATAAACTATTAAAAGAAAATATCATTCCTAGTTTCAGTAATCAGGAAAAAAAAAAACACTATTAATTTTCTGTGTGCGTATGAAAGAGATTTTGGTGAAAGACAGCAAATTGGTTTCCATTGAACAATTCATTCACATTTTCTTTTGTGAAATTGATTGTAATTCCCACAATGTAAACAACTCTCTTGTCTGTGCTTTGTGTTTCCATTCATCCTTCTTTCCGATATCTTCCTGCTTTCTGAGCTTTTGTTGTTGTTAAGTGTCATCGAGTCAGTACCAACTCACAATGGCCTTATTATGCACAATGGAATGAAACACTGCCAGGTCCTGTGCCAACCTTACAATAGTTGCTGCATTTGAACCTATTGTTACCGCCACTGTGTCAATTCATCTCATTGGAGGTATTCCTCTTTTTTTGCTGACCTTCCACTTTAACAAGCATGATGTTCTTCTCCAGGGACTGGTCCCTCCTGACAATATGTCTGAAGTATGAGAGACAAAGTCTAGCCATCCAGGCTTCCAAGGAGCATTCTGGCGCTACTTCTTCCAACACAGATCTATTTGTTCTTTCAGCAGTCCATGGTACACTCAATATTCTCCTCCAACACCACAACTCAATGCATCAGTTCTTCTACGGTCTTCCTTATTCATTGTCCAACTTTCACATGCACACGTGGTTACTGAAAAGACCATGGCTTCTTCCAGGTGCACCTTATTTCTCAAACTGACATCTTTGCTTTTGACCACTGTAAAGAGATCTTGTGCAGCAGATTTGCCTAATGCAATGCATTGTTTGATTTCTTGACTGCTGCTTCCATGAGTTGATCATACTTGAATTGATCCAAATGAATTGAATTGATCCAAATGAAGTCTTAGACAACTTCACTCTTTTCTCCATTTATATGGACGTTGTTTATTAGTCCAGTGGTGAGGATTTTTGTTTTCTTTACATTGAACTGCAACCCATACTAAAGGCTGTGGTCATTGATCTTCATCAGTAAGTATTTTAAGTCCTCTTTTTCAGCAAGGAAGTTTGTATCATCTGCATATCACAGGTTGTTAGTGGGTCTTCTTCCAATCCTGATGCCAGTTTCTTCTTCATACGATCCAGTTTCTCAGTTTATTTGCTCAGCATACAGATTATATATTGTTGTTGTTGGTGGTGTTGGGTTCTGACCCATAGTGACCCTTTATAGGGTTTCTGAGGAGTGATTGATGAGCTTGAACCACTTGTTTTGTGGTTCAAACAGACTTGATGGAATACAAATTGAAATCTTTCACAAACTGGTGCAGTACTGGAGGTACTCATTCATCTATGTCAAGAAATTTGGAAGACAACTACCTGACCAAATGATTAGAAGAGATCCATATCTGTAACCATTCCAAAGAGAGGTGACAACAGAATGTGGACATCATCAGGCAATATCATTAATATCATATGCAAGTAAAATTTTGCTAATGATCATTCAAAATGGGCTGCAACAATACATTGACAGGGAACTTCCAGAGGTTCAAACCAGATTCACATGAGGATGTTGAACAAGGGATATCATTGCATCAGATGGATCTTGGTTGAAAGCAGAGAATAACAGAAAGATGTTTACTTGTGCTTTACTGACTATGCAAAGGCCTATGACTGTGTGGATCATGACAAGCTGTAGATCACATTGTGAAGAATGGGTATTCCAGAATACTTAATTGTGCTCTTCAGAAATCTGTACATGGAACAAGGGACAGTCATTCGAATAAAACAACATGTTTAAAATCAGGTAAGGTTTGTGCCAGGGTTGTATTCTTTCACCATACTTATTCAATCTGTATGCTGAGCAAATAAACTGAGAAGCTGGGTAATATGAACAATAACGTGGCATCAGGATTGGAGGAAGACTCATTAACACCCTGCGATATGCAGATGATGCAACATTGCTTGCTGAAAAAGAGGACTTAAAATACTTACTGATGAGGATAAAAGACCACAGCCTTTAGTATGGGTTGTACCTAAATGTAAGGAAAACAAAAATCTTCACCATTATACTAATAAATAACATCATGGTAAATGGAGAAAAGATTAAAGTTGTTAAATATTTCATTTTGCTTGGATCCACTATCAAAACGCATGGAAGCAGCAGCTAAGAAATCAAACATCATATTCCATTAGGCAAATCTGTTGTAAAAGACCTCTTTAAAGTGTTCTAGAGCAAAGGTATCTTGTTAAGGGTTAAAGTCCTCCTGACCCAAGAAGCTGTGGTATTTCCAATAGCCTCATGAATGTGAAAGTTGAACAATGAATAAGGAAGACTGTAGAAGAATTGATGCGTTTGAGTTATGGCACTGGAGAAGAGTATTAAATGTACCATGAGCTGCCAGAAGAGCAAACAAATCTCTGTTGGAAGAAATACAGAATTCCCTTACAAGCCAGAATAGTCAGACTTTGTCTCTCATACTTCAGACATATAACAAAAAGGGACTAGTCTCTGGAGAAGGACATCATGCTTGATAAAGTGGAGGGTCTGTGAAAATGGGAAAGACCCCCCAACAAGGTGGATTGGCACAGTGGCAGTAGCACTGAGCTCCAGAATAACAAGGATTGTGAATAAGTTGCAGGACCTGGCAGTGTTTTGTATTTTTTTTCATAGGGTTACTATGAATCAGAACTTACTTGACGGCACCTAACAACTACAACAAACTCAAAGAAATTCAGACTCAAACTGATCTATGCCCCCTCAAAATGCTTACCATTCCAAGCTTTCAAGAAGGAGCCTAGTTTCAGAGGGTGCGGGGGAAGTTAGAATCTCCACTGAGTGGTTCCCAACTTGTCTGAACGGGGCTGATGAAAGGAGATGGGGTTAAGACTCTTGTGGTTCAATAGTGAATAATTGCTATCAGGACTGATTGTGAGTGTTGCAAATGTAAAGGTAGACGTTTTGTAACAAAAAGAGAGGAGTTGTTGATTTTTCATTCCAGGAGTAGAGAACCCTGGGACTTTCAAGGGAGAAGAGCATAGTGTGGGACCCTATCCAGAGACGCAATGATGCCAGAGATGGAGGCAGAGAGGATGATGTGGAGAGATGGAGTAGCTGGGGACCCTGGACTCAGGGAGGGAGAGGGGCTGTGTGCTGATGGCCAGGGGCAGGTTTGCAGGGTATGCCCTTTGTTTGTATAAATGGTTATATATTCCTGAGTGCTTCGGTACACATCCAACAAAAAACAAACCAAAACAGAGGGAATGGAAGCAAATGCTGTTGAATGATGATGCATGGAGGGGATTGTAATCATTGCAATTAAATGAAATATGATAGCTTGAATGTAAAGCTGATGTTCTCCCATGTAAACTATCATCCAATTCACAATAAAAACTTAAAAAAAAAAAATGCTTACCATTCCAGAGGGTTCAGATAGAAAGAAAATGGGAAATAATACCAGACAGTAACCAATCATGAGCTAAATGAAACACCCATGTCCTAATGAGATGAACGGATAGGAAACTCCCAAAAGTTAGACTCTTAGCTGTTGGCCCCCAAATGCCGTGATATTTGCCTTATGCAATGATATTGAAAGGAGCTCTGATGATGGAATGCTTAAGCACTCAGCTGCTAACCAAAAGGTTGGCAGTTTGAACCCACTCAGCAGCTTTGTAGCAGAGAAGACTGGGCAATCAGTTTCCACAGAGACTATAACCCAGGAAAACCTATGGACAGTTTGCTCTGTCATAATGAGTCACTGAGTGGAAAGGCCTCTCCAGAGCACCCGATAGAAACAATTGTTTTCAGTTGCTTCTGAGCAACTGTAAGACCACTTTTGAATGACACCTAATTCAGGAAAAGTAGAATTTTTAGCAAATGGCAATCTTTTTAATTGTCCTTAATTTTTAAGCAGGAAATGCAATATCTACAATTCTACCTAGTCATTTTCTTTTTATTGCACTTTCATGGAAATGTTTTAGTTTTATTTTAAATAAAAAATTTAGGAATGTCATCAATAGACTGAGAATATCTGGTCCAATGCTGTGCATAGGACATTCTGAGTTTGAAGAAGACATGTTGTTGCTGTTAAGTGCTGTAGAGTAAGTTCTGACTCATAACAACTCCGTATAGGTTTTCTGAGGAGCGCTTCATAGGTTTGAATTACTGACTTTGAGGTTAACAGTCTAGTGCTTATCCTACAGCACCACACAAAGACATACTGATGCTCATTTATTTTGTCTATCTGGGACTGCTCTTGTAAGTCAGTTAATTATGAAATGCCACTTGTCTAGTACTTTTTAGTAAAGTGTTCTTTAAAATGAGAGCTCATTTTTATTGCAGAGGCTATTAATAGCAACTTTTTGAATACAGAAGTACATCTCATTTAATATCCGTGGAAAAATAGGCTTTTTCCTAGTCACATTTTTCTTCTTGAAAGCAATTATTACAGGAGTTTAAATATCAACCAAAGCAAACATAACAAAACAAAAAAAACCCCAGTGCTGTTGAGTAGACTCTAACTCATGATGACACTAAAGGGCTGAATAGAACCAGAGACTTTCCACTGGTGTAATCTGTAAGGAGCTCTGGGAGCGTAGTGGTTACGAATCGGGCTGCGAACTGGAAGGTCAGCAGTTCGAAACTACCAGCTGCTCCGCGGGAGAAAGATGAGGCGATCTGCTCCTGTAAAGATTTACAGCCTCGGAAACTCTATTCAGGGTCGCTGTGAGTCGGAACCGACTCGATGGCACTTAACAACAACAACAACAACAAATCTGTACAGAGCTGACTACATTCTCCACCAGAGTAGCTGGTAGGTTTTGAACTGCTGAACTTTTGATTAACAGCTGAATGCTTAACCACTGTGCCACTAAGGACTACTTTAAATCCTTCACTACTTCTGAGTTATGTTTTATAGTTGTTAAGAAAAATGTAATTACAAAATGGTTAAGATTTGTAAAAAAGATAAAGGTATAAGCAAATTCATTTCTTCCCCTAGAAACCAAAAGTGCAATATCAAATATTTAAGAGTCACGCACAAAAATACAAAATAAATATATTGACTCTAAAATAGGAAAAATGAAAGATTGCAAGAATGAAATGAATTTTCTTATTATGCAAATGGAACTTCAAAAAGCTCATGGAATATATTTCATTATCTTTTCATTCTATTTTCCCATGAACTTTTTGAAGCCACTTCTTCATTCTATTGGAGTCCAGGTATGGAGCTGTAGGGTAAGCACTGGACTGCTAACCACAAGGATGGTTGTTCAAACCCACCAGTCCATCCTTAGAAACCCTATACAGGGTTGCTACAAATTGGAACCGACTCACTGGCACTTAACAAGAACTTCATTCTACAGAATGAATCATTTTATCAACTATTCAGCTATAATTAAGTCTTAGAAGAATATAAACTAACATGTAAAACGTCTGTGTTGCTTAGTGATGCTGGAACAGAAGTACCACAAGTGGGTAGTTTACAAGAAGAGAATTTTGTTTTCTCACAGTTCTGGAGGCTTAATGCCAAAATCTGAGTCATTCAGGAATGTGTCATTCCTGGTTCTTAAAGATGCTCACATGGCTTGTGGCCCATCTCTATCTCCCACCCTGTTCATGTATGCATTTCTCTTTGTCTATTCGGATCCATTAAAGCTCAGAAGTGATTAAGCTTAGAGCATACTCCCACAGTGATACGGACGCATTAACATGACAAAGAAATCCCTATTTATTTCCGTTCACATCCACAGGTAGAAGAGTTCAGGTTTCAACACATACTTGTGGGGGACCAGAATTGAGTCTACAACACAAGACAAGAGCCAACCCTTTTGAAGGTAAGCTCTTCCTGGAATAGCAGTTACAGTCTGTTTTGTGAACTCTTTTCTGCACACTCAGTAAAAGGCCCAAGAAGCCCAAAGCTTTACTGCCACCTTCTGGATGGACCAAGAGCCCTGGTAGCACAGTGGGTTGAAGCATGAAACTGCTAACCACAAGGTTGCTGGTTCAAACCTACCAGTTGCCTGTCACAGAAAGTTGAGGCCATCTGCTACCATAAAGACTTACAGTCTTAGAAACTTAAAGGAGTAATTTTACTCTGTCCTACAAGGTTACTGTAAGTCTGAATCCACCTAATGGCTGTGGGTTTGGTTTTTGGTTTTTCAACTTGGTTACGCTCTGTGACAGAATTTCTTTTTTCCTCTCAGAAGGGGACAACCCAGACTGTACCCATATATAAATGCCAATCATCAAAAATATATTGGAGCAATAGAGAGAAGAAAAAGATTATAAGACCAAATAGCTAATGCACAAATCCATTTGATGGATGCGTAAATCTGTAGTTTTCTCGATGATCCCTGAAGAATGTTATTCCCTAATTGCCCTTGAGGGTTAGTGTTGGCACCTGAAAATGATTCTGTCCTTTAAATCTAACCTAAATCTTTCCCTCTTATGGAACTGAATTTTTCCATCTGGTCTAAGGAAGCATTCTCTTCACTGTGGAAGCGATTCCATTCTATTCACAGTGGCAGGATTGCAGATCACCAGGGTATATGGGAAAATGAGGGGATAACAGCAAAAAGAGAACATTTGGTTCTTAACATCCCAGGATTAGATATTACCCATCTACACATATGTGGTGCTGTAGGATAAGCACTTGACCGCAAGATCAGTTTGAACTGCAAGGTTGGCATTTCAAATCCACCAGCCGTTCCACAGAAACCCAATTGTTGCTAAGTGCTGTTGAGTCATTTCCAACTGATAGTGACCTTGTATAGGGTTTCTTAGGAGAGGCTGGTGAGCTGGAACTGTCGACCTTGTGGTTCAAACGGACTTTGCAGTCCATCTCATTAGCCCACAGCGCCATACCAGGACTCCCAGAAACCTTATATACAAGGTCGTTATGAGTCGGAACGTACTCGGTGGTGCTTAACAAAAATAACACACATATAAAATAAAAGTAAGAGATACAAATGACTTGAGGTTTCTTTTAGGAGCCGCCCGCCTGCCCACTCCCTAATTAGCTGGGACACTTTGGATAATTAAACATCCAAATCTTGGTTTTCTCATCTGTCAAATGAGGCAGTCAAGCTAGATGTTCCTTCAAAGTTCCTTTTGACTCTCCACCTCAGTGGATTTTTCACAAACTGTTTTACTTCATATCACTGGCATTGAAAGACACAATAACAGCTGGGATTCAGGGAAACGTGACACCAAAGAAAAATGGATTTAAACAGCATCTGAGAGGAAAAGATTTATCCGATATGCTCCATCCTCAGAAACATTTATTTGGACCATATAAAGCAATTTCCTTGTGCTCCAGTTGAACTTCCTTTTCTTGGTTTTTAATAATAAAGAAACCAGCACATTAATTTTTTAAAACAGGAAATGATAGGGCAAAGACTCCGTAAACAGCTGAAATGTTAATCACACAAAGCCTCCCGAAGCAATTTTCGCACTGGACTCTTTATGGTTATGCATTGCAATAGGAACTTTCATCAGGACATTGGCGTAGGATGGGAGGCTGAGCAAACAATACCTAAGGCAGCCTGCATCTCTGTGTGGACTCCTGGAGAAGGGGCTACCAGGACCAAATGGTCTAGAAAAGACTTTGTCATAGATGGTAAGAAAGGGGTTGGAGAAGGAGAGGAGATAATTCATCCCATGTTGAAGAACTCTCTATGCTTTCTTAGATGATTTCAACAGCATCCCATGACACAGTATGATTATTGTGTTCATTTTACAGACAAAGACAATGAGATTCATAGGAGAGAAGTAACTCCCCTGAAGTCACAGAATCATATGCTATATTAGTTTTCTATTCCTATTCCTGCAATTTTACTGGATAGCAAATTATCATAAACTTACGCCACTTAAAAGAATATAGAGTTGTTATCTCCCAGTTTTGGTAGCCTTCAGTATGAATTGCATCTATTGACACTGTAGGGATAATCACTTGACCCCAGGGAATGGGTTATTTATTGGGCCAATAAATCATATCACTTGCCTATGAAAGTTGGACAGTGAATAAGGAAGGCTGTAGAAGAATTAATGCATTGGAGTTATGGTGTTAGAGGAAAATATTGAAATTACCATGATCAGACCTATATTGGAAGAGGTTCAGCCAGACTGTTCATTGGACGTAAGGATGTTAAGACTTTGTGTCTCATACTTTTGACATATTTATCAGTAGAGACCAGTCCCCGAAGAATGACATTTTACTTGGTCAAGTGGAGGGTCAGTGAAAAAGAGGAAGACCCTTAACAAGATGGACTGACACAGTGACAGCAACAAGGGGCTGAAGCTTAACCTTTGTGAGGCTGATGCAGGACTAGGCAGTGTTTCATTTTGTTGTGCACAGGGTCATTATGAGTCGGAACCAACTAGGCAACACCAAGCAACTTCAGGTTTCAGCTCGAATCCCACAAACTCTGGGAGTCTTTCTGCCTCTCCAAGACTTGAGTGGATGCCTCAGATGTAGTCTCACCTTTCTCCATCATAGTACTTACCATAGTGTCTGTCCATCCACTCAGACTCCACTCCAAGCATTCTCCATGCTCCCCAGCCCCCTCCCCCCACTCACACAATAGACTGTGAACTCACTGAGCACTGGGACTGGGTCTCACATTCCCTGTTGAATCGTCAGCTCCTAACACAGCACCTCACAAATAACAAATGCTATAGCAATAGTTCTTGTTCAATATGTATGCTGAGCAAATAATCCGAGAAGCTGGGTTCTATGAAGGAAAACGTGGCATCAGGATTGGAGGAAGACTTATTAACAACCTGAGATATGCAGATGATACAACCTTGCTTGCTGAAAGTGAAGAGGACTTAAAATATTTACTGATGAAGATCAAAGAGCACAGCCTTACATATGAATTACAACTCAATGTAAAGAAAACAAAAATCCTCACCACTGGACCAATAAACAGCATTCTTATCAATGGAGAAGAGATTGAAGTTGTCAAGGACTTCATTCTTCTTGGATCAACTATCAACACTCTCGGAAGCAGCAGTCAAGAGATCAGACGACATTGGGCAAATCTGCTGCATAGGAACTTTTTAAAGTACTGAAGAGCAGAGATGTCAGCTTGAGGACTAAGGTGCGCCTGACCCAAGCCATGGTATTTTCAATAACCTCATATGGATGTGAAAGCTGGACAGTGAATAAGGAAGATCGTAGAAGAATTGATGCTGTTGAGTTGTGGTGTTGGAGGAGAATACTGAAAGTGCCATGGACTGCCAAGAGAACCAATAGATCTGTTTTGGAAAAAGTACATCCAGAGTGCTCCTTGGAGGCCAAGATGGCTAATCTTCGTCTCTCATACTTTGGACACATTGTCCGGAGAGAACAGTCGCTAGAGAAGGTTGTCATGCAGGGTAAGATGGAGGGTCAGAGAAAAAGAGGAAGACCCCTAACGAGATGGATCAGCCAGGTGGCATCATTGATGGCGTCAAGTGTGGCAGTGGTAATGAGGTTGGCCCAGGATCAGACATTGTTTCGTTCTGCTGTGCATGGGGTTGCTATGAGTCGGTTCCGACTCGATGGCACCTGACAACAACAACAATAACAATAGTTCTAGATGAATGACTGAAGTCCTAAGTGCCAGGCACGTTTCAAATAGGACACTTACTATGGACAGGTATTGGCTAGACACATTATTTATTCGATCTCATTCAAATATCTTTGTAATCCTTTGAGGTGGATTTTCTTTCCATTTTACAGTGAGGAGAGTGGGGTTCCAGGAGAACAGTGTCACCCATGGAGAACAGGTTTCAGCAAAGCTCCCAGACCAAGGAAAACAATTTGGGTGACCTACTTCCAAAAATTAGTCAGTGGAAACCTGATGTATCATAATGAAATATTTTACCATATAATGCTGGAGGATGAGCCCCCTAGGTTAGAAGACTCTCAGAACACACAACGGATGTACCAATGGAGTTGAGCATACCAACGATTATGATGAGGCAGCAGACCCAGGTGATGTCTTGTCTTATATGTGTCAGAGTTATCTTTGCGACAACAGACAACAACCATGTGGGAGAAACAAGGATTCAAAGAGTTTCACTTTGTGGGCAGCTCTTCCAATCACATTCAGATAGAGAATGAGTAGTTGAGTAATCAACACAGACTTCTCATAATTTCCTTACAATGCCTGCTATAATATCAATATTTGTTGTAATTTCTGTGCTAGGTTTTGCATGGTTTTTGTTGTTGTTGTTAAAGTGTTGTTATATGAATTGAAAAAAAATCTTTTCCAACAGCTCTGTGAAGAATATTTTCTTTCCACTTTTTAGATAAGGACATGGACTATCAAAGGAGTTAGGAGACTGGTTCATTCCCACAGCTAGTAAGTAACAGCCAAGGTTTAACCTATATATCTCAGACCTCAAAGTCTGATCTTAACCAATAGCAAAGAGATTAGAGAAATAATAACTACCAAATATTCAGTGTCTCTTCCGAAACAAGTGCGTTATATAGATAATGCACAGCAAATCTTTCTTTTAGTTCTAATCTATTTGCTCACCAATTCTAAATAAGTTTTAAAAAAGATTGTCTAACATTTACTTGCTATGTTCCCTGCGGTATTTTTTCTCTTCTCCTTTTTTCTACCTCACTTTCTAATCCCACATTTATAAGGCATGGGGTATTTTGATTATTTGCACCGATATTAGAAAGTCCACTTTAGAATCTTGTCTTTCTCCTTCAAGCCAGCAGTTAGAGTCTATGGGAATGACTTAACGAGAGAGCTTTAACAATAAATACGAGGTGACAGTGCACTCTCAGTCTCTTTTTAATGAGAAATGGACAGGTTATTATGCTATTACATGGTACATCTTATTCCTGGAAGCCATCTGAAGCTGTTCAGGATAATGTATCTCTACACCGCATCAGCCTCTTTGTTCCATAGATGCTGTTTTAGAGTTTTATGAACAGCAAATCGTTCCTTAGGAGAACATTGTAATTGCTCAATCTGGATTTTCCAGCAGTCTTGGGGCAGTGCCAATTTGGAAAGGATGATTAAGTCCAGATTTCACAACCTTGGGACATGGTGCTGGAACCAAGGTCTGATGTATTCCAAATGATGGGCCACGATGTTCAAACATGCAGGTTCCCATTCTGAGGAAGACTAAATGGGCCCAGAGTAGTACATGATTCAATCAATCAATCAACAAATAGGTAGTGAGTGCCAGGCACTGTTCAAGGTATTGAGGTACAAAATCCTGACCTCAAGCTGTTTACATTCTCTTGGGGACAGAGACAGACAATAACAAAGAAGTAAATTATAGCAGTGTTCAACTACTAACAAAAAACTTGGTGATTTGGAATCTTCAGAGCAGGTACCATGGAAGAAAAGCCTATTAAGCTATTTTAAAAAGATTGTTGTTGTTGTTAAATGCCATCAAGTTGTTTCTGATTCATAGGGACCCTGTATAGGGTTTCCAAAGAGCAGCTGGTGATTTTGAACCACTGACTTTGCAGTTGAAACTGATCTTGTGGTTCAGTGCTTAAGCTACAGCCCACACCAGAACAGTCAAGAAAACCCTGTGGAAACATTCTACTCTGCAATACACTGGGTAGCCATTATTCAGAATCAACTTGATCACAACAGGTTTGGTGCTTTGTTTTTTATCAGGAAAAATAAAGTAGGCTAAGGAGTGATATGGAGTCCTGGTGTGGTGCTGTGGGTTAATGCGCCAGACTGCAAAGTTGTTTGAACTGCAAGGTCGGCGGTTCAAGCCCACCAGCTGCTCCTTGGAAACCCTATACAGGGTGGCTATGGGTCAGAATCGACTCAACAGTACTTCACAACAACAACAACAAGGCGTGATATGGGTGGGACATGGTAATTTATATATGATGAGCAGGAGAGGTCCCTCTGATGATAGGACATCTGAGCAGAGACCTTAGGTGATGGAGCAAGACTTGCAGCTGTCAGAGGAAGAGAGTTTCAGGCAGTCATGGCAAGGTCCCTGAAGTAGGAGTAGGTTTCTGGAGCAGCAAGGATGCCCTTGTAGCTGAACAGCATGAGGAAGGAGGGGATGCCACAGGAAGATGCAGGAGAGACAAAAGAAGAATGGTACAGACCCTGTCACTGGGTAGGAGCGTTCGTACATAATTTAAATTTTATAGTCTGTGCATTGGGAAACTACTGGAGGGATTTGAGCAAACAAGTAGCATAATCGTATTTATCTTTCAAACTAGGGGTGGGAAACATCTGGCTCATGGGATGTATAAGGCCCGCAAAATCCTTTGGTCTGGCCCTGCCAAAGCAACTGCAGTTCCAGACTTCGTGTTGTTGTTGTTGTTAAGTGCCATCATGTTGATTCTGATTCATACTGACCCACTTCTGAGGAGAGGCTAGTGAGTTCAACTGCCTACTTTGTGGTCCTGAACGACCTTGAAGTCGATTGCTTATCCTATAGAACCACACTAGAACTCCAGCCATCATATCAGAGGTGAGTTAGTTAAATGTTTGATCAAATACAGCAGGCTAATTCTTAAGTTGATGAATTTGTATGACCCTCACACAATGTTATAAATATCCAAATTGCTCTTGGCAGAAAAAAAGGTTCTTCACCCTTGTCTTAAATGCTCAATCTGCCTACTCTGCAGACTAGATGTAGGGAATGGAATGGAATGGAAACACGGATAGGTGATGTAGATGATGTGGCATAAAAAACTAATACAGCATGTGATTCTGTGTGCATCCAGGTAAGAGATGATGTAGCATGAACGAAGGCTATAGTGGCAGAGATGGCGAGTGGTGCTCATTTTCTGCATATTTAGAAGGAAAAGCTGAAATGTTTTGATGATTGAATGCCATAGGAAGCAAAAGTCAAGATGTTGTACCTGAGCAACTAGAAAAATGGAAGCATCCTTTTGTGAGACAGGAAAGATTGAAGGAAAAACATTTCAATACGTTGGATACATCACCTCAGTTTGGGACATTTTCAGCGTGAGATGTCTGGTGGACATCCATGTGGGATGTAGAGGAGACATATAGATAACAAGTCTGCATATTGTGGATGACATCTGGACTGGAAATTTAAATCGGGGAGACGTGTGTCTGTAGATCCATCTGTCATCTGTCAGTTTGTCATACCATGGTGTCTATGTTGTTGTTGTTGTTAAGTGCCGTGGAGTCGGTTCTGACTCATAGTGACCCTGCACAGGGTTTCCGAGGCTGTAAATCTTTATGGGAGCAGAATGCCTCCTCTTTCTCCCTCGGGACAGCTGGTAGTTTCAAACTGCTGACCCTGCGGTTCACAGCCCGATTCGTAACCACTATGCTACCAAATTAGACTTAATTTATGAGATTAGATGACAGCATATATATTGTATTGGCAGGAAAATAAATTCATCATTGATCTCTTCCAGAGGCTCAGTGATAACACATATTTTAAATTTGGTATCAAACAAGTCACATTCCACTTACATCTCATCTCTTTTAAATGCATAACGCTCCCGTACTTTTCCTAAAGTAATTTAAAGTTAATTACCACTGGTGTGGCACTGTAGGCTAACACTGGACCAAAAGTCTGTTTGAACTGCAAGATGCATGGTTCAAAGTCACCAACCACTCCTTGGAAACCCAATACAGGGTTGCCATGAGTCAGAAAGGCACTTAACAACAACAACAGGGAGCTAACTCCAAATATTGTCTCTAAAACTCTGAGACTTAACAGAGAATGTCAACATGGAGGGCATGTATAGAAACAACTATTCTGGGCACCTTTCCTTCTCAACTTGCTGTGAAATTAGTCAGAGTGGCCCAGCCACGTGGTGGTGCATTCAGAATGCCCATTCTTCCTGAACGTCCATCCGTTTCACATGTGTGTCTGGATTCTTCTCAGCTGCGATTGATCAAGGCCCCAGAGTCATTTTACCTTGTAGTATATGATTTCATCTGAATGAACGTTTAGGAAAGCAAAACCCTGGAAGGATGAGACCTGTGAATGCCTAATACAGAGTGAGCCGTACTTCCAGATGTGAATAGTAGTTATCTGCTCATTTTATTACAACTCTTAGACATGAAGAAAAGATGCTGCAGTGGTTGCAAAAGATAGAGTAAAAATATTTCCATACCAAGCCCATAAATGGAATCCATTCTGACCAGGGTAAGAGTCAGATGATTCGATTCACTAGGATGGGAAGACAGAGGGAAGATGGAGGAAGTTCCATGTAGTACAAAGAGCTTCCCAAGGTTGGAGAAGGTCTGTCTAGTCAGGTAGATATTTAGAGGACATCTGGACAAATGATACTAGATGACCATACTAGTTGGTGGATGACCTAGGAACACAAAACTTGGCTGTCTAGTAGTTTATAGCATGTATGTAACTAGCCACAGGACTGGGTCAGGGCCAGAATTTCAGTTTTAGGACATGGAGAATGGAAACTATAGAATGCAAGGGTGATTTGACCTTGGCCTTCTGTTTACTTAGAACTTCAGATTTAGAATTTTTGCTTTATTTGTGAGAGCACACACGAGTGCAGTGATCTGACCTTAGAGTTTTTCTTCCTGTCATTTTGTGCTTGCGCTCCATTCCGGCTACATTTCTTGTAATGTATTTTGAATTGATTTTTGAAATGAATTCTATCATTTTCCTGTGACTAACACAATTACATTATGTTGAACGTTTTGCATTTTTAAAAGTACCAGTTTGTTCAAAGTAAACATTTAAAGAATACCACAAATTTTAAAACTCTATTTTGGAGATTAGTCTCATGTATGTGTGCACATGTTTAATGTCTGAAAGCCTTAGCAACATGGAAGTGACTCAACTGTTCTAAAGCACAGGACAAAGTTGAGTCCCAGTCTCACTGATACTGACTTCCTAGCCATATTTTCAAGTGCATCCAGAAGAACAAGGCAATAATCAGTTGTGAGAACACAGTTGAAAAGGTACGTGTGAAGGCTGCTTATCAAAACTGGGGCAAAGCACCAAAGGCAGAGTACAGTTAAGCTAATTTGGAGTTTTTGAGTCCGGAAATGGGACTTTTTGAATGCTCCCTCAAATTGGCCTTAGGGCCTGAAGAATAGAGTGGGGTCTAGAGGAAGGGAGCCTATAGCTGGAGCATGGGTAAGAGAAAGGAATGCAAGCCACTAAGCATGTGGTTACAGAGCATTTGGCATCATCATTCTTTGAATTCTTGGCTCACCTTTGTATCCAAAGGGAGGGGAACCAGATTTTTCCTAATGGCATAATCATTTATTTAACCTGACTGATACATTGCACCTTTTTAGAACAATGCACTAAATCACTCACTGGGTGGGGCTGATGTTGTTGTTTAGTGACATAGAGTTGATTCCAGCATAGCGACCCTGTATAGGGTTTCCAAGGAGCAGCTGATGAGCTTGAACCACTGACCTTGAAGTTCAAATGATTTTGCAGTCTGATGCATTAGCCCACAGCACCACACCAGGCCTGCATATAGAAATTAGTAACATTAAGTGTCAATTTATCCCATATAGTGATTTCTAGAAAATTTCAATCATCTAAAATATTGTAGAGCCTGAATTCCTTTCTAAGGCTTTCTGTATTGTTAAACTTGTTTCACTCATTCACTTCATTTAACTGAGGACATTTGTGATTTAAAAAATAATGTACATAGATGCTGCGTGCATAACAAATGTTTTGGATTGATTTTGAAGTCTGTTGTGTGATATCAGCAGGATAAATTAGATTTTCCTCTCTAACTACACGCCATGTGGTTGTTGTGGCTTTTCCTATAATACTATGGCTTGGTATAATAGGCTTAATGGTTGCCCCAAAGACATCAGGTCTTAATCCTTGACAGTTTTATTTTGAAAAAAAGGTGTTTGAAAGTACAATTACATTAAGAATATTGAGAGGAAGAGATAATTCTGGTTTATCCAGGTGGGCCCACAATGCCACCATAGATGATCTTAACAAGAGAGAGGTAGAGAGAGATTTGACACACACATGAGGAGAAGCAAATGATTATTTCTCTAATCAATGAACTGTAATTAATCTTAGAAAATTATGGAATCTCAGGGTAGAAATGGACTTTAAAAGTAGTTCCCACCTACTGTCATCGAGTCAATTCCAATTCACAGTGACCCTATATGGGATTTCCAAGGCCATACATATGTACAGGAGATGACAGCCTTGCTGTTAGCAGTCCAGTTATTATCCTACAGTGCCACCGGGGCTCCTTAAACATAATTCAGTTTGGGCAATTTAGACATTGACTACCTAAAATGAGGGAGTGATAAAGGCTCGAAATGACTGGCTTACAAGGTTTCAAGAGGGAGTTTAGTTTAAGAGTGTGCAGGGGCAGATAGAGTCCCCACTGAATAGTTTGGGACATGGGGAGAGGGAGCAGCTGAGGACTCCAGATTCATGGGAAGAGAGGGACTAAAATATGGCGATAAGTAGTCAGACTTGCAGAATGTGCCCTTTGGTGGTGTAAATTATTGTATATG
>NW_006408519.1:23969764-23972536 GCF_000296735.1 Chrysochloris asiatica
GTAGCCCAATTTGTAACCACTATGCTACCAGAGCTCCTTAACTGATGCATGGAGGGAATTATAACCATTGTAATGAAACAAAGTGTATGATTCATTAAATGGAGAACTGCTGATGATCTGTCCTGTAAACTTTCTCTTAATTCACAATAAAAAGTTAAAAACAAAACAAAACAATGTAATTCAGTTGACAATACCAAAACGCTTTCTTCAATATTCCTGCTCTTTAGCTATTAAGCCTAGAGCTTCTTGCTTTACAAAAGAGACTCACTTCTTTGGGGGGATTTTCCATCTTGAGGCAATTTTGACTGCTGGAAATATTTTCTTATGTATTCTGAAATCCTTCTGTATATGGTCTCTCAAGCCCCCAGCAACACCAGAGAAATGCCACCCACCACAAAGTAAAATACCGCCATAAATGCCCTCTACACTCTTGGCTGCCTTTGCTGTATTTCTTTTTCTTTAGTATAAATGCAACACATTCCCTTTAAATCAGCTGCCATTCAGTCAATTTTGACTCCTGGTGACCCCCTTTTTATATTTCAAAGTTTCAAAATACCTTGCAAGTTTAATTGGAAACAACAGTTATCTTTACTGCACGATTATAGAAACCTTCAGGTTTATGAAGAAGTGTCATTTAAATTAGATACAGATTTGCTAAGACAAATAATGTCAATACTGTAATTGTATTTATTTTTTCTAGAGATGAAATCCAATGAGTTTCTACATAGAAATCAAGTGATGTCATTTGCAATATTTATCTTACAGTAGTGTTTTATGGGGCTGTTAAGACACATCTTTAATTCAATAAATTGGATTTTTAAAGGTCTACTGAAATGCATTTGGTATGTATATGGACCACTAGTCATTGGCTTGGGGTAATCTTTAAATTATTAGCTTCTCAATGATCCCAGCACATTACTAATGCAATATAGAATTCCACAAATTATTTAGTACCAAGATCTAACTGGCTTTTTAACTACACTGCACTTAAAGGCAAAAATCTCCAAGTCCACATATTTAATTATACAGCATTATCATTTCCATTCCTAATTTCTTAATCAAAACAGTGATTAACAGTGCAAATAATAAAGGGAATTGTATTATGAAAGAAATAAAAATGAATGACTCTAAGATCAGATATCACTACTCATCTGTCAGTTCATCTTACTGTGGTGGCTTGTATGTTGCTGCGATGCTAGAAAATATACCAACGGAGTCACCCATGGTGGACAAGTTGCAGAGAAACTTTCAGACTAAGACAAGTAGGAAGGAGGACCTAGTCATCTACTTTTCAAAAAGTTGGCCAGTGAAAACCTTATGAGTATTAGCAGAACAAACACATTGTCTGATATAGTTCCAGAAGATGAACACTTTAGGTTGAAAGGCACACACATTGTGACTGGGAAAAGTTGCCTCTTCAAAATAAAGTCGACCTTGATGGCATGGATGGAGTAAAGCTTTTGAGATCTTCATTTGCTGATGTGGCAAGACTCAAAATGAGAAGAAACATCTGCAAACATCCATTAATAATCAGAAGGTGGAATGTGAGAAGTATGGACCTAGGGAAATTGAAAGTCATCAAAAATGAAATGGAATGCATACAGGTAAATATCCTAAGAAATTACTGGTATGGAGCGTTTTGAATTAGACAACTAGGTCGTCTACTCTACCACAAATGACAAATTGAAGAGGAATGACATAACATTCATTGTCAAAAAGAACATTTCAAGATTTGTTTTGAAGCACAATGCTGTCAGTGATAGAATAATATCCATAGAGGAAGAGCACTTAATATGATTATTACACAAATTTATACACCAACTCCTAATACCAAAGATAAAGAAATTGAGAATTTTAGTAACTTTAGCAGTCTGAAATTGATCAAACACACATTCAAAATGCCTTGACCATTACTAGTAATTGGAATGTGAAATTTGGAGACAAAGAAGAATAATAGATAGTTGGAAAGTATTCCCTTTGTGAGAGAAATGATGCTAGAGATCACATGATAGAATTTTATAAGATCCACAACTTGTTCCTTGCAAATGTCATTTTTCAATCACACACGGACCTTGCAGGATGAAATACTACATATTAACTACACCTGTGGATAAAGATGATGGAGATGTTCAGTAGCTTCAGTCAAAACAAGGCTGGTGGTAGTGGTCGTGTGCTGCGGAGTCAGTTCCAACCCCTAGCAACTTAAAACAAGGCTAGAGGGGCTCATACACAAGTTCAAGATGAAGCTGAAGAGAATTCAAAGAAGGTCACAGAGCAAGAGTATGACCATGAATACATCCCACCTGGATTTTTTTTTCCCACCCTCTGACCTTTTCTTTCTTTCTTTTTTTTTTTTTTGTGCATGTGTGTGTGTGATTTGTGTGATAGCTTACACAGTAAATTATATCATTTAAAAATTCATACACAATTTATTTTGTGACATTGATGCTTTCCTCTCATGTAACAGCATCCTTCCCACTTTCTCTCTGTGCTTACCATTCCTCTGTTTCCTTCTTTCCTATCCCTTTCTGAGCTTTGTCTCTGGGCAAGTATAGACCTTTTTGATCTCATAGTGTTGATTGTTCTAAAGAATGCTATGCCTGCCTGGTGTTACTGATCAACAGAAGTTTGTCTATTGTTTTGTTGAAGATTGAGCCAATGGGGTGAGTTGAGTTTCAGGCATGCAAGGTGTCTAAGAACCATGGTATCAGGAGTAACACCAGTAAGCTTGGAATTTCATATAATTTTGAGTTTTGTTCCAAATTTTTCTCC
>NW_006408519.1:23973557-24000424 GCF_000296735.1 Chrysochloris asiatica
TGATGACATCATGGACATCCTGCATGAATAAAGTAGTAGGTTATTAAAACTATAAGAAAAACAAACCTGGATATCAGGACAGACTCTGAAAACCTACTCTTGAACATAGAGTAGCTAAAACGCAGTGAAGTGAAAAAAGTGGGCAGAAGATTTCAAAGGGCAGCTCAAAAACATGAAGTATTGTAATGAAATGTACAAAGACCTGGAGTTAGAAAAATAAAATAGAAGAACATGCTGAGCATTTTTTAACCTGAAAGAACTGAAGAAAAAAGTCAAGCCTTGAGTTGAAATATTGAAGGATTCTGTGGGCAAAATATTAGAAGAAGATGGAAGGAATACACAGAATCACTGTACCCCCCCCCCAAAAAAAAAATTATTTTTAGTTAACATTCACCCATTTCAGGAAGTAGCATGTAATCAACAGCCAATGATATTGAAGGACGAAGTCCATGCTACACTGAAGGCATTGGTGAGAAACAAGACTCCAGGAATTGATGGAATACCAACTGAATGTTTCAACAAACTGATGCAGCTCTGAAGTCTCTCATACAACTATGCCAAGAAATTGGGAAGACAGCTACACAGGCAATTGACTGGATGAGATCCTTATTGATGCCCTTTCCAAAGAAAGGTGATCCAACAGAAAGCAGAAAGTATCAAATAATATCATTAATATCACACACAATGAAAATTTTACTCAACAGTTATTCAAAAATGGTTGCAGCAATTTGTCCGCAGGGAACTGCCAGAAACCCAAGCCAGTTTCAGAAGAGCATGTGGACCCACCAGGTGTTCCTCGGAAGCCCTATCCAGGGTCACTATGAGTCAGAAATGACTCTATGGCTCTTAACAATAACAATATGCTTGCGAAAATTAGATAATGAATAAGGGAGAGCAAAGAATTGTTGCCTTTGGATTATAGTGTTGGCAAAGAATATTGAAAATATCATGGACTGCCAGAAGAACAAACAAATCTGTGTTGGAGGAAATACAGTCAGGATACTTCTTACAAGTAAGTATGGTGAGACCTAGTCTCATGTGCTTTGAACATGTTATCAGGAGGGACTTAGTCCTTGGAGAAAGACATCATGCTTGGTAGAGGGTCAGAGAAAAAGAGAAAATCCGTCCATGAGATGTATGGATACAAAGATTGCAACAATTGGCTAAACATAGCAGTAATTGTGAGTGAGGGCAGGGCAGGGCCGGGTTGCTTTGTTCTGTTGTACATAGTGTTGTTGCAAGTCAGACCTGATTGGATGACTCCTGACCACAGCTATAATAGTAAGATATGATAGGTGGTTTTAAAAAGTCAAGTTGAAATTGGTCTCTACAGTTCAAATATATAATGTAACTACATTTCCGCAAACCTTTTCCGTTTTAAGGACAAAGCACTAAATATTCTTATTTGCTTAAATGCAGATTTTGCATGAAATCCATGGGTAGCTAGAAATGAAATTACTATGCATATAGAAACATATCAATTCACCTAAAATCAAGGACACACCTTTTTTTTTTTTTGGTATTATTTGTGTGATTGGTTTTAGTGGATATAAATTCTTGGGATGTAGAATGGAAATCAAAGGTATTTCTTTTCTATGCCCTGAGAATTAGATTGGTCATTTGTGTGGCTGTGGTTCCTGGACTTCATGTAATTTTATTGTAATTATTCATTTAAAGCCATGTTTTACAACTAAACATGGATTCCAATTAATTGAGATGAAGCAAATAGTACTTGGGAGAACCATAAACAAAATCCATTAAGCACTTCCCAAGGCAAAGATGGTCAAAGACATTTATGTCTGTTCCCACCTCCATGAAAATCTTAAACTGTGTGGCTTAGAGGCTGGTTAGATTCACATAGGCATCCTGGTGTGGTGCTGTGGGTTAATGTGTCAGACTGCAAAGTCATTTGAACTGCAAGTTCAGTGGTTCAAGCTCACCAGCTGCTCCTTGGAAACTCTATACAGGGTCGCTATGGGTCAGAATCAACTTGACAGCACTTAACAACAACAACCAATGTCTACATATTGTACAAAGCACTCCTGCTTTTTAGATTTCCAGATTGTATACATTAACATAAATATTAATAAAATCTTCTATCCTTAAATATGACCAGGCATAGTTAATATTCTGTACTCTATATCTAGATATCTGCTTTTCAACATTTGCTGCTGGAATTTTATTAATAAATTTGAAGTTTGATTTTTCCTATGTGCAAATCTTATCTGGATCACTATGTTCAAACAACTAAGAAGGAAAAAAATCTACTGCCCACTCATTTTTTGATGGAAGACAGAAATGTAACATACGTGCTGCAGTTTTAGTAATTTAAGATATTGCTGATTTAAATGAAATGTAATAATTATTATTTAGGTGTGTCACTGTGGAAAAATTGATGCATTTGAGTTATGGTGTCGGAGGAGAATACTAAAAGTACCACGGGCTGCCAAAAGAACAAACCAATCTGTTTGGAAGAAGTACAGCCAGAGTGCTCCCTGGAAGCTAGAATGGTCAGACTTCATCACACATGCTTGGTCATGTGCCATCCTCAGTTGCTGTGTTTGAACCCATTGTTACTGCCACTGTGCCAATCCATCTTGTTGGTGGGCCTTTTTTGGTGACCCTTCAGTATACCCAGTATGAGGTCGTTCTCCGGTGATCCATCCTGACAATATGTCCAAAATATGAGAGAAAGTCTCACCATTCTTACTTCTAAGGAACATTCTGATTTTACATCTTCCAAGATAGATTTGTTTTGCTCTTCTGGGAGTCTATGATACTCTCAATATTTTTCGCCAACATCATAATTCAAATTAATTGATTCTTCTTATTCGATAGCATATGAGGCCTCCTCCAAGGAGCATTCTGGCTGTACCTCTTACAACACATATTTATTTTTCTTCTAGCAGTGCTTGGTAGTTTAAATATTCTTCTCCAACACCACCGCAACTCAAATCCATCAATTCTTCTGGGGTCTTTCTTATGCATTGTACAACTTTCATATGCATATGAAAGAATTGAAAATACCATGGCTTGGGTCAGGTGTATCTTTGTCCTCAAACTGACATCTTTGTTCTTGAACACTTTAAAGAGATCTTCTGCATCAGATTTGTCTAACACAATACAATTGTTTAAGTTCTTGACTGCCGCTTCTGTGAGTCTTGATTGTGGATTGAAGCAAAATGAAGTATTTGGCAACTTCAACCTTTTCTCCATTTATGATTATGTTATTTATTGTACCAGTTGTGAGAATTTTTGTTTTCTTTACATTGAGGTGCAACCCAAATGGAATGCAGTAGTCTTTGATCTTCATGAGTATTGCACACCCTTTTCAATTCTAGCAAGCAAGGATGTGTCATCAGCATATCACAGGTTGTTAATGAGTCTTCCTCCAATCCTGATGCCATGTTCTTCTTCATATAATCCGGTTTCTCTAATTATTTGCTCAGCATACAGTTTGAATAAGTATCTTGAAAGGATACAACCCTGGAGTATACCTTTCCTGATTTAAAATCATTAATTATCCCTGTGTTCTGCTAGGAACAATTGCCTCTTGGTCTAGGTACAGGTTCTTCATGTGCACAATTAAGTATTCTGGAATGCCCATTCTGAACAATATTATCCATAGTTTGTTATGATCCACACAGTTGAATGCCTTTACATAGTGAAAAATCACAAGGAAACATCTTTCTACTGATGTTTTGAAAGTATTCTTAACTTTCAGTCATGATGTATCTGATGCGAGCAAAGGCATTGCTCATTCCATGGCTTCTTCAGAATCTAGCTTAAATTCTGGCAGCTCCTTGTTGATGTGCTGCTGCAATGAATTTTGAATGATCTTGCATCCAATATTAATGATACTGTGTGATTATTTCTGCATTCCATTGGGTCACTATTCTTTGGAATGAGCACAACTATGGATCTCTTCTAACTGGTTGACCTGGTAGCTGTCTTCCAAACTTCTTGGCATACATCAGTGCTATTTAAAAATTTCCATTTGTATTCTGTCAGTTCCAAGAGCCTTGTTTTTTTCCAATGCCTTCAATGAGCTTAGTCATCTTCCTTCAGTATCATTGGTTCTTGATCATGTGATACCACTTGAAATGGTTGATCTTTCACCAGTTTGTTTTGGTACAGTGACTCTGTAAATTCCTTCCATCTTCTTTTGCTGCTTCCTGCATCATTCAATATTTTGCCCAATAAAATATGTCTTTTACTTGACAAATATTTATCGAGTGCTTATTGTTCCAGGCATTCTTTCAGGCTCTGGGATACATCAATGAACAGTATTTTGAATGTATCTTGACTGTTTCCCTGAAAACTGAAGTTTTAATCATTAACTAATATGTATGCCATTTTTTAGGTTAACTACAATTCATTTAACCAATTCCTGACTATTAGTATAAATTTCTCTCTTATTAGTAATCTTGCAACCAATATCCTTTAAAAATCTTTGTGCTCTTTGTTGATAATTAGAATATAATGGTATCTATCAGATTATAAAACATAAACCTTTAATAAAGTTTTTGAGAAATAATCCTAAACTGTTTAGGAGAAATGTAATGATTTGTACCACCCCCAACAGTGTAATGGAGTCCTGGTGTGGTGCTGTGGGCTAATGTATCAGACTGCAAAGTCACTTGAACTGCAAAGTTGGTGGTTCAAGCACACCAGCTGCTCCTCAGAAATCCTATACAGGGTCACTATGGATTGGAACAGACTCAATGGCACTTCACAACAACAATAACAAATAGTGTAGGAGAATACCTATCTTGGTACTCTAACTGCTCTTAGCTTGAATTTTAATTTTTAATGTATTTTTCTATCTATATATTGCCTTTCATTAGAACATATTGCATTCTTGTAAGTCCAATTACCACATTCTTATATAAATTAATCATTTGTGCTTTTCACTAATTTTTGTTGATTACCTAGACTAGGTGTGATTCTTAATGAAATATACACTTAAGGAAAACCTCCCATGTGCCCTTATTTAAGAAGTTTGTTTCGTTGCTATAAATTCTGTGTGTGTGTGTGTGGGGGGGGTGTATGGCGTGGTAGAGGATCTAAGGTGTATGTGAGCCTACTGGAAGCAAAGGGCTTGGATTTTCAAAATGGCTTTGTAACTCCCCCTCCATTAACATATTCAGTTCAGGTGCTTGCAGTTAGTAGGTTGCATTAAATAAGGCAGATGTCCAGTGAAAGTCAAGTGATCTTCAAAGAATAATAACATTCCAGGGGCTCCCTTTGAGTATGAAATCTTCTCTTAGAATTCTATACAATACTGTGCTAGAGGAATCCTGTCACATCTGTTTCTTGATGAAAAAAACAACCAAGCCCAGTTTAGCCTAAAATAACCTGCCTGACAGTAATGCCCATTACGGGATGTCATCTTTGTCTTCAGGAGTATGATTGGAAAATATTCTAGATATTGTTGCAATGAATAGTTTAAATCCCCAAACCGAAACTCCAAACTCATTGTCATTGAGTGGATTCAGACTCCTCTCTACCCTATTGGACAGAGTAGAACTGCCCCAAGGGGCTTTTAAGGCTGCAGATCTTTACAGAAGCAGTCTGCCACCTCTTTATTTCATGGAGATGCAGGTGGATTTGAACCGCCAAACTTTTGGTTAGCACTAAGTCCTTTAACCACTATGCAAACAGGGCTCCTCCAGCTTCAATCCCAATCACTGATGAATAAAATGCAAAATTTCTGAAGATGAAATTATGGATTTGCATAGCTCCTAGGAGGGCCACAAGTGCCTTATTTGCATAGGCTCACCTAATCAGTGTGTGCAACTTACAAGATCATGCATGGCTAAAGGCACCACATTAAGTCATTCACTGTACTACATGTATAAATAAACATGTGTTCAGTACATGATAAAAGTGAAGTGCTAGATTCATTTGCTGCCACAATCTACTGGGCAGGTATGGACAAGGAAGGATAGTCTGATAAGAAATTCAATGTGAAATGAAGTTTCAGGAGCTAGAGGTGCCTATAAGAGAAACTGGATCAGACAGAAGCAGAAATGTATCTGATGGAAATCAAGAAGCCTGACTGGAGTTCTAAGTCTCCAAGAGCTTTCTCGCTGATTTTGGTAGAGACATTCCATTTGGGTTAGGATGGGGAAAGGAACATGTTTGCTTACGTCATCCTCACCCAGTGAGGAGTTGCTGCTGGCAGTGCTAGTGACCTGTGGCCCCCCAAGATTTGGAAGGCTTTGAGTGTCATCACTTCTGTTTGCATTTTGACATCCACATGTGTACAACTCCTAGATTTCCTTGCTTCCTAAAAGCATTCTGAGCCAGCAGAAACTTCCAAATATGAATGGATTGGCTAGACAGATCTGTACCATCAAGCTGTTGGTGTTCGTAAGTACCATCAAGTGGTTTCTGACTCATAGCAACCCTGTATGCTGTTTCCAAGGACTGGCTGGTGGGTTTGAACAGCAGAACTTTCCGTTCAAACAGACCTTGTGGTCCACTGCTTTATCCTGCAGAAGTATTGCTAATGTACCTTCAATGAGGGTAGAATCCTGGTGCGGTGCTGTAGAATGAGCACTGGATTGCTAACCACAAGGTTAGGGGTTCAAACCTACCAGCCACTCCTCGGAAACCCTGCACAGGTTCACTGGGTTGGAACTGACTTGATAGGACTTGTCAACAGCGATAGGTCTAGTATAAATACCATGGGCAAGCATTTCTTTTCCTTTTTGAGTATGGAGCTTAATTTAAATTGAGACAGTAGCTGAATAGGCAAAAACTTGCCTGTAATTCCAAAAATGTGCCAAGGGTATTGAGATGTGGTTAAGTAATGGGAATCCTATTAAGAGTTTTTTTAAAAATGTTTTTGCTAGAGAGTTTATGACTTAGTAAGTCCAGTTCATTCATTTTTCAGTTGAGCAGTTGCTCAGTGTGGTTTAATCTACCAGGTTCTTTATGGAACAAGAAGCAGCTCCTTGTAGTTATTGCTTTGCAGCATGACAAAAGGCAAACATCTCTGAGGTTCATTGTATAAGAAGCAATTCAAGTTGCTCTTGAATTTGGGGGGTAGACAGAAACTATGCACACTTTCCCCAGGAATGTTTTCTGTGTGATTTCAAATATATCACAGTTATTCATTGTTGATGAGCTCAAACGAAAGATACTAAGAGTTCTCTCATCCTCATTTGAAGACAACTGGGTAATCATCTTGAGAAAACTCTTTCACTTCTCTTGTTCTGCTTAGAATGTGAAAGTAAATTGGCACATTAATCTTTGGGTTTCCACAACCTCCATCACACATTTATTTTCTTTTTCAGTAATTTATATACCTGTACTGGGATACTGAGAAGGGTGTTTGGATCTTTACTTTTGTTGTCGTTTCAAAAGGGTTAGATTTATTGTATTCTTACCCAAATTAAGCACATTGTGTGATTTTTGCAAACTATGAACCCCCCTTGTGCCTTAGTTGCCTATTTGTGCTAAACACATATATGCTATTTATATGGATGCATTATGCATGAAAAGGTATAGTATTTGGATTTTCCTCAAACTCTGTGTACATACCATGCCTCCCCCACAGGCAAAATGCTCACACGCTCAGGCAGACTGGGACAGAGCATCAACAAGGAACATCTCTTCTCTGAGATTCAAGATACCCACTTTCAAGTTCGTTTCTGCCCCTGTGGGTACAAATGTCACAATCGGTATTGCCGGTGGCATTTGAAATAGTATATTCACAGTCCAGGAAGCACCAAATATAGCTGTTTACCTACCCATTAATCATTCTGGGCCACCCGTCAAAATATTTTCTCGGCAAAAATGCCTTTCCTATTTTGTACCAATTAATATTGGATGGGACTCAAGAGTCACAGTTAATCTGTGGCAAAGCTTTTATTTGCTGTCAGAAATGCAGACATGAAAAATGCTCAATGCAATATTTTAATTAATAAAAATATGCTGAGAAGTGTATTTTTCTGAAGGAGGATTTTTATTACACTTCATTACATTTCCAAATTTAATGGACACATATATTACGTCCTGTCACCATGGGAACCACATCAAGATGGACTTTTTATAGGCTGTTGGATATAGTTATAAAATTCTCACAAAGACAAAATCGTTTCTTGTAAGTTTAAAAGAAGCTGTACTCATTTACAGTATGGATAAATTACTAAAGAGCTGGAAACAGTCGAGACATCTTTATTTGATTTAGAGACTAACTTTTTTTTTTTTTAGCAATGCTCTTATATTATAATTATTTCAGGGCTAAGTTCATGAAGATATAACTAGACTTATTGCATAACTGGGAGCTAGTGGCACCATTGTGATAAGCATTGGACGGTGAACCACAAACTCCATGGTTCGAGCCTGCCAGCTGCTCTGAGGGAGAAAGATGAGGCTTTCTATTCCCGCGAAGATGAAAAGCCTTAGAAACTCCATATGGGGTCGCTGTGAGTCAAAACCACCACCACACCAACATTGTATAACTAAGGAACTCTGGTAGAGGAGTGGTGATGAGTCAGGCTGCTAGCCTTAAGGTCAGCATTCTGAAACTACTAGCCATTCCTCTGGAGAAAGTTGAGGATTTTTGCTGCTCCCTGTAAAGATTTAGGTCGCTGTGAATCGGAACCTACTGCACGGCACATCACCACCACCACCACCAGCACCATTGTGTCACTAGGCTCCTCAGAAATCCTGCACAATGTCTCTAGGAGTGGGAACTGAATTGAAAATACTTAACAATAACAGTAACAAAATTGTGAAAGTAAATACAAAACAACCAAACTTGATATAATAGATGAAAGTCTTTTTTATTGCTCTCGTAACTATTTAAAAAGAAAACACCTTAAAAAATAAAAATATCCAAAGATACATAAAATTGGGTCCTAATAATTAGCTTCAATTTTATTGTTGTTGTTAAGTGCGGTCGAGTTGATTCTGACCCACAGTGACCCTGTATAGGTTTTCCAAGGAGCAGCTGCTGAGCTTGAACCACCGACCCTGCATTAGCCCACAGTGCCACACCAGGACTCCAATTAGCTTCAATAGCCACCAACAATTTGCTACATCTATTTTATCTGTTCTCTGTAACACTGCCATTTTTAGGGTTGAAGCATTTTAAAATAAATCCCAGACAGTATATCATTTTACTCTCAAAAGCTTTAGTATACATCTTTAAAAAGAGAGTGGGACAAGAAAAAGAATCACATAATGAACACCTATATAGTCAATACAAATATACAAGGGGACTTTAAAAAGTTGGTGGAAAATTCCATTTTCTTTTCATTCCATTTTTCCATGAACTTTTTGACACCCCCTTGCATATGATAGAGACCAAGCACATAGATTAGATCCATAAATATGAAAAACAAACTATTACCTAGCTTGTTTATAAAAAACAAAAATAAAATGCCTTTCAGATTGTCCCCCAAACAAAATCCTGCTCTATACTCGTAAAAAGGAACATACTCAAATGAAATTACTTTAAAAGTTGAAAATAAAATGACAGGCCATCTTTTTTACTAAAATTTTATTAAAAATAAAAAGCAAAGTAGAGGACCTTGAAACAGACAAAATAGAATTAATGCCATAGAAATCAAATTGGATAAATAAGGAAAATTTATAATACTAAAGACTGAAATTCACAATGAAAATGCATCAGTTATTAACATCTATTTACCCAATAACAAAACAACAACTTTCAAATCATAAAAGTACTGAATGTGGAAGGAGAAAGACTCTCTGATAATAGGAAATTGGAACACATTTTGTTTAGTGCAAGAAAAATAAGAGACAACAACAGTAGTGTCACAACAATTATAGAAACTTATTATTTAATAAATAATTTGCAAATCTGGGTAACATTTTGACTTGTGTTTGTTATAGTGCCATCAGTAAGTTCTGACTCATTGTAAACCTGTATAAGCTTTCTGAGGACTAGCTGGATTTGAACCACTGACCTTATGCTTAGCTGTCCATTGCTTATCCTACAGTACCACACCAGAACTCCAGCATCAAAAATGTTCCAAAGATGAGAAAACCTTGTTACTCTCTTCTGTCAAATCTTATTGACCTTGCCATGGAAAAAGGGCCTGAACCAACTAAACAATTCGTTGTTAACAAGAATTGCATACAGCATGGTCTTAAAGAAAAATGAAAATAATTACTGATTTACTCTGAAACAGCTCTCAGTCTGACTGTTGGGATTTGTTTCCAGAAATGGACCCAATTCTTCAAAAGATCAAAATATTTAAGGCAAATCGCTCTCCACTGGAATCCTGGTGCACTGTGGGTTAAAGCACTAGATGGCAAGATTGGTTTGAACCACAAGGTCAGTGGTTCAAATTCACCAGCCATTCCTTGGAAAGCCTAGACAGGTTTGCTAGAGTCAGAACAGACTGGACTATACTTAACCATAGCAAGAAACTACATACTAGGCTATCGTTGGACTTGAAAGTGACGTAGAAAGCCTGTTTCTTCAAGGGTTAAGGACCACAAGGACACCTAAAGGCAAAATGGCCTGGGTATGTCTCCTCTGCTCCATGGATCCAGAAATCTGGGTTCCAGGAAATTACAATGATTTCTCACTTGTAATAGTAAGAGAAGGGTCAAACAGTATAATAAATAAGATAGAGTTTAAAAGCCTATTGAAATATAGACCCTGGCAATAGAGATTATGCCTTCCATTCATGTAAGAGTCTTTGAAACAGAAATTAATGAAGGCTAATGGGGGGAGGAGGGGGGGGAAACAACAAAAATAGTTAAAAAGAGCTCTGGCTTAGAAAATATGCTCAGTTTTTCTACTCAAGATTATTTATGCATTTTCCATGTCTCACTCACATGGCCTGCTGAAACCCAATCGAGCATCTGTTCTAGCTATTTATGATTTTCCATATTAAAAATAAGTATTGGGGCTGATTTTCTGATCAGAACAGAACTTGAAATATTTTTCCTTAAGGCTTTCCAAGTCTAGCTTCCAGCGAACTATCCTATTTAGTCTCATGTGGGTTCTTTGCCTGTTTTGAATGCCAGGAGAGCAGTAGAGGATTTTACCAACCAGAAGATTGCCTTTCCATCAGCCATACCCCAGACCCTCTTAGTTAAACAGACAGGTAACAAGCAGGCCTTTCTTAACAAAATGAAAGATTAACTTGTTTCTCAGGGACAAAACTTCTCTTCTTTGTTCAAATAGTCCTCTTGGCTTCTAAGAAATTGACATTCAGCCGTAGGGCCTTTGGAGTCTAATTTTCTTAGGAACACAGCACATTTTCTTAAAAAAGAAACAACCTTTAGGACTTTTTGGGTCCCAAAGGTAGCATTGTTTTTCTTCTACCAGCTTTCATAACAGAAACTGAACATGAGCACAGATTGTATCACAACAACCCACATCGGTTGTAATGGGATCACACGCCCTTGTGGCACTAACTGAAAGGTTAGCACCACTGGCAGCTCCATGGGAGAAGAGACCCGGTAATCTGCTCCTGTAAAGAACCTCATTGCCACGGAATTGATCCCAACTCTTTAGATAGAGTAGAGCAGCCCTGTAGGGTTTCCAATACTATAAAACTTTATGCAAGCTGACAGCCTTTCTCCTCTTTTTCCTGTGGATCGGCTGGTGGGTTTGAATTGCTGACCTTGTGGGTAGAAGCCCAGAAAATCCTATATGGCCATTCTACTCTGTCCTATAGGATGTCTTGAGTCTGAATCTATTGGACAGAACACAAAAATAACAGTCATCAATCAATCATTGAAACGCCAAAAGCTAATGTGGAAAACATATTAGGAGCATCATCAGTTCAGTTATTTGTTCTTCTGGCTTGCCATTTATTTGCTTAAATTTTGTTTAGTTTTTTTTTTTTTTTTGCTCTAATACCTGAGAGTTGTGAACTGGTAGGCATGAAATGTATAGATATAGGAAGGAAATGTACAGATATAGGCATGAAATGTACAGATATAGGCATGAAATATACAGCTTTAGCAGAATAGCTGTGAATGTAGATTTCTGAAGTTAGACTGTTCAGGGATTTTGAACCATTTGCTTTGGTGCTGTAGGATAAGCACTGACCTGCTAACCAAAAGGTCAGAAGTTCAAACTCAACAGCTGTTCCTTGGAAATCCTATACAGAAGCACTATGATTTGGACCTTACTCAACGGTGTTTAGCAACAACAACTAGCAATATGACCATTGCCTTGTTGGTGTTAAGTGCCATCGAGTCTGCTCTGACTCATGTTGCTGTTGTTAAATGCCTTCCAAGGAGCAACTGGTTAAGTTTGAACCGCTGACTTAGTAGTTCAAATAGAAATTGCAGTTCTGTGCTTATCCTACAGCGCCACACCAGAACTCCTTATAATAGAGTTTCTAAGGAGCAGCTGGTGTGTTTGAACCACCAACCTTGTGGTTCACAGCACAATGCTGATCCTACAGCACCACATCAGAAGTCCAACAACAATTAGCCATATGACCATGGCAATTTACTTAAATTCTCTGAGCTTCACTGTAGGATTTGAGGGAGTTATTGTAAAGATCGAATTGAATACAACACATTTTTTTAACTACATTTAAGATATTTTGGGTTCCAAAGGTATAGGATTTTTTTTAAAAAACCAGCCTTCATAACACAAATTGAACATGAGGGATCGACACAAAGCACAGACTATATTACAAAAGCCCATTCTGGTTGCAATTTTTGAAAAATGCTCAGCATCATGCTCCCCCCATGCCCACATTAATTATTTAATTATTGATGTCAGAAGATATAATACTAATAATTATAAAAATGTAATAATTATTATTTAGGTATACCACCAGAGAAGAATTGAAGCATTTGAGTTATAGTGTTGGAGGAGAATATTGAAAGTACCACGAGTTGCCAAAAGAACCAACCAACAGATCTGTGTTGGAGGAAGTACAACCAGAATGCTCCCTGTAAGCCAGGATGGCCAGACTTCGTCTCTCATACTTCAGACGTATTGTTCCTGGAGAAGGATATCATGTTTGGTAAAATGGAGGGGCAGAGAAAAAGAGGAAGACCCCAGTGAGATGGATTGGCCAAGTGGCAGCAGTGATAGGCTCAAATGTAGTAATAATTGTGAAGCTGGCACAAGTCTGGGCAGTATTTTGTCCTGTTGTGCATAGGGTCACTATGAGTTGGTACCTACTCAATGGCACATAACAATAACAAAAACACTATAGGATAAGCACTGGACCAAAGGGTTAATTTGAACTGCAAAGTTGGTGGTTCAAACCCACCAGTCACTCCTCAGAAACCCTATACTGTGTCATTATGAGTCAAAACCAATGGCACTTAACAACTACAACAATGTAAAATAAACAAATAAATAAAAAAGGATTGAGGAGATTATTGAACTCCAGATTGTGTGACGAGTACTGAAAATGAGAAATCTTTTCAAATATATTATAGAACACTTTTCTATTGTTGTGAAGATGTTACAACAGAATGAAGCCTCGCCGGATCCTGTGCCATCCTCACAGTCGTTGTTAAGCTTGACCCCACTGCTGCTGCCACTGTGGCAATCCATCGTGTTGGGGGTCTTCCTCTTTTTTGCTGAACCTCCACTTTACTAAGCATGGGCTCCTTCAGGAACTGGTCCCACCTGACAACATGTCCTCAGTATCAGAAATGAAATCTTGCTATTCTGGCCTTCAAGGAGCATGCTGGCTGCACCTCTTCCAACACAGATCTGTTTATTCTTCTGGAAGTCTGTGGTACTTTCAGTATTCTTCTCCAACACCACAACTCAAATGCATCAGTTCTTCTAAAGTCATCCTTATCCATTGTCCAACTTTTACGTGCGTATGAGGCAACTGAAAACACCATGGTTTGGGTTAGGTGCACCTTAGTCCTCAAACTGACATCTTTACTCTTGAACTCTAAAGAGGTCTTGTGCAGCAGATTTGCCTAATGCAATACATTGCATGATTTCTTGACTGCAGTTTCCATGAGTGTTGATAGTGGATCCAAGTAAAATGACGTCTTTGACAATTTCTATCTTTTCTCCATTTATCTTGATGCTATCTATTGACCCAGTTGTGAGGATTTTTGTTTTCCTTACACTGAGGTGCACCCCATACTGAAAGCTGTGGTCTTGGATCTTCATCAATATTCTAAGTCCTTTTTTTGTTTCCAGCAGGCAAGGTTGAATCATCTGAATATTATAGGATGTTAATGAGTGTTCCTTCAATACTTCCTTCAAGCCATGTTCTACTTCTCATAATCCATCTTCTCAAATGATTTGCTCAGCATATAGATTGAATATATATAGTGAAGGAATACAACCCTGGCTAACACCTTTCCTGATTTTAAACTTCAATATTCCCTTGTTCTATTCTAATGACTTGATCTATGTACAGGTTCCTCATGAGCACAATTAAAGTGTTCCGGAATACTTATTCTCTGCAATATTGTCCATAGCTTGTCATGATCCACACAACTGAAAGCAAAGTCAATAAAGCACAAGTAAAGCATTTTCTGTTATTCTCTGCTTTCAGTCAAGATCCCTCTGATGTCAGCAATGATATCCCTCATTCCATAACCTCTTCTGAATCCGGCTTGAACCTCTGGATTTCCCTGAAAATGCTCAGTTGCAGTCATTTTAAAATTATCTTTAGCAAAATTGTATCTGCATGTGTTATTAGTAAATTCATGGTACCACAGGTTTATTATGATAAAATTGTACTAAACACTGATACACATGTTTTTGTGTAAGTATACGTTTCATTTCTCTGAGATAAACTCTCTAATGATCAATTTCTGGATTATATAATAATTACGTATTTCATTTTATCAGAAACTTCAAATTGCTTTCTAGAGTGGGTGTACCAGCTTACATTCCCATTTGTAATGTATGACAGACATGACATTTGGTAATGCCATTCTTTTTTTATGTTAGCTATTGAGATACAGTGTGGGGTCTCATTTTGGTCTTAATTTATATTTCCTATTTCACTGGTGGCTAATGTGGTTGAACATATGTTCAAAGATGCTTTCTTTGCCATCTAGGTATTATCTTCATTGAAATGTCTGTTCATGTCTTTTGCTGTTTTTCTATTGGATTATTTTTTCTTTACCGTTGAATTTTTAGGAATTCTTTTTATATTCCTGTTGTTGTTAAGTGCCATCGAGTTGATTCCGACCCATAGCAACCCTGTATAGGGTTTCCAAGGAGCAGCTGGTGAGCTTGAACCACAGACCTTGCCATTCAAATGACTTTGTAGTCTGATGCATTAGCCCACAGTACCACACCAGGACTCCTTTAATATTCTAGATATTAGCATTTAGTTGGCCTCCTGGTGTGCTGCTGTAGGATCAAAAGTGGGTTTTGAACCACAAGGCTGGTGATACAAACCCACCACCTGCTCCTCAGAAACCCTGTACAGGGCCTCTATGAGTCAGAACCAACTCAATGGCACTAACAACAACAGCACAAACCCTTTGTTAGATGTATGATCTGCAAGTATTTCCTCCTAGGTGCGTGCTTAGCTTTCATCTCTTCACATTTGTTTTCATTTAACAGAAGGTTTAATTTTTATGAGATCCAATTTATCAATTTCTCCTTTTAGTACTCATGTTTTAGTATCAAGTCTAAGAAATCTCTTCGAATTTTTAGCCCTAGAAAATTTTCTCCTATTTTTTTCTAAAAGCTTATAAACTCAAATGTGTATATTTTAGCCCACAATCTACACTGAGTCTATTTTTAATAAAGTATAAAGTTAAGTTGAGGTTCTTTGTTCTTGTTGCTTTTATTTTTCAAACCTATGGATGTTCGATTGCTCCAACGCCATTTGTTTAAAGTCGTTTCCATTGTACAGCACTTGTATCTTTGTCAAAAATCAGTCAAGCACGTTTTCGTGGGTCTATTTCTGGGCTCTCTATTTTGTTGCGTTGATCTTGCTACATCGATTTATAGCAGAAGCAATCTTGACAAAGAAGAATAAGATAGGAGAAATCACTCTCCCTGACATGAAAGCTACAGTAATCAAGACAATGTGGCATCAGCAGGAAGCCATATCTTTTCAGAGCCAGTTCAGGTCTTCTCTCTGTCACTTTGCCACATTGCTTATCCATTTCCCTGGCCTTGCCTACTTTTATGTTATGTTAGGTGACCTAGTTTTTATCAACCTACCAAATCTTACTACTTGTTTATTATTTTATTGTCTCAGAGAGAAAGAGTTCTCCATTTTTACTTTGGGATGTTGTTGTTGTTAAATGCTGTCAAGTCAGCTCTGATTTATGGCGACCCTGTATAAAATTTCTGAGTAGCTGGTGGGTTTGAACAGCTGACCTTGTGGTTTATAGTCCAGTGCTGATCCTACAGCACCACACCAGGAGTCCGTTTGCCTTGGGATACTACCAGATAAAATTTGCCCCTCACTGGTGCTCACACACCATTGTCTCGACCATGTCTCAACTAGTTTGCATGTGACTTGGGTGGGCAAGACTCTTACCACTATTGCCACACAAAACACCGCGACTGGAAACGTCTTAGTATGTCCTCATTTTCTCTCCATTCTTTTGCCAATGGCAAGGGACTGGGTTTGTTGTTGTTGTTAAGTGCCATAGAATCATTTCCAACAAACTCATAGCAACCCTGTATATGGTTTCCGTGGAGTGGCTGGTGGATTTATACCTCCAAACTACAGTAACCAGCAAAGAAGTTATGCTATGGTGCCACACCGTTTACCGCTTACTTGTCTAAAAATACATAAAGAATGTAGCATCTGTATGTGGGTAGTGCCTGAACCTATAACTTTACCCCTACTTTCATCAAGGCATTGAAAGGAAGGTAGAAGATCCAGGAGCATTCAAATATATAAATACTCCTCACTGTAGAGTCTTCAGCAAGGCAACCAATTTTCCATGGAGGTGACTATATCCGTCTCTAAACCAATTCAAAGCAATTTAACAAATAAAACTTTATGAGATTTTGTCACAAGTCCCACCAAAGGCCAATTATGAAACATCTACCTCATTTCCTTCAGTCATTGATTTTCTAATTTGTTGGCAAAAATCTATGCCTTCGGTCTAATGTGATATTTTCTTTATAAGCCCATCTTATCTTTTGCTTATGATCCCATTGTGCTCTAACTGTTTAAAGATTTTTCATCTTATATTTGTTTCTGTATGTTGTGAAGTGAGGGTTTCTGAATTACAATAGCTGGCTCAGCTCTTCTCACCTGCTCTGTGAAATGACACCACATCTGTTTTCCTCTAATCTCATTGTGTGTCTTGAGTGCTTTTTTGGAAAAAAAAAAAAAGACAATTATAAGCAATTCAATAGATGTTTGCTAATTTTCTTATTATGTTAGGATGCGTCTCATCTAGACCAAATGTTTATGTTCACATTTACCCCAAGCATTCCCCACCTGCATTTTGACAATACTTATTTTGCAGCATCTCCATTATTCTTATTGCGTAAGGTTATTTTTCTAATTTGACTTGGTAAACAGGAGTTGAAAAATGACTACAATCATTCAGCTAAGTTTAGAGCCATAATAATTTAGTACTCTATCTTTTTATTAGCAGACTTGTCTTCTGTAGAGTTTATAGTTCTCCCATGGCATATTGGTTTAATGGCTTTTTTCTTCCGTTCCCTTTCCTTTGCCTCTGACTAGCATGATTTTTTCACTCACATGATCAATTTTGGCTACACTCTCTGTTGGAGCAGGTATTTTTCCTCTTTTTTCCCCCTTCTGTTGTCGCTCTCTTTGGAATCATAAAACAAATTATAGACATTGATTTTTATGACTTGGGCACCAAAGTTAAAGAAAACTGTCAACAAGAATTATACAAATGACTATAATCACTTGCCTTGATAAGAACTTAAACTTTTAAATGCCGGCACTTTTAAACCCTGTCCACAAGTATAAAATATCTTCAGTTGGCCCAAATTGGGCACTGTAGAAATTGCTAAGGCACATAATATGCTAAGTAAGGGAAGCAAAAGGTAAATGAAAGGGAAAGTAATTAATTCATATGCAAATCTCATGACTGACAGGGATGAAGCAGTGATCTTGAAACCTTCTGTATGTATGATGAGGGAAAAGTGGCTTCTAATAAAAAACAGTAGACATTTTCAGTGTAGAGAATCTTTCTTTGAGAAAAAGCTTCTCATCAGTTATACACATGATAGCATGCTTTTCAAAATGAATCTGATAAAAGTGGAGGATTGCCTAAGGTGACCACAAAGTCGAAGGAGGACCCAGGGGATGGGAAGCAGGTTCAAGTCTAGTTGCTCTATCATGTCAGTGAGATTAGCCACAGATAGGTGACAATGTACATGAGTTACAAAAGACTGCTTTATTTCTGCTTCCAAATATTTTACAAGAGTATCTACACCTGGTGTACAGCTCTGGGTTAATGCACTGGACTGCAAAGTCAGTTTGAACTGCAAGGTTGGAAGGTCAAGCTCACTAGTCACCCCTTGAACACCCTCTACAGGGTCACTATGAGTTGGGACTAACTCGATGGCACTTAAGAACAACATATACCTTGTAGCTCACTGTACCTGAAACGTGCAGGAAAGGGAGTTTGGGGAACTAGAGTTCAGCCAGCTAAAGTTAGAACGTTGCAAAGCCACTGTAGCTCCTCTCTAGTTCCTTGTTTATCTCTTGATGCCATCATTATTTAACAGCTCAAATTATTCTAATGCATGGAGTATAGTTCTCAGAACCTCCTCTCATTTTATCTTACATGCTGCTGTTAAGTGCCGTGGAGTTAGTTCAGACCCACAGCAACCCTGTATAGGGCTTCTGAGGAGTGGATAGTGAGCTTGAAACCCCAACCTTGAAATTCAAACCAACCTTACAGACCAGCACATTAACCCACAGAGCCATACCAGGATGGTTAGAGCACTTAGCACAGTGACTTGTACATACGTAACTCTTGCAAATTAACAATTATTATTCTGTCTTCACAGAATATGATTGATTTCATCCTTTTTTTTTTTTTTTTTTTTTCATAGAACTGATCTTTCCCATCAATCACTAAAGAAGGTTCTTGACTTTTCTACCTTTGGCATCCCTTGAGGTTAGCAGTCAGAAGATGTGGAGGACCAGTCTGGCATGCTGCAGCGGTGCATACACAGAGAAAACAGGGTTCTGATTCCTGACAGGAAGGGGTTTCCAGAGCCAGGAGGCCATAGAGTAGACATACTCCTTTTACTTTGAACATGTTTTTCATTGAGAGTATAAATCTATGAGTTTATTGCATTCTCCATCTCTTTTTAACTCAGCCCTTGGTTGTCCTTTTTGCCCTCTGCTCTGGTTTTCTGGTGTAAGACTTAGTGTGCTTTGCTTTTTGTTTTAAAGGTTCAAGCCTATTAATTTTCCCAAGTACAATTCAAGAGCAACACAAGAAATTTGGAAAAAGGAAGCTAATGTGCAGAGCTTAATGAAATTCTGGCAGGAAAAGAATTCCTTTGTTCTTGTTGTTTTGCAATAGAATGTTTGTTGAATAATATAGAAAAATCCAAGTGTTTATTTGTTAAGATGGTGTGTAATGTGAATTGGGTTCCCAGGAAAGCAGACTCTGAGATGGAGATTCACATAGGGGACTTTTATTAGGGAGTGCTCCTGGGATCCTCCTGTGGAGTGTTGTTGTTGTTGTTAAGTGCCCATACTGACCCTGTATAGGGTTTCCAAGAAGTGGCTGGTGAGCTTGAACTACCGACCTTGTGGTTCAAACCAACTTGCAGTCCAGCATGTTAACCCACAATGCCACATCAGGACAGTAGGACAAAAGAAAGATTGTGGAGAAGGACAAGTAGGACTGAGATGCAGTCTCAGCAGGTTCCATGAGCCTTAGAGGCAAGGAGCTCTGGTAGCGTAGTGGTTATGAATCGGGCTGTGAATCGCAAGGTCAGCAGTTCGAAACTACCAACGGTTCTGCAGGAGAAAGATGAGGCATTCTGCTCCTGTAAAAATTTACGGCCTGAGAAACCCTGTGCAGGGTCGCTATGAGTCGGAACTGACTCCACAGCACTTAACAACAACAATGACACTTCAGAACTGTTTGCAGATGTGATGAGAGAATGGGTCATCTATTTGTTATTGTTGTTAGATATCCACGTGTCAGTACCAAGTGATAGCAACCTTATGCACAACAAAACGAAACAATGCCCACTCCTGTGCCAACCTCACAACTGTTTATACGCTTGACCCCGTTGCTTCTACTACTGTACCAATCCATCTCATTGGGGTCTCACTCTTTTTTACTGACCCTCCACTTTACCAAACATGATGACCTTCTCCAGACACTGGTCCCTTCTTCTTCCTAGTCTGGCTTAGCCTGGAAGCTTAGTTGAAACCTGTCCACCCTGGGTGACCCTGCTGGTAATTAAAATACTGGTGGCATAGCCTCCAGGATCACAGTAACATGTAAGCCACCACAGTATGACAGAGTGATGTATGAGTGCTGGGGGTCATCTATAATCCTGTCTTACTCAGTTACTGGGTATGGATTGCTCCTGGATGGTATCGGGGATATATGGCCTCTGGTTAGGGAGCTCCCTTCAGCTAAGTCCATCTTTGGAGGGACCTGGCAGCTGAGAATTCCATCAACACACCTAGGATCTGAGGGAAAACGTTCTTCCTTTGTGATGGGAATCTGGATGGTTCCTCACTCTGTCCTTCACATTCTAAAAGGAATTCTTATGATTTATGGTTAATTTTCTAGAAATGCTGTTTGCTATTCTGTTATGGAATATTCTCTACTAACCCAATATTCTATATCTACACTATTAGTGGTAAAAGGAAATAAATGATAATGAAAAGTAACTTTAATACTGTTTTGTGAGTCTCATGATCAATTTCATATTTCTTCCTATAATGTCTTTATATCATAATTTTATTGCAATGTCAGTCTGTTACCTTGAAAATAGTTGAAAAAACATGATTTTTGTAGACTTTTCTCAGTGACAGTGATCATTTTCTGTTTTCTCTTAAACACATTTCTGATCCTGCTCAGAGCTAGAAACAGAGAAGAAAGTACCTTTCTTCTGCCTGTCCACCTTGAACTTGTTCTTTTATTTCCTGTTCTGCATCCTGGGAGGCTGATCTTTGGGGACTGTATTCCCCTCCCCCATTTATAGTGGGCTCCTAAGTAGGTTAGACCAATGGGAGTCAAGAAGAAGGCGATGTGCAAGTGAGCAGAAAAAATAAATTGGAGGCTTTTTTTCCTATTGTCAGCATGGATCAGTGACACTTCTTTTTTGGTAGTTGTGTCCTTCGGTGAGTGCAGTTGTGGCCAGGCAACCCAGGTTGCTATGAGTTGGCACTGACTCCACAGCACACCACCACCACCACCACCACCACTATTTATTTTAGAGTCTTAGTGTGGCATTGTAGGATAAGCACTAGACTGCTAACCCTAACCCACCAACTACTCCTTGTAAACCCTATATAGGATCACTGTGAGTCAGAACTGGCTTCACAGCACTTCACAACATTTATTTATCTGTTTATTCACTCATTTACTCAAAATGTGTATAACAAAATGTGTATAACAAAATGTGTATCTTGAATATTAAAATTGCAGCTTTTAGGACTATTACTTCTTTATATTAAGTAAGTTGATTTGAAAGGAATATCAAAAAAATACTAATGTAGGTATTCCCTACCTGAGTAAATGTCTCAACACATAGCAACCGTATGTATGAGGAGGCTTCAAAAAGTTCATAGAAGAATTCCACTATTTTCTAAGTCTATTTTCCACTAACGTTTTGAAACTCCCTTCTACAATAAGGAAAAATACTGAGTAACCCAAAGGGACCACACAAAGGTCAAGATGACAGCAATTATCAACTAAGATTTAACCTCCTTTTCCAATATGTTTACTGCAACTTTCTAGGAGTCTAAAAGTGAAGGAGGTAAAGGGGGCCAAACATTTATTGAAACTGATTTTTTTTCCCAACCAGGTGAATATGATTTGATTTGGAAAATATCAAACATGCTGAATATTCTTGATATTCTCCTATCCGCTTTCGTTCCTTCTCCTTCATCTCTGCCCTGTGACCCCTCACTAGGCTTCCTTACCCACTGGCTCCATTTGGCTAGACCAAGAGTGAGGGGAGTGAGGTGTCCAGGGTACCGTGAGGGCTTCTTAAATACTGTGCCTTGTTCCTGAGCCGTGTCAGTCAGTAGGAGGAAGTATAGAGCTGAGTGAGGCTGGTGTCTTGATTCTCCCAGCTCCCACCCTACTACGTTGATGAGGCTGGTTGCAAGACTATGAATCCAATCAGATAGCACGTTCCACGCTTGTCTATAGTCAAGGTCCTCTTGCTTCTCTTCATTGGTATGATAATAGTTGATCCCTGCTGTCACTAGCTCTAGGACTATTCACTACCTTGTAGGCATGAAAACCTAGCCACGCCTTTTAAACAGTCTCTCGGTTGCTATTCCCATCACCTCTTGGAGTACCTTCTATTTATAGTGGGAAGCCAAAGTAGTACAACATGTATCATGTCATATCATGCCTATGAGAGCTGTGTTCTAAAACTCTGTGCTTCCGGATAATGCACTGGACTCTCTGAGGTCAGTTTGAACCTCAAGGTTGGCAGTTCAAACTCACCAGCCACTCCTCAGAAACCATATACCGGGTTACTGTGAGTTGGAACCAACTTGATGGAATGTAATGACAACAGCAACAACACATTTAATACATGAGATAATCTTATTGTCTCTCTTTTCCACTCGTTTGCTGGTTCCTTATCTGTGTTGTCACCAGTGGGTTCATAGGGCTCAACACTGCGCTTAGCATGTAATATTGTTGTTATTAATGCCTTCGAGTTGTTTCTGACTCATAGCGAGCCTGTGTAGGGTTTCCAAGGAGCAGCTTGTGGGTTTGACACCCAACCTTGTTGTCAGCAGTTCGGTGCTGATCCTACAGGGCCACACCAGGAGTCCATAGCATATAATAGGCATCTATTTGTTGACTGATGACTCTCTTCACAAAATGTAGGTAAACATTTTCCTCATATAAGAAAAAGAAAATATCAAGGTCTTTGGACACTTTCCTAGTGTGTGTGATAATGAAAGTCTGCAGCAAAGAAATATGTTAGAAAAGCAGTAAATTTGTCCTCTATCCTTGCTTCTGGTAACATGCTGTGGATTTCTCTAAGCCTTTTAATTTATTTCTTGCCATTTTTTTTGCCTTTAAACACCCCTGTCTCGTGTGGTACTGCAGGATAATACACTAGACAACCAGGTTGCTTTGAACCACAAGGTAGGCAGTTCAAACTCACCAGCTGCTCCTCAGAAACCATATACAGGGTCGCTATGAGTCAAAACCAACTCGACAACACTTAACATCTGCTGGATATTGTAAGCGATCTCTTTCAGTAAATAAACATCAGTGTGGGGGAAATCAGAATAAGGATAGCACATACTCATTTCTCTGTAACTGGTTTGAAATAATACTGATAAATAAATGAAAGTGATCAGACCATCTCCTGAATGCAATAGGAACAGTCATTCTCAAACTACAGTGTATGACATTTTTATGATTTGCAACATGAAGGGGAAAGAGCATTTAATTCATTTTAATGTGGTTAATTTAAAACTAGATTACATCATCTAGTAAACTCAGAGGTTCTTGACTTTTAAGAGCAGATGTTGGAAAACATCTCATTTTCTCAGTGCCAGTTACTGCTGATAATATTGGCTTATATCTAATCAACTGGGATGTTAACCTTGAGCACCAAACACAAAATCTATAACCCAAAAGCTAGAAGTAGCATGATTTGGGGAAGATAGTCTCTTTGAAATAAGAGGCAGCTTCATGTGGCTTCAAAATAAACATAGTTTTGATGCTGGATGAATTAAGCTTTGAATGTTTCAATACACATTCATAAAGGGATGATGTTTATTACTTTGTAATAAGTTACTTTCCCATAATGGTGGAGAGCAGAGAGAATGATGGGAAAGTTCAAAAACAAATGAAGGAACTGCTAATGACCACCAGCTCTTCAGATCATTTTTGTGGCAACAGGCAAAGAGTTATCTACTCTGGTTACCAAGGAAAGACATAGATGAAATGTTCAGATGGGCTTGCTTTGTTTCTCCAGGGCGAGGATTCTTGAAACTGCCACACCAGATTTAGAGTAGATAATAAGTAGTGTAATGGTTACAAGCTGGACTACTAACCTCAACGTCAGCAGTTTGAAACTACCAGCTGTTCCACGGGAGAAAGATGAGGCTTTCTGCTCCCGTAAAGATTCGCAGCCTCGGAAACCCTGTGCAGGGTCACTATGAGTCAGAACCGACTCCACGGTACTTAACAACAACAATAAGTAATGAGCAATTGTAGTTTTGCCATCATGGTTCAGATTGTATGATCGGGAATGAAATTGGGCAAGTAAAATATTTCAGTGTCTTTTAATAGTCAAACTCCTGAAGGCTTCAATATTTGAAACCAAGAGTAGTAAGTAAGATGTGAATTTAAATTTGTTTACACTTATCACTGAGTCAGTTCCAACTCTTAGCGACCCTGTACAGGTTTCCAAGGAGTGGGTTTGAACCACCAATCTTGCAGTCAAATGCTTATCATACAGCTCCACACCAGGACTCTACCCTTATCGTGGTGGTGGTGGTGGTATGCCAGGGAGTCGGTTTTAACTCATGGCAGCACTTACCATGGGAGTCCTTAAAAAAAAAAGCAAAACAAACTTTTTGGACCACTCACTGAGGAAAGTAGCCCTTTCATTTTAGATTTACTCACATCCGCTATTCTGTTTGGAGTCCAGGTGTCACGCTGTGAGCTAAAGCGTCAGACTGCAGTCATTTGAACTGCAAGGTCGGTGGTCCAAGCTCACCAGCTGCTCCTTGGAAACCCTATACAGGGTCGCTATGGGTTGGAATCAACTTGACTGCACTTAACAACAACTATTCTGTTTGCCTAGCTCAGGTTTTGGTGGAAGCTTAAATATTGGCAGATAGTCTTCAGGTCTCTAGACCCTTCAGAAGTTGGAGGTCTACATTCTCTCTGGTTAACTTTCTCCCCCTTCCATTCTGCCCCCACCCCCACCAGCATCCTTAATCTTACTCTGGCATTATCGGTTGTCCTCTGACTATAAATGTTAAGAGCATCTTCTAACAAAGTCCAGACTAATCATAGATTGAATATTGTACGTCGTACTTCACATTGTCTATCCTCTCAGTATCTTTGGAAGATTGTTCTTGATTATTTGTGTTTTCTGCAGGTTTTTTTTATGCATTTCTAACGATATTTGGATTATTGCCTACTATAATTGTATTCTTATAAAGTGTACTAAAATATATGTCTTTATTATTTGGCACGTCTATATTTTTTTAATTCTTTACAGTTTTTTTTAAAAAATGATTTTATTTAATATCCTGTTTAGTTTCAAATCCAGTCATGTGACATGCTTTGTGATTTACCTTTTACAGACAGGGAACACAATATACAAAAGGAGTCCTGGTGTGGCTTTGTCAGATAATGCACTGGAAAGCAAGTTCAGTTTGAATGCAAGGTTGGCAGTTCAAACTCCCCAGCAGCTCCTCAGAAATCTTATACAGGGTTGCTGTGAGTTGAACTGACTCTATGGCACTTAGCAACAACAACACCATATTAAAAATGCAAAAAACCACACAGCAGTTGCCATCAAGTCACCTCTGACTCCGGGTGAGCCATGTGTGTCAGAGTAGAAAGATGCTGCACAGGGCTTTTAATGACTGGGTTTTGTGAAGTAGATCACAGGACAGTTATTTCAAGGTGTCTCTAGGTGGACTCAGCCCTCCAACCTTTTGGTTAGCAAGCAAGCGTGTGAGTCACTTGTACCCGGGGTTCCTATGTGGTGTCCATAGCTCTCCATACTGGGGTAGGAAACAGTTAAAACACAGATATCTGGATGTGCACGCCAGTGTCTGTCCTCTACAGACAGCAGGCTGTGTTGGTTCCAGGACTCTGGAGGGATGAACTGGTGAGGTCATATGGAAAGAACCATTATTCAGTAAATGGGGTATCTGCATCTATGTATTGCACTTTGCCCAGAAGCTCTTCCTTTTAGGTCAAAGCCCTGGCATTACAATGAATAACTCCTCCCAGGGTGTTCATTGACAAAACCAGAACGTCAGTGACATTTTAGGATTAGGACCGATTGATGCCATCACCAAATCCCAAGCATCCCAACAGATGGACACAATGGTGACCCGGCTTATGTGATATTGAATGATCCCCTAAGTCGCTGTAGTTACTCATCAAAGATCCTAGAGAAGGGATAGTCCTCAGAAAAGAGGGAATTGCTGAATTTCTTGGCTACTGGTGCCATAGTCCAGGGCATAGTCCTCTGGAGAGACCTATTCCTAAGGGAAAATAGCAAAAGGAGAAGTCAGACTTGAAATGTTTTAGAGAATTGATTGATATAAAAGACAGGTATTCAAGTTAAACTAGAATGAAAGGAATTCAGCCCAACATCGATCAATGTAGTTCAAAGAATATTAGATAAAAAGGAGGCTTGCAGTGGTTTGTGACTATAAAGAGAAGAGTGGCTTTCCCTTGGTGAAAACACAAGAAGGCAGATATTAGAAAGATAAGAGCAGTAAAGTTTGGGTAGAAATTGTGTTTATTTGAACTAGAGTCCTGGTGTGGCACTGTAAGATAAGCACTGGAACAAGGTGGGTGGTTCAAACCCACTAACAGATCCTTCAAAACCCTATACAGGATCACTATGAGTCAGAACTGACTCAACAGCACTTAACAATAATAACAGTTAAGGAAACCAGAGCCAAGTCAGACAAGCAGCCACATGTAAGAAAAGTAGAGAGAAGGAGACATGCTCATGAAGTTGCAGAGGATCAGTCATCCCTGGTGGAGAGAAATTATTATTGTTGTTGTTAAGTGCC
>NW_006408519.1:24000974-24021416 GCF_000296735.1 Chrysochloris asiatica
ATCTGTTTCAACCACTGACCTTGAGGTCAAGTGCTTATCCTAAAGGTTTAAAAGTTAATTGCCAACATCTTAAAATCAAGAGACTTCACATAGGCCAAGATGTCCAAGCTCTGAAAATTGAGAATATGTCCCAACTGTGTTCACAAATTCCTCCATGACATTAGTGAACTGGAGCTGAGAATCAGTTATCATCTGCTCTTCATCCCCAGGCCTACTTTCTCACTACCGTTTCTTCCCTTCCATTCCCTTCCCTTTTCTTTGTTCCTGGTTGTTGTTAATTGCAGTCAGCACCTGAATCATGGCCACCTCATGCGCAACAGGTTTGGACCTTTGTGATCCATCAAAGTTTTTGAAGAGGCTAATCAGGCCTTTCTTTCTAATTTCTACTAGTCTGGTCTAGTCTGGAAGCTCTGCTGAAGTTTGCTCAGCATCATAGCAACAAGCAAGCCTCCAATCATAGATGGATGAAGGTTGTATATGAGTTATACTGGCTAGGAATCAAACTCAGCCTCCTGCCTGGAAACTGACAATGCTACCACTAAACCACCCCTGTCCCATACTGGCTTTAGTGGAGGCAAAAGACAATTCCTTTCTCACCTTCAACCATGGATCCTGCTGAACATAGCACCTGGGCAATGCTCAGCTTAGTCACTCCAGTCTACATAAAGCCATCTGCAGAGGTGATGAAGTGGGAGGAAAGTTCAAGAAGGGGTGTCACTCAGGGTTGAATCATTTATTGAATACACCCCAATTCTCCCTGAATACTCCTTATTAACATTATTTAATATGTCATCATTTGAGTTTATACTTAAGGTATCGTGTGTACTTGTGTGTGTTTAAGTGCTGTCGAGTCACTTCCGACTCATAGTGACCCTGTATAAGGTTTCCAAAGAGCGGCTGGTGAGTTTGAACTGCCCACTTGTGGTTCAAACCAACGTTGCAGTCCAGCGCATTACCCCACAGCACCACACCAAGATTCAGGTATAGAGCACTTCAATTTTTCCGGTTTTTCTTAGTAATAATATGAAAATATCTCTATAAATATTCTCAGGCAGGCTTCTTTGTGAATGTCTCTTCCATTAGGTCTTGCTTCTAGAAGTAGAGTTACTGGGTCAACAACATGAACTTGAATTTTGCTAGGCATTGCTGTGATACTCTATGGCTGGACTTGTCCTCAGATTTTGTGTTGTAGCAGATACATGCAGGCTAGCCATCAGACTGTGTGTGTAGGAGACAAGCATTCCTATCAGATCTAGACAGAGCAGAGATACTATGCTGGGGTATAGAAACAACCGGGAGTATGGCCTCAATAACAATGCGTGGCAATTATGATGGAGTTGCTAGGTGACTTGAGTTTGCAAAGGGAGAATAGCCTCACTTTGGTTTGCTCATGATCTGGCCAAACCTATTTTTTCCCAATGCTGTACCTTCTTCTTTTAGACTATATATTGTCCTGCAAATATTTTTTTCACTACCTGTTTTTCAAAAGTCTCACCAGCTTAGAGCTTTCAATTTTAAAAAAGGAACTTTGCCATGTGCTAAAAATATCATTAATCATTTCAACAGTTGTTTGATTATTTATGAGGTCCAAATTTTGTTTACATGCCTATGGATCACTTTTATCTTCCAAAGTTGAATATTTATGTTCCTTGTCTGTTTTTGAAGGTGTTTTTATGGATTTATGAAAGTGAATATATATTATGCATCTCTTTTGTCTATTTTAAATGCTGCAAATATTTTCTCTGTTGACTGCCTATTAATTTTACTTCTAATCCTTACTGATATAAAGAAATTTAAGCTTTTAGGTGACAAATTCTATTAACATTTTCTTTGTGCTGTCTGCTTTTATGCTTATGAAGTACTTCTATTATTTATTATTGCTGTTAAATGTCATAGAGTCAGTTCTGACTCATAGTGACCCTGTATAGGGTTTCCAAATAGTGACTGGTGGGTCTTAACTGCCAATCTTGTGGTTCACAGTCCAGTGTTTATCTTATACCACCACACTGGGAGTCTTGCCAGTTGTTTGTTTTTCCTGAGTGTTAATTATTTTTTGGTATTTCAGTGTATTACCCATTTGGATTTCCTTTCAAGGTACATGTAGTGTGAGGATCTAATTTGATTTGCTGTTGTTAAGTGCTGTTGAGTCAGTTCCGACTCACAGAGACCCTGTATAGAGTTTCTTCTTATCATAAATAATAACACAGCTTCTCTCTTCTAAATTCCTACCTCATTGCCCTTGGAGTGGACCATTGCTGTTGTTAAATGCTGTCGAGTCAGTTCCAACTCATAGCCAATCTGTATAGGGTTTCTGAAGAGCAGTTGGTGGATTTGAATACCGACCGTGCAGTTCAAATGGACCTTGTGGTCCAGTGCCTATTCTACAGCACCACACCAGGAATCCCATACATGGCATAAAGAAGACTCCTAGCCTACCATTGTAAGGAAGGGTGATTTTGTCATTGAGAAAGGCACTTAATACATCACTGAGTTTCCTAAAAGAAGGCTTGCCTTTAGGTTGCCTAGGGAACCACTCAGCATCAGATGATGAGGCTTAGTCCTTATCTCCTTTTTATAAATTATGAATATATATATTTGGTCTGGTATGAGATGTGATTTTTTTTTTTCTTTTGGTTTAATTCCGTTGGTCATCCATGATATTCTTTTCAAAAGATGTGGGTGAAATTGAGTTCCAGCTTCTCCTGTGCCCTGGAACAGAAGCCACGCTTTCATGATAAATTGCACAGGAAAAAAAAAGGCAGCAGGAGTTGCTTGTACAAAAATGAGAGTGGCTTTTGGCTCTTCTTCAGTGACTTTGTTCCACATCTTTCTGAACTCTCAAACAAAAGTGATAATGAGAGTTTAAACTCTAGAGTTCTGCTATCAGGTCTTTATTTTCCTTGGAATATTTAAAGTTGTAAAACCAATCCATTGTTTTTGAGTCCTTTCCAACCCATGACACCCCATATGGTACAGAGTAGAAGTGTGCTCTCTAAGGTTCCTCCCGCCCCTTCCTGTTAGTATTGTTGCTGTTAAATGCTGTTCAGTTGATCCCAACTCATAGCGACCCTGTGTAAGGTTTCCTAGGAGCAGTTGGTGAGTTTGCACCTCTGACCTTGTGGTTCAAACCAACCTTGTGATTGAGGGCTTATCTTACAGTGCCACACCAGGACTCCTTTTATTATTATTATGATAACAATTGTGAGTTCAATGCATAACTCAGTGATATTGATTACATTCTTCAAGTGGCACATTTTTGTCAGTATCCTTTTCCAAAGCATTCAACCAACATTACTAGAAACTCAATGTCCTTAAGTAACAACTTCCCCTTCTCCCTCCCTTCCACACAATTTACCATGAAAGCATGGCTTCCATTCCAGGGCATAGGAGAAGCTGGAACTCAATTTCATCCACTTCTTTTGAAAAGAGTAGCATGTATGATCATGGGAATTAAACCAAAAGATAAACAAACAAACAATTTCATTCCAGAAAATATTTCCTATAAGAGGTATCTTAAAGTATTTGTCCTTTGTATCTGACATTTCATTCCACATTAAAGTTTCAAGATCAATCATGTCTGAGCATGTATCCAGACTTTGTTTCTATACTCCATTGTATGGATGGTGGTGGGGTGGTTATGTGCTGTGGAGTCGGAACCAACTCAAAATGACCCTGTACAGGGTTTCTGAGGCTGTAAATCTTTATGGGAGCAGAAAGCCTCATCTTTCTCCTATGGAACAGCTGGTAGTTTCGAACTGCTGACTTTAAGGTTTGCAGCCCGATTCGTAACCACTATGCTACCAGAGTTCCTTATAGAGATCACATTTTGTTTATCCATTCACCAGTTGATGGTTGCATAACATTTTCATGGTATGGCGCTGCAGGATAAGCAGTGGACTATTAACCACAAGGTTGGCAGTTTAAATCCACCAGTCGCTCCTCGGAAACCCTATATAGGGTCTCTATGAGTTGGAATCGACTCGATGGCATTTAGCAACAATAAAAACAATGTTTTTTTTTTCTTTTGTGGAGCAGCCAGGTGAGTTCAAACAGCCAACCTTTATGTTAGCAGCTGATTGCACACTAAATTGTTCTGGAACTTGTTATCCAGAGCAAAAACCATCAAAAGGTAAAAATCCATAAAGTGCCATCTATTTTAGCTGAAGCACTTAAAAAGGACTGCAGATGCAAAGCAAAATGAATGGGAAGTGAGGTGAAGGATGGAAGGAAAGGGTAGTTAAATTTATTGGAATTCAGACGTCATATGGTATAGTAGGAGCCCACGTGGGTGGTGTTGTTGTTAAGTGCCATCGAGTCTGTTCTGACACATAGTGACCTTGTCCGGGTGTGGCACTGCGTGTTAATGTGCTGGACTGAAAAGCTGGTTTGAACTGCAAGATTGGCAGTTCAAGCTCACCAGCCACTCCTGGGAAATCCTATACAGGGTCACTATGAGTCGGGACCAACTCTATGGCTCTTAACAAAAACATAGCATTTCCAAGTAGCAGCTGATGAATTTGAACTGCCAACCTCATGACTCAAACCTACTTTGTGGTTGAGTGCTTATCCTACAATGCCACACCAGGACACCAACCAAAACATTAGGGGATTGAACCCACCAATGACTCTGTGGGAGACAGATGTGTCAATCTGCTTTCATAAAGATTTAGTCGTAGAAACTTGATGGGCAGTTCTACTCTGTCCCAAAGACTTGCTGTGAGTCAGAAGCTACTCAATGGCAAGCACTTGTCTATCAGTTTACCGTACTGTAGCGAGTTGCTTGTTGCTATGATGCTAGACTCTATGCCACTGGTATTTCAAATACCATGGAGGCAACTCAAGTTGGACAGGTATCAGCAGAGCTTCCAGACTAAGAGGGGATTGAAGGAGGACCTGGTGGTTGTCCCCTCTTTACAAACAGCAGTGGAACACTGTCTGATGTAGTGATGAAAGGTGAGCCTCTCAGGTTGGAAGGCACTCAAAATATGACCGGGGAAGACCTGCTTCCTCAAAGTAGAGTTGACCTTAAAGACATGGATGGAATAAAGCTTTCGGGACCTCATTTGATGATGTGTTATGACTCAAAATGAGAAGAAAAAGAGGCATGCAACAATAATAGGAAAGTGAAAAATATGAAATATGAATGTAGGAAAATGGAAAGTTGTCAGAAATAAAATAGAGCACTGTAAGGTTGATGTCATAGGTACTAGAGAGCTGAAATGAACTCATTTGGGCCATTTTGAATTAGATATTAATACAGAGTCCTGGTGTGGCACTACAGAATAAACACTGGACCGCAAGGTCAATTTGAATTGTAAGATCATTGGTTCAAACACATCATCTTCTCCTTGGAAACCCTATACAAGGTCGCTGTGATTCGGAACTGATTCGACGCCACTTAACAACAATAACAACAAATTACTATATGACATAAGAATACAGATAATGTCATACTTTAATGTTTAACATTAAAATATGTTCAAATATATTTGTTTAAACTAAATCAAATCTAGCCTCAGGCCTCATCTCCTGAATATTGTTAGAAAGTGCCTGCTTCCTCTCTTTGTCCCTGCTTCCTCTCTCTCTCCTATGTTCACCAGGGCCCTGGGGAAAAATGGCCAGGGCCGTGAGTTGACAATGGTCACTGTTGTCATGGCTCCTGCCCTGGCCTCATTACCCATCAGGAAGCTTGGATTCTGACTCAGGTTTCTAAGATTATGTATTTATCAGTCCTACCAAGTACTGCTGTTGTAACCCCAATGAGGACTGCGGGTCTCCATGGGGCTGTGCTTTGGGAAGAGAATCTACCATCTACATTTTAGTCAACCCCAGTGGACCCAACATGTTCCGGGAGTGCAGAAACTTCCCTTGTTCCATCAATACTTTTCTCAACCCCAGTGGACCCAACATGTTTCTGGAACCCAGGAGCTACGCCTGCTCTGTCTACATTTTACATGACCCCAGTGGACTCAACATGCCCCTGGAGCCCAGGAGCGTCCCTTGCTAAAATACAAGACTCAAGCCCCCAGCTCTTTCCCTTAGATGTCTCACCTTGGTTACAGCATCTGCCTAGAGCTTTGAATTTCAAATGTCTATTTAGGGGTTTTCATTAAGGCAATCTACCTCTCCTGACTTTGGAGGGGAACAGATCTACAGAAGTGACAGGAAAATGTTTTGCTTTTCCCCCTTACAATCTAAAGTATTGGGGAGCAAGAAATAGGGAACAGGATCTGATCATTCTTCAGGCAATGTGGGACTTGTCAATTATTCATTCCTTCATATGAGACTAGTAGGGAGGGGAAAAAAGCACTCAGGTTTAATTTTTGGATGTTGTTCTGTGGTTAGGTGATGACAAGTCAGTTCCAACTCATAGTGATGCTGTGTACAACAGAATGAAACACATCTCGGTCCTGGGCCAGCCTCGGAATTGCTGCTACGCTGGAACCCATTGCTGTGGTTCACAATATTAATAATGTTGCTGTGAGGTGTTGTTGAGTCAATTATAACTCATAGCGAACCTGTACAGGGTTTCCAAGGAGCATATAATGGGTTTGAACCACTGACTTGGTTTCTTGCAGTACAGTTCTTATCCTACAGCACACCACTAAGATAGTTATAATACTTTACATGTATTATCTCATTTATAAAGTGACTACACAGACATGTTATGAAAATCAAGTAATAGGTTGTTGTTGTTAAGTACCGTCGAGTTGATTCCGACCCATAGCGACCCTGTATAGCATTTCCAAGGAGCAGCTGGTAAGCTTAAACCATCGACCTTTCAGTTCAAACAACTTTGTAGTCTGACGCATTAGCCCACAGTGCCACACCAGGACTCCAAGTAATATGTAGAAAATTATGTATATATAAAAAAGAAAGAAAACATCATCAGAAATCTACAATCTTTGATAACCATATCACTCTGTGACTGTCTTTACAGACATTTTTCTGTATATATTTCATGCATACACCATATGTGCAACAGTAAAATTTTATGTAAATTAAATCATATATAAATACTATTTTGTAACCTGCTTTTATCCATTCATTCAATCAAAATATTTACTGATGATAACACTTATCAAGCAATATGCTTAAGGCAATATGTTGTGTACATTTCCCTATTGGAATGAAGAGACAAATGCTTTTCTAGATAGTAAGTTGCATTGGAAGGGAGCTGGTTTACCAGCTGGACTGCTAACCATCAGGTCAGCAGTATGAAACTACCAGCTGTTCTATGGGAGAAAGATGAGGCTTTCTGCTCCTGTAAAGATTTACAGCCTCAGAAACCCTATACAGGGTTGCTATGAGTCAGAACTAACTCGAGGACATACAACTAACACTATGATCAAGTTGCATTGGAGTCCTGGAGCCCTGTAGGATAAGCACTGGACTGCTGAGCACAAGATTGACCAACTTGTCCTCAGATATCCTATACTGGGTCATCAATTGACAATGTTGGACCCAACAACAACAAGAAGTTGCATTAGTCAGGATTATTGTTGTTGTTAAGTGCCTTTGAGCCAAGTCCAACTCATAGTGACCCTGTATGCGGTTTCCAAGGAGCGGCTGATGAGTTAGAACTCCCAGCCTTGTGGTTCAAACTGACCTTGTGGTCCGGTGCTTTTTAGACAAGATTATTGTGTAGTAGTAACACATCAACCCCCATATCTCAGCCACTTAATGCACTAAAGATTGCTTATTATAACTCAAAGCTGGAGTCCCTGGGTGGTGCAAACAGGTCAGCATTCAACTCCGAGCTCCAAGTTTGGCAGATTGAACCTATCCAGAGAGCCTTGGAAAATGAGTCTGGCAATCTGCTTCTGAAAGTTCACAGCCTTGAAAACCCTAGAGAGTGGTTCTGTTTTACACACATGGGGTTAACACAACTCGGAAATGACTCAACAGCACAAAGCCAGCTGTGGGTCTGGTGCTCCTAAGTAGTGGCTCAGGGACCCTGACCTAGTCCATCTGTGACACAAAGAGAAATACTTAAAATATTCATACAGGTGCTGGAGACAGCTCTGATATCACTATTCAGCATTATCTCTGCCTTCCTAGGAGTCCCTAGGTGGACAAACAGCCAGGCTGGTGGTCTGAATCTACCCAGGCACCTTAAAAGAAAGGGCTAGCAACTTACTCTGAAAAGTCACAGCCACAAAACTCTGTGAAATGTAGTTTCCTGTTCTACACTCTACCACATGGTTGCCATGAATTCCTCTCTATATTTCCAAATTCTCCTGCATAATAAGAGGGATTTGTTGTTGTGGCTGTTAAGTAGCATCAGGCCATTAAAGTTTCCCCTATTCTTGATTTAGGGTCCATTTGGAATCTACCAAGAGAGGCAATCACTTGAGATGAAGGATAAAGAGGAGCGTTTTTCTCGAGTGGCAGCTGTGGGTAGGGACGCTCGGTTGAATTCAGAGCTGGAGTTCTGCGCCTGGCTGGTGGGAATCCTTCAGAGAATCTCCACGTTTGCATGGTAAGCAGCAAGCTCATTAGTGTCTCTAGGTGTCCTCCTGAAAGTCACCTATTTCCATGCCACAGGGCACTGAGATCACCAGTTGTCGGTACCTTATGATTGTTTTGCTTCCAGATGAACCAAAAGGTGCCTTCCTGAAGGTCACTATGCAGACTCCCAGCCATGCTGTAAGTCTCAGGACAAATGCCCTGTATTAAACCTCCTCTTTCTTAGAATGACTTCTGTTTTCCTGATGAACAGTGACTGAGGCAGAACCTATTGCCAAATTGCTTTTTAGGAAATATGGACTCCAACAATACAAATAAACTCCCCCAAATGGTACATCACAGTGACGTGCCTTCACATTTGTGTGCTGTTGTTGTGTGCTATTGAGCAGTTCCAACTCATGTTGTTGTTGTTAGAGGCTGTTGGATTGCTTCCAACTCATAGTGACTTAACACACAACACAACAAAATGCTGCCTGGTCCTATACCATCCTCACAAACACAGCTAAGCTGGAGCCCATTGCTGCTGCCACTGTGCCAATGCATCTTGTTGGAGGAGTCTTCCTCTTTTTGCTGACCCTTCACTTTACCAAGCATGATGTCCTTCTCCTGATAATATGTACAAAGTATGAGAGACAACATCTCATCCTCCTAGCTTCTAAGGAGCATTCTGACTGTCCTTCTTCAAACGTGGATGTGTTGGTTCTTCTGGCTTCACATGGAGGTAGAATGGATAAGAATGAAATAAAGAAATAAGGATTATGAAAAAGGCTGACACACTTGGCTACTAACTGAAAGGCTGAATCAACCCAGAACCTTGGAAGAGCCTGGCGATCTACTTAGGGAAAGTCAGCCACTGAAAATCCTGTGGAGCACAGTTCCACTCTAACACATACGGGGTCACTAAGAGTCCAAATTAATTTGATAGCAACTCATAACTGCTCATATTACTATCTGGATTGGGGTGGGGTCAAGTATGTTGAGATGAGAATGTATCTGCCCAGCTGAGGAGAAGGAATTCCTTTGGTGAAGTAGTGGGAGAATTGAAAAGCCTCATTGAGGTTTGGATCCAGGCTCAGTTGAGCTTCCAGACTCTTGTGGTGCCCAAGTCTAATGCTGAAAATCTTGTTTGGATTGAAGCGCATCCCTAAAAGTCTTTGCTGATGATGGAGCATGGTTCAGGGTGTTTCCCCACGTCAACGTATTTCTAAACTGCTCTGGATACATTGTTAGATATTCTTTTGTTAAATTAAGCTATACTTTCCTTTAAAATTTATTATCAATAGGTCGAAAGAAAATATTAAACTTACACGTATAATTTTTATTTTGATACATTCATATGTATTTCATACAAAGAATGTCAGAAAATTGTATGAGAAGCCACCTACTGCATGAATGCTCAATGTGCCATTTTTTGACGCATCCTATTTGCCAACCTGAAAGTTGTTAGATGTATGTAAGCTGTCTAATCACTGCTGGTCTGCTATTTAGCTTGTCTCAGACTGCTCTGTGGGTTGATGCGCTGGACTGCAAAGTTGGTTTGAACCGCAGTCAGCAGTTCAAGGTCACCAGCTACTCCTAGGAAACCCCATACGGGTCAGAACCAACTGGACATCACTGACAATGGAGTGTAAATACATATTTGTGGTTGTTGTTGTCAGGAATTTATCAAGTTGGCTCTGACTCATAGGGTCCCATGTACAACGGAATGAAATACCACCTGGTCCTGTGCCAACCTCACAATCATTGCTAAACTTCAGCCCATAGCTGCTGCCACTGCGCCAATGCATCTCATCGGGGGGCTTCCTCTCTATTGTTGATCCTCCACTTTAAACATGATGTCCGTCTCCAGGGACTGGTCTCTACTGATAGTTTGCCCGAAGTAAGAGAGAAGAAGTCTGGCCGTATTTGAGTTGTTGTTAAGTTCCCTCGAGTTGATTCTGATTCATAGTGACCCTGTATTTTGGATTCTGTTTGTTGTTGTTAAGTGTTATCGAGTCAGTTCTGACTTATAGTGACCTTGTATAGGGTTTCCAAGGAGCAGCTGGTGAGTTTGAACCACTGACCTCGTGCTACACCATGTTTATTAACACACGAAACATTTATACTACACAAACTTGTTCCTACGCACATGTGGCCAATAGAAGGTCTTTAACATAAAAATCAGAATGTTATTATTCTCAAACTGTTTTAACTTGAACCACTCAAAAGGCAGAATACTTCAAAGTAAAGATAGGTTTAGTTTAAAAAAAGAAAGAAAATGAACTGTTGTCTCTGAGTCTTGTTAACCAATTTTAAAGCATTCATGTTCAGAAATACCAAAATACCTTAGAATATATTATTCCTTCCTTTGAAAAGCTACCTATATTGAATAACATTTTCATAATATGTGTCAATTAAAGTAAAATGTAGGGAGAGCTTTGATGTTATTCCCAATAAGAGAATCAGAGCCACCAATACTTTTTCTCATTTGAAAGAAATGCATCTCTGGTATCTTCTCTCCTTTCTTTCTTCCTTCCTCCCCATCTCAATTCCTCTCTCTCTTCCTTTCTCTCTCCCTCTTTTCCTTTCTTCCTTACTCTTCCTATTCACTTACTCAACAAATCTCTGTGCATCTGCTATGTATTAGAACTCCTGATGGGGTCCTGTAGGATTATCACCTGTTAAACAATGACAAGGTTGGCAGTTCAAATTCATCAGCTGCTCCTCGGACATCCTTTACAGGGTCATAACAACAATACACTGGACATATAGCAGTTAAGTGTCATCAAGTTGGTTATGACTCATAGTGACCCTATGTAGGTTCTCTGAGGATGGGCTGGTGGGTTTGAACTGCTGACCTTGCAGTTAATATTCCAGTGTTTATCCTCCAATACCACACCAGGACTCTATAGCAGTAATGTTGCAGTTGTCATATGCTGTCAAGTCGGTTCTGACTCATAGTGATCCTGTCTATACAGGTTTCTGAGGAGCAACTGTAACAACAGTAATACATTATCTGTTTAAGAACATTTTGGGGATTATACAAGGTCTTTCCTAGTTTTTCTAGCTAGAAGTGTGTGCTAGGGTGGTTTCTTCTACATTCACATTAGCATCTGAAAGTGGTCCTGCCCAAAGTCACTTTAAATATCAATGCTAACTCAAGTAAGAATTAACTCTTTCAAAGCTCCTCATTACTGATTATTCCTCACACTGAAGGCATTGGTCAGTGTCTGGAAGGGGTGTCATCATCTGTACCCACCCTCTAACCTCTCCCATGGAGGCCCCATGTCAGGATTTATGTTTTCTCACTGTGTCCCATGTTATATTTATTTCCTCTCCCTTGACCAGTCTCACCAAAAACATATCTTCTTCTCTTCTAATTTTCAGCTCATGTGCTCTTTGGTTATCCTCACTTGCCAAATACATCCACATTTTGACCATGGCCTTCAAGTACTAAATGTACTCCCTTTCTATGTTTCAGGGGCTCTGATTTTGTCATGTGCCTCCACCATTCTAATTATGTTCTTGTGGCAGCTCCAAGCAGCTTCTCAGCAGAATAGTCTTCTTGAGACAGCCATACTGCTAGCTCTCACTGCAAATCTCACAGTCAAGTTCTGAGCTTAATGTCTCTGACCATCCTATCGCCTTGCGCTGCCTTGTCCTCACTGTGTTTCCCATGATCAGGTTGTTGTTGGTAAATGCCGTGGAGTTGGTTCCAACTCATAAGGATACCCTGTATAGCGTGTCTGAGACTGTAAACCTTTCAGATGTAGAAAGAGTCATTATCCTCCCACCAAGTGAGTGGATGGTGAGCTCAAACCACTGATCTGTGGTTCATAATGCAGTGTTTATTCTAAAGAGCCACCACACTCTGGTTGTGATTGCTAAGTGCTGTCAAGTTGGTTCTGACTCATAGCAACCCTGTAAGTTTTCTGTGGTGTAGGCTGGGGGGCTCCAACCACTGACTTTGTGGTTCAAACTGATTTTACAGTCCAGTGCTTTATCCTGTACAGCACCACAGACTCCATAACATGAATTTATTTACTTAGTTATTGTCTTTACCTGGAAGAGCGAGAATTCATCTATTTTTTTCACTTTTGTGTTTCCAGTCCCTCTTCTGAAACTGGGGTGGAGTCCTTTTGCGGCACTACAGGATAATGCTGTGTATAGCAAAGTTGGTTTGAACTGCAAGGTTGGCAGTTCAAACTCACCAGCTGCTCCTTGGAAATCATATGAGTCAGAACCAACTATAAGGCACTTAATAACAACAACAATGTGTTACCTAAGAGAGGAAGCATGTGCCCTGAGATTTCATTATCTCATCTCATGGAGTCTTGGTGTGGTGCTGTGAGCTAATGTGTTAGACTACAAAGTCATTTAAACTGGAAGATTGGTGGTTCAAGCTTACCAGCTGCTCCTTGAAAACCCTATACAGGGTTGCTATGGGTCACAATTGACTTGATGGCACTTAACAACAACATCTCATTAATTTGCTCTCATTTCATTCCTCAGTTCATTCATTCATAAATAGTTATTCAATGCCTACACTGTGCCAGTTTCAACTGGTAGGTTTGAACCGCTGACCTTTTGTTTCAATGCTTATTCAAAAGTTCCACATCTGGACTCTATAGTTGCCTTATACTATATAAGGATATTCTTGGTGACTTTTTCCTTTTCTATTCTTTTTGTTTTATATATGAAAAAAATAAGTTTATTGAGGTAAGAGAAAGCCAACAATGTAAATATCAAAACTTATCTAGAATTTAAGTAGCCATGATGGTACAGTGGTTTAGGGTTCAGCTGGGTAACCCAAAGATTGGTGATTTCTTCAACTGTTCATGGGAAAAAGATGTAGCCGTCTGCTTCTGTAAAGACCTCAGCCTAGGAAAGGGTATGGGACAGTTCTACTCTGTCCCATGACGTCACTAGGAGATGGAATCAACTTGATGGCAATGTTGTTGTTGTTATGTGCTGTGGATTCGGTTCTGACTCATAGCCACCCTGTACAGGGTTTCCAAGGCTGTAAATCCTTATGGGAGCAGAAGGCCTCATCTTTCTCCTGTGGAACATCTAGTAGTTTCCAACTGCTGACCTTGAGGTTCGCAGACTGATTCATAACCATTACACTATCAGAGATTAATTGACTTTTCTTTCTCTACTTGTCAAATGGGAATTGGATTTTATTTATACATATTCTAAGGACTCTAATCTGCACATACCGGGAGAAGTCATCATGTAGATTTGATTCCTTCAGCAACCCTTTGGGATAGCGCTCATCAGAGTGGGAGTGATTTCTAAATTCTGTGTACTTCGTACACAAAACAAAACCAAAGCAACTGCCATCAAGTCAATTCTGATCCATAGTGACCCATTGTGGGAGCAGACAGTCTCGTGTCTCTCCCATCAAGTGGCTGATGGGTTTGAACTGGCTCTCTGGCAATTAGTAGCCAATGCTTAACTCACTGTGCCATCAAGAGTCCTTCTTATGCTTCATTGTTGTTGTTGTTGTTATGTGCCATCAAGTCAGTTCTGACTCATAGTGACCTGGTGTAGAGTTTCCGAGGAGCACCTGGTGAATTTGAACCACCAACTTTGTGGTTTGCAGTCCAGTGCTGATCCTACAATGCCACGCCAGGATTCCACATGCATTACAAAATCACCATCGCATGTGATTGTGGGTCCAGCCGTTAGCAAAAAGAAGCTCTGTGATTCCACTTTGCCATTTCAGCACACAGTCAGCAGCCCCTTCATTATTTCCTCCACAGTCAGAGAACCGTTTTCGGTTTCCCCAAACTCCAAGGAACTAATTTTCAATGAGCATTCTCAGGCCCTCCTTTGTTAAGCAGGCTTTATCCTCAGCAAGTTTGTGAGATGTAAATCATGGTCCCATGGGGTTGAGACAACATTTTGGTGAAGTCTACTGGAACTTTGGCCAAGAGGACTGACCTTGGGGAACTTTTCTTAATCCATTTAATAGCTAGTAGCTTAGTGGTGATGAATCAGGTGATGAACCGTAAGGTCAGCAGTTTGAAACTACCAGCTGTTCCATGGGAGAAAGATGAGGCTTTCTGCTCCCATAAAGATTTACAGCCTCAGAAACCATGTGCAGGGTTGCTATGAGTCAGAACTGACTCCACGGTACTTAACCACCAACCACCATTTACAGTTTACAAGAGTCCTGGTGTGGCACTGTGGGATAATGCACTGGACATCAAGGTTGGTTTGAACTGCAAGGCTGGTGGCTCAAATTCACCAGCACCAATTTGGAAACCCTATACAGAGTTGCTATGAGTCATAACCAACTCTACAGCACTTAACAACAACAAAACAGTTTACAAAGTACTTACCAAAGTATCATATGCTCACATCACCCGCTGCTTTTATAGGTGAGGAAATAGACTCAGAGAGGATGTTGGGTTTCAGGCTTAGAAGGGAATTCTGTGTACATAGGTGCTAAGAGACCGAAACAAGAACTCATTCTGAGAGACATTAAATTATTGCAGAAAAGAAAATAAAAGAGATGGTTTACCAACAAGGGAATTTACTGATGAAGGGTGACATACAGCTGTTACCAGCAGTGGCCAACTGGACAGTGAAGTTTTGCTGCACAAGGAGCAGGGACTAGGGTCTTTATATATCATGGGGTATTCACAAGCATAAGGGACTCCTGGTATGGTGCTGTAAGATAACTACTGGACTGCAAACCACAAGGTTACAATAAAAGTCCTCCATAAAGATATTTATTTATTCATACAGTATTGAAATTTATCTAGTCATTGAGCAGAACTGCTTTGGCCTTCCAAGGTTGATGATAAAACAGTGCCCTCCATGAAGATGGGGTGTCCAGTGACGATGGAGAGAGAGAGAGAGAGAGAGAGAGAGAGAGAGAGAGAACAGACACAGAGAAAACAGATACAAAGAAGACAGACACCCGGGCTTGATGCAAGCTGCCAGACAGACTGCTCAGTGGCTGACATTTTCCCTTCTCGGACTAACTCTAGGTGGGATGTCTGGAGAGGCGAGAGAGAAAAGAAACACTTGGAGACCAGAGTAGATGCAAAACCGGCAGACAGCCTCTTCATACCCTGCAAGCAATAATGCCCCGCAAGTAATAATGCCTGCAGACTTAAGTCTGCATCCGTCTTTTATTTCCTCTCTTTCAGGGAGGGATCTTTACAGAAGAAGAATGGTATTATTCAGACAAGACAATCTTTAAGATAAGTTAAGCCAATAAACCTTACTTAAACCAATATTCCTTTCTTCCTTACTGGGTTTAACCTTCACTTGGATCAAACTGATTGAACCCAGGGTGGTCCAAGGGAGTTGCCCCTATTGTCCTTAATCCCATATTCCCAGAACTTACTGCTCCACCCCAAGTGAATATACCCCAGGCAGTTCCTCTCCAGAGCCTCCCTGCTTAATCCCAGTAAACCTGTCCTTGTTCGTCCTCTGAGGAACTTTTACTGCCTTGGTTCTAGGGGGAAAATCTTGACTTTAGAAACCATTTCTCTGTGGACATCCAGGGCTCATGTTTGGAATTAAATAAATATAACTGAACACTAAGATGAAAAACCATTTGCTATTAACTGCCAAGTGGCTAGATCTGTTACACTCGGGCCTATAGGACCTCGAACCTCTGCACGGTCTGCAACAAGATACTACTTCCTGCATTTTGCAAAGAAGAGATTTGAAAAGACAAGGTAATTTTCTCAAAGTCATTGTTGCAAATCACCATTGCTAATATTTTAATCTCAGTTTGACTCTAAGGCTAGACACTTTTTTTTTTTTTTTAACAATTTATTGTGAATTGAGTGAAGGTTGACAGAGAAGACCATCAGTTTTACAGTCAACAAATCATACACTTTGTTTCATCTCAATGATTGCAATCCCTTCCTGCCTTTGGTTCCCACTTCCATTCCACCCTTCTTCCCATCTCTTCTCAACTTTGTCCTTAGGAAGATGCTGCCCTTTTGATCTTGAATGATAAGCATACCTTACTAATGTTGTTGTTCCTCTTCTATCTATCTACCTACTGCTTGGCTGAAAATTGGGCCACAAGGGTGAGTTCTTTTCCAGACCTGAAGGGTGATGGAGTGCCATGGCCTCAGGTTTCTCCAGTCTCTTTCTGATCAGTAAGTCTGGTATTTTTTTATAAATGTAATTTTGAGTTTTGTTCCACATCTTCTTCCACTCTCTCTGGGACCTTTTAATGTGATTTCTTTCAGAGCAGTTGGTAGTGATAGTTGGACACCACCTAGAGCTTCTGATCTAAGAGTCGTGGTGACTGATGCTCAATTCACCTGCTCCATTAGTTGTTTAGATGAGCTGATTCCAAGCATCTTCAGTTTCCATGACCCTTCTTTCCTGTGCATGTGGGGAGACCAATAGCTACATCTTTGATGACCTCTCATGAGCTTTTAAGATCCCAGATGCTATTCATCAAAGTAGGGTATAGAACATTGTTTTTATTGATTATGTTCTACAGTTGTCCTCTGAGACAATGGTCAACAACACATTGTTCTAAGATGTTTGATAAAATCAAAGTTTTCATCATTTTGCCCACTGTATGCTGTAGCACATTCATAGGTGTGTTTGTAGAAAAGGTAAATACTCATGTAGAAACTCCTCTTCCAAACCTTTATATGTTTGTGGGTCTACTCCCACTCTTTCTTCCATACACATAAGGCTAGACTGAATTATCCTGTTAGACGTTTAGATCTTAATACTGGTCACTTTACAATTCAGAAATTCAATTACATGTTCACATTTAATGGCAAAAAGAAAACCTCACAAGTTCATATACTTCATGTTTCATGAACTGTTCTTAAAATTCTGCTTATAATTATGATTTGGAGAACTGAACTCAAAAGGTGAAACACACACCAATTTGTAGATAAAAATTCTAAGTTTTCTTCCATATTGCAAAAGAAAAAGTAAAGTCTTGTTGACTATTTATAGCTTTCAGAAAGAGAATAGATTTTTTGCTTAAAATATATCATGGTTCAATAAAATTTGTCTAGAGAAATATTTTGGTTTTTACTGCTGCTCAAATTCTGTCTGCTCAAGTCAGATGAAGTACTTAAGCCATTTATAATTAGATCCTCAGTCCTCTTATTGGATCTGGGTAAACCAGGATGAGGTTGTGGAAAATTAACTGTCATTTCTGATGTAACAGGCTTTGCAGTGATCAAACGAGGAACCTTTATGAAGCAGAAGCTGAGGGCACTGTAAAGGGGTTCAACCATAAGGAACTGGGGTTGCAGCAATATATATTTTGCTTATTTGGCAATGTTTTTATAGTCTAATTAAAACAAAACAAATACAGAACAACAGAATTGAAGCCCTACTCAGCTTCCCAGGTCATGTTTTCAGAGGTCATTGCCATTATGTTGGTCATCCACCATACTCATCTTGAGGAATAATGCACAGGTTATGGTAATATCATATCTGAGGAAGAGCAAAATGGGTGCGTCTTCCATTGTTAACTCTTTGTCCATAGAACCCAAGTTAGGTGACTTCTTTATTTTTGTTGTCTGGCATAAAATGGTCTTTATTGAGTGGAAATATATGAATAAGTTACAGAGAACAAAACTTTAAGTGTATTTTACTTACGACTCCTGACACATACTTTCTATAATATTAACCAACCTTACACCAATTCTTTAGGCTAAATTATAGCCTGGAGCTCTAGAGAGCAGGGGGGATAGAAATGAGGCCTGTTCGATCTGATTTCTGGTGTTCTGCTTTCCTTTTCTAGCTTGGATGACCTTGAATTGAAACAGCTCCTGTGTAGCTAGAGGTATTCCCTGCAATGAAAGAGCAAGCCATATTGCACCAATGAGATTAAAACGAGCTGATCTTACTTCAGAGATAGACTGTTAGGTTATTATAATCAGCTCTTTTAATTTAGTTCTTTGAGATTTCGAAAATCAGCTTACTCCTCTAAAAGTCTGACTTTAGGAACTGAGAAACATGCAAGTTGTCCAGTAAAGCTTTCTGAAATTATGGAGTATTTGAGTTGCCATTAACCAAATAATTTGAAAAGTGGCTACTGTGAATGAGGAACAAAATTTTAATGAATTAAAATTGAAGTCTAAGTAGCATAGCATAGGCTCTTAGACCATGAATTAATGTAAACATCAGTAGTTCCATGTGGCTACTGGTTGCTTTTAGTATAGATTGTTATCATCCTCAAGAATGTTTTTGCTCCAACACAGATGCTTGGAATCTCAAAGCAAAATTAAGTGACATGGACAACTTTTTCCTTTGCACATCATGATCTATGATAACGGAGGCAGTTGGTTGAAGCCTGTAGGTCTCACTCCGCAGAACTCTTGGATAGCTCTTTTGCTTCCAATTGGCTTCATTGTGGCTTTAATTGGGGAAAGGGTGAGTATGTAAGTCTTATGTTAGTATAATTTCTAGGAAACTATGGCCATTTGTTGTTTACAATTTTCTTAAACTGAAACTTATTAGCACCTGAGGTTTTTAATTAACGTGTTACATGTATATATGATTTTGTTCCTCTGTGTGGTGCTGTATGATAAGCACTCGACTACAAGGTTGGTTTCAACCTCTAGGTTGGTGATTCAAACTCCTCAGTCGCTCCTTGGAAACCCAATACAGGGTCGCTATGAGTTGGGACTGACTCGATGGCACTTAACAACCACAACCACAACAACACATATCATTGTCGACACTATGGCAGCTTGGAGGTTGCTGTGGCGCTGTAAATCATAGCACCAGTATTTCAATGCTATCAGGTTTATCCAGGATGGCTAAGCTTCAGGAAACCTTCCAGACTAGGAAAAAGAACCAGGTGATCTACTTCACAAAACATTGGCCAGGGAAAATCCTAGGAACATTATCTGATAGGCAAGGGGACTCCCACTAGTTTGTAGAAAAAATTCATTATATTTTGATTTCATTTTATCATAAATTTTTTGAAGCCCCTTTGAAGCGCCAGAAGATGAGCTCTTCAGGTTCAAAGGTACTTAGACTATGAGTGGGGAGCTCCCGCTTCAAAGTAGAGTTAACCTTAATGTCCTGAATGGAGTGGAGCAACTGGGGCCTTCATCTGATGATATGGAATCACTCACATGAGAAGAAACAACTGTAAACACACAGTAATAATCAAAATGTGGAATGTATAAAGTATGAACCAAGGAACATTTGAAGTTCTCAAACACGTAATGGAATGCTTGAAGATCTATATCTTAGATATTATTGTTGTTAAGTACCATTGAGTCAGTTCTAGCTCATGGCTACCTTATGTAGGGTTTTTGAGTAGCATTTAGTGGGTTTGAACTGTTGACTGGCAGTTAGCAGTCATGTCCTTATCCAACAGCATCACACCAGGACTTAGGCATCCATGAGCTAAAATGGACTGGTATTGGCCATTTTTATTAAGACAACAATATGGTCTACTATGCCAGCAATGACAAATTGAAGAAGCATGTCACATTCATTGTCAAAAAGAGCATTTCAAAATCAATTTTGAAGTACAATACTGCCAATAAGAAAATATTATATATATGCCTATAAGGCAGACCAATTAATAAAACTATTATTCAAATTTTGGGATCCTGGTGTGGTGCTGTGGGTTAATGTGCTGGACTGTAATGTCAGTTTGAACTGCAAGATTGGTGGTTCAATCTCATCAGCTGCTCGTTGGAAACCCTATACAGAGTTGCTATGAGTCAGAACTGACTCAAAGACACTTATCAAAAACAATTCAAATTTATGAACCAATGCAAATGATGAAGAAATTGAAAAATTGTAGTAACTTCTGTAGTTTGAAGTTCGCCAAAGATACAGTAAAGATGTATTGACAATTATTGGTGATTGGAATACAAATGTTGAAAACAACGAAGGAAGCTCATTAGTTGGAAAATATGGTCTCGGTGATAGTAATAATGCCAGAGTTAGCAGGAGGATTTTGCAAGACCACTGACTTATACACTGCAAATACCTTTTTCCAGCAACATAAACTGA
>NW_006408519.1:24022506-24049056 GCF_000296735.1 Chrysochloris asiatica
AAATAGTTCAAGTCTTGAGTTGCAATATGGAGGTATTCTATGGGTAAAATATGTAATGGTGATTCAGGAAGCACCAAAAGATAATGGAAGGAACAGAGTCCTGTGCAAAAAACTCCCAAAACTGCTCAATGTTCAACAATTTCAGCTGGTGGCATATAATCAAGAACTGATGGTACTGAAGGAAGAAGTCCAAGCTGCACTAGAGACACTAGTGACAAACAAGGTTCCCAGAATTGACAGAATACCAATGAGGATGTTTTAACAAATGGTTGCAATGCCAAGAAATGCAAAAGACCTGTCCAACGGACTAGAAAGATCTACATTCATGCCCATTTCCAAGAAAGGCAATTTATCAAACAATATAATTAATATCAAAATCAAGTAAAATTTTTCTGAAGATAATTTAAAATGGATATAGCAGCATACTTCAGTGCCATATTCAGAAGAGGATGTGCAATAAAGAATTTCACTGCTGATGTCAGGTAGATGTTGGCTTAAAGTAGAGAATACCAGAGAGTTGTTTACCTGTGTTTTGTTGACTATGTAAAGGCATTCGACTATGTGTATCCTAAGAAATTATGGATGATATTGCAAAGAATGGGTATTTCAGAACAATAACTTTTGCTCATGTTGAACATAGACTAAAAGGCTGCTGTTCAGTCTATATGGATTAAAATAAGGAAAAATGTGCATCAGGGTGGCACTGTTCGATCTGCATCAGACTTAGAACTACAAGGTCAGCAGTTCAAATCCACTAGTTGCTCATCAGAAACCCTATACAGGGTCTCTATGACTCGGTACCGTCTTGATGGCACTTAACAATCTATACGTTGAGCAAATAACCCAAGCAAGTGGACTGTATGATTAGGGCACAGCATCAGGCTTGGAAGAAGACTCATTAATTAGCCTGTGCAGTATGCAGATGCAGCGCAGTGAATTATTTAGTAAGTCTCTCTTAGCCATCTGTTGGTCTCTCCCATTGAACCACTTTTTCCTGATGGGTCTGGCTAAGAGAATGTGGGGGAATGAAGCTGAAAGGATTATACCGTTTAGTTGTTAGTGATTATGTATAGGGTTATTTGTGATTGTAAAAACTTGGAATTCTAACCAGAAGTCAATTTTTCCATCTTTCATGTTGTTGTTAAGTGCTGTCGAGTCAGTTCCAACTCATAGCGACCCTGTATAGGGTTTCTGAGGAGCAGCTGGTGGGTTTGAACTGTTAACCTTGTGGTTCGCAGTCTAGTGCTGATTTTACAACACCATACCTGGAGTAAAACAAAACCAAAAAACCTCTGGTGGCCTGTATGGGGCCATTCTGCTGGGTTTTAAATGAACCATCTTGGTGATGTGAGGGGTTAGTGTACTCCTCTGCTTGGCTAACCAAGATTTCCTCCATCTGACCAACAATTCTGGGATTTGAGCCCTTGGCTTGACCTGATTTGCCAGCTTCCACAGTCTTGTGAGTCAACATCCTGATTTGGCTTGAGTAAGGAGAATCCTCCGGACTGATGGCTGAACAGCAGATTTAAAACTTGCCAGCTTCCACAACCATGCGAGGAAGTGTAGTGACTCTGTAGGATAAGCAGTGGACTGTAAACTACAAGGTCAGTGGTTCAAGCCCACCAGCCACACTTCATGAGAAAATGAGGGTTTCTGCTCCTACAAAGATTTACTCTTGGGAACTCTCTATAGGGTCACTATGATTTAGAACCATCTCCACTGCTACTTAACAGCAACAACAACAACGAGGTGAGCAACAACAGTGAATTGTGCAACCCTGGGCCATAGGAGAGAATACGGAGGTGAGGAGTAGTGGCTGATCTCAGGGGTTATACAGTAGTGGTATTGTTGTTGTTAGGTGCCATTGAGTTGGTACCGACTCATGGTGATCTTATGCACAACAGAATGAAACACTGCCTGGCCCTGGGCCAACCTCACAATCTTTGCTACGTTTGAGCCCATTGCTGATGCCATTGTACCAGTCCATCTTGATGGGGTCTTCCTCTTTTACTCTGACCCTCCATTTTACCAAACATGATTTCTTTCTCCAGGGACTGGTCTTTCCTGACAATATGTCCAAAGTATGAGAGACGAAGTCTGGCCATCCTGGCTTTAAAGGAGCATCTGGCTGTACTTCTTCCAACACAGACTGGTTTGTTCTTTTGGCATTATGTGGTACTTTCAATATTCTCCTCCAACACCATAAATCAAATGCATTTTTCTACGGGTCTTCCTTATCCACTGTCCAACTTTCTCATGCATATGAGGTTATTGAAAATACCATGGCTTGGGTCAGGCGCACCTTAGTCCTCAAACTGACATTTTTGCTCTTCAACACTTTAAAAAGGTCTTGTGCAGAAAATTTGCCTAATGCAGTACGTCACTTGACTTCTTGACTGCTGTTTCCGTGAGTGTTAATGGTTGATCCGAGCAAAATGAAGTCTTTGGCAACTTTCTCCATTTAGTTTGATGTTATTTATGGGTCCAGTGGTGAGGATTTTTGTTTTCTTTTCATTGAGGTACAACCCATACCGAAGGTTGTGGTCATTGATCTTCATCAGTAGGTATTTTACATCCTCTTCACTTTCAGCAAGCAAAGTTATATAATCTGCATATTGCAGGCTGTTAATGAGTCTTTGTCCAATCCTGATGCCATGTTCTTCATATAATCCAGCTTCTGGGATTACTTGCTCAGCATACAGGTTGAATAAGTATGGTGAAACAATACAACCCTGGCACATTCCTTTCCTACTTCTAAACCATTTGTTGTTCTCTTGTTTTGTTCTAACAACTGCCTCTTGGTCTATGTACAGGTTCATCATGAGCATAATTAACTGTTCTGGATTACTCATTCACCACAATGTTGTTCACAGCTTGTCATGATCCACACAATCAAAAGCCTTTATGTAATCAATAAAGCACAGGTAAACATCTTTCTGGTTATCTCTGCTTTTAGCCAAGATCCATCTGATGACAGCAATGATATCTCCTGTTCCAGCTCCTCATCTGAATCGATGTGGCTTGAGCCTCTGGAAGTTCTCTGCCAGTATATGGTTGCAGCCATGTTTGAATTAATGGAGTAGTATAGTGCTGGTGTGATGCTGTGTGTTAATGTGCTGGACAGCAAGGTCAGTTTGAACCACAAGGTTGATGGTTCAAGCTCACCAGCCACTCCTCAGAAACCCTATAGAGGGAATTGACTCCAAGACACTTCACAACAACATAGTGCTTTAGAAAAATCAGATATTTGGTATGTCTTTAATCTCCACCTCATAACCTTGTGTTGATCCTTCTAAAAGAGATTATTAGTGCAGCAGATGACATACCCTTCTTGCTGTAGACAAAGAGTATTTAAAGAATTTGTTGATAAAGATCAAAGACTGTAGTATGGATTATACCTCAACATAAAGAAAAAAAAAAAATCCTTACATCAATAAGAAACATCATAATATATGGAGAAAAGTTTGAAGTTATCAAAGAATTCATTTTATTTGAATCCACAATTAATGTCCATGGAATTAGTATTCAAGACAGTAAATGAAACATTGCATTGGGCAAATCTACTGCAAAAGACCTCTTTAAGTTATTAAAATGCAAGGATATCATTTTGAGGACTAAGGTGCATCTTATACAAGCTATCATATTTTCAACTGTCTCATTTGTGTTGGAAAGCTGGACAATGAATTAGGAAGAAAAATAACTGATGTCTTTGCATTATGGTATCGGTGAAGCATATTGAATATAACATGAATTGCCAGAAGAATGAACAAATTTGTTTTTAAAGAAAGTTAGCCAGAATGCTCCTTAGAACTGAGGATGGTGAGACTTTACCTCACATACATTGGAAATGTTATCAGGTGGGACCAGTCCCTGGAGAACGACATCATGCTTGGTAGAGGGTCAGTGAAAAAAGAGGATGACCCTTAAAATAACAGATTGACACAGTGTCTGCAAAAATGAGTTCAAATATAACAACTCTTGTTAGGGTGATACTGTTCTGAGCAGGATTTTGTTCTACTGTTCATAGGGTTGCTGTGAGTTGGAACCAACTTAATGGCATCTAGAAACAACAATAATGCATATAATAATTATGACCTATGACCTACTAACAAAACATTTTCAACAGAAAATACACAGCTTTTTCAAGATGACAGCTTTCAAATGAAATAAAAATATTTCTGTTTTGAATTATATAGAAATCCTATATGTTATTCATGAAGATACTTTCACAATTATTTTTGTTTCACCACTTCTGGGACCATTGTATTTCCAAGCCCCAGAAATGATATCCTTGCATTTTAACAATTTAAAGAGGTCTTTTGCAGTAGATTTTCCCAGTGCAATGTGGTTGGGTGAAGCTGTGCAAGTATTCTGGCCAATGAGTTATAAGAAGTGGTGCAGACACTTTCAGTTCAAGCATTTAATTCCTGGTGGGGATATTACAAAACTCTTGTTCCTCGGCCAAGAAATTGGCAATGTTCAAGATGGTGCCTGCTTCATCAACTCCTAGATGGATGAATAAAACAAGCAGGGACTTCCTGAAACCTTGCCAATGGAATTATGATATGGGAAAGAAAGAAACCTAAGATCTCTCAAGTCATCAGAAGAATCCATGCCTATGTTTGTAGCTAAAGTAATGGTGTCAAAATCTCAGTAGAACTCCACAAGGGTTGGACTATCTGAAGTTGAATTCAATTAATCTCATGTTTGTCAAAAACCTATGTGACACTATACTGAGTGAGGACATCAAGGAAGCTTGGGATCTTTTGTGACTCAGAATTTGTACAGCCCTGGAAGAAACAGGGCTTTGATTTGGATAGTAAAGAAGTGCTGTGAGCGCAACAGATTTCAAATGCACCTTTCTCACGTGAAAAGGCCATCCAGAGAACCCCTTGATCTGTGGCTAAGATCAGCTGGAAGAGAGGCTGCTGGACCAGTACAATTATGTTTGATGTACATTTCTGTGGTTTGAAGGGGAATCTGAGCAGTGGCAAGAAGATAAACAACTGGAGGTAGGAAGTTAGCAAAGACATATATGTTTATACTTAATTTCATGCTCTTATTTATTATCTTGAAATTTAGGCTTGAAATTTCCATAACTATTCTCATATTGGGCAACTGAATAGATGGTAAAACATATGGTGATATTAGGTTCTTTTTATATTAAACTGAGTTTTCATTAATATGACCTCCTAAAGGAATCACATAGATTATCGTTTTCATTAAGAGAACTCACATAAATCCTGTTGTTCTATATTCATTGCTCCAGGTCAAATATACTCTTTGTGATTAATTCTGATCCTAATACTAATTTATAATAGTTAATTTTTAATAATAATTATGGTAACATCACTGTTAGTAGTGCTAATAATAATAACGGCAATTAATAATTTCCCTTTTTATGGTCTTTATATTCTTCTGGCACTGTTGTTGTTATTGTTAAGTGCCATCGAGTTGGTACCAAGTCATAGTGACCCTATGCACAACAGAACAAAACACTACCCGATCCTGGCCCAGTCTCACAATTGTTGCCTCGCTTGAGTCCATCGATGCTGTCACTTTGCCAATCCATGTCGTTGGGGGTCTTCCTCTTTTTCTCTGACCCTCCACCTTACCAAACATGATATCCTTCTTCAGCGACTGATCCCTTCTGACAATATGTTTGAAGCATGAGAGATGAAGTCTGGCCATCCTGGCCTCCAAGGAGCACTCTGGCTGCACTTCTTCCAGCACAGATCTGTTGGTTCATTTGGCAGCCCATGGAACCTTCAATATTCTCCTCCAACACCATAACTCAAATGCATCAATTCTTCTATGATCTTCCTTATTCACTATCCAGCTTTTGCATGCAAATGAGGTTATTGAAAATACCATGGTTTGGGTCAGGCGCACCTTTGTCCTCAAGCTGACATCTTTGCTCTTCAACACTTTAGAAAGGTCTTGTGCAGCAGATTTGGCTAATGTAGCAAATGTTTTACATGTATTATTTCATTTAATCCTAATACCGCACCTTCATTCCTATTTTAAAGACAAGGACATAGTCTCTGAAAGGCTGGCGACCTTGCTGTAGGTCCAAAAGCTGCCAAGTAGTAGAGTTCAGATTTGAATGATTGTTGTTGTTGATTCTGACTCATAGCAACCATACTTAGGGTTTCCGAGGAGCAGCTGGTGGGTTTGAACCATCAATCTTGAGGTTGGCAGTTATCCTACAGCACTACACCAGAACTCCATATTTAGAGGTGCTGTTGGTGGGGTGTTGGTTCTGACTCAAAGTGATCCTGTATAGGGTTTCCAAGGCTGTAACAGTTTACAGGAGCAGAAAGCCTCACCTTTTCCCCAAGCCTGGTCGATAGTTTTGAACTGCTGACCTTGAGGTTAGCAAGCCTACCTATAATCACTGCATCACCAGAGCGCCTTTATTTGGAGTTAGAACTATATAAAGGCAAAGACTCTGTTCTTAAGGGCTATCCATCTCCTTTTAAGGTCTGAGGCATAAAATATCAACTTTAATATAACCCATACTTTGATGATTAGATTTAATTAAACATTTATGTAAGGACATCATAACATTAACAACAAATTGAGAAAAAATGTCACAGGAAGAGATTTGAAGTTCCTATAACTTACTATCAGATGAATTCTCAGATGGCCCATTTTCTTGAAAAGGTATCAAATTGTGTCAAGAAAATGAATGTCAAAGTAAAACTCATAAATGTAGCCTATGCAATGTTGTTTTTAAGTGAGAAGGCACACCAAGGCTACAAAGTGCATTCTATGCTCATGCACGCAGCTTTCAAAGGGGTCTAGGTGTGTTAGAACAGGGGTATGCTTACTAGAAATTTCTACTTCTTCCTAAATCTTTTTCTCTGTTCAAACACTGGATTAGTAGATAAGTAAACACTTTCTTGTACTGCCTCTGGCCAACTATGAGACCTGGGGCAAGTTTCTAAACCTTCCTGGATCTTGTTTTATTCTCATTTGTGAAAAGCCAGGTGAGATGGGAGGGTTGGATTACAGATAGGCCGATGAAAACCTTTCCTAGGGTATCTATTTATTTAGCTGATATGGAACTGCTATTTCCAGTTTTTCCTTCTGGGTATAGTGTCACCTAAGGTGGGGTTCAAAGGCATTCTGTGTTTTGGAAGGTGGACATGAAGCAGCAGTGGTATTCCCCTTTCCCTACAAGCGGTTGGTGGGGGCAGATCACCTGGTACTGTTGCTGCCCATGTATGTGATTGCCTCTTTACTGACTCTCTTTGCTGACCTGGGCCAGTAGGCAGCCACTGGTCCTCCAACTTCCAATCAGATTCTCTTATTCAGGTTTTGACTCCTGGGGCAGGTGCAAGAAAGAGATCATGATCACTTCCCTATCACCCTGTCCTCAAAGGTATGGGTGCTCAGAGATTATGAGAGTCTGATGCAGGTGCTAGCTCATCTTCCTGGGTTCCTGCCCATGCCTATAGGACCCCCTTAGGGCAAGCTTCCCCCACACCCCTTCACATCCATTTTCCTCTTCCAGCTGCCAGCCCTAATGAGCTTCCCCTATTCACTAAACTCTTAAACTTACAAGTGCTTAAGATCAAATTCTGATAGTAAGTCCCTTATGACATAAATCTAGTGGACGTGCTTTTCAGATCAAACCCCTAGGGTGCTACACTAGCTGGGTAAAGATCATTAGATGGAGAAAGTAGAATCTAGCAGAATTATTGCCAAGGAAATCGTATCTGAGATCAGAAGGATTTGGGGTTAAGCCATTTTGTGTGGCTGTTTAATTGGCAAACTGTGGTAACCATTGTTGTTAAGTGCCATCAAGTTGTTTCTGAATCATTGTGACCCTGTATAGGGTTTCTGACGAGCGGCTTGTGGGTTTGAACCACCTACCTTGTGGCTTAAACTGACCTTGAGCTCCAGCGTATTACCCACACAATTAGTATTTACCAAATTGGCTTCTAAGAAGTAGAGATTTCTAGTTCAGTTCAGGGCTTTGGTTTTCCTCCTGTGTGAGGGTTGCAACTCAGGGGCCAGAACAAAATTGCTTGGGGGCAACAGAGAATGAGGACTTTGACACTCTGCTTATGCAAAACTCAGAATCATCCCTAAATACGTGTTGAAACCTATTTTAAGAATATCCATTTGAAAGACTTCCAAATCATTTGGCTGCCTGGGGCAACTCCTTGTCTCTTAGTGACTCTGAGAGTCATTTGCTATTTCTACTCCAACAATGCCCTGAGCTACTTGCTGACTTTTCAAACTTGGCCAATTCTAGCAACGTTAATAAAGAGAAGTTTCCTTCAGTTGGCAGGGTTCAAACGAGCAGTCAATCCTATTCTCCAGAAAACCATTCTAAAGCAACTTTAATCCTTTCAGAGAAATGACACTATTTCTTCACTGGTTCATTAAGGCACCTTTGGGTCTGACATACACTGCAATAATTTGCTGCTTGGTTTGAGTAACCTTCAAAAATCTGAAATTCCCAGAAAATCCTGCGGGATTTGTGAGCCTCAGAAATCCCTAATTGCACGTTGCTGTCTAATTTAACTAATTCTTTTGCTCTGTCACCAAGAGGATGTAGAAGAAACTTCCAAAAGATTGTGGAGGAGGAAAATTCACAAATCTAACCTGAATAGCATGCCTGGAAGATAAACAGAGTGTTGGTGAATCACAATAGAAGGCGCTTTCCCCTCAGGTGTGAATGCAACCAAAGACAGTTGGTAAGAATTCACAAACCTTATTCACCAGCAGATACTGTGTTTGGTTTGTAACTTTTGTAGTGACCCCTCTTTTTTCCGCTCTAGCTTTTTCTAAGTGGACCTGGATAAGCAGCTTTCTTAGTTTGTCCATTAAACGTGGACATCTATGATAAGCAAAAACTCAAAAGGAAAGGAAAGGTGAAGCCCAGTTTCCTGACATTCACTAGACATGGTGAATAATATGAATACCAGTTCTCCTTTCCTGGCATCTGACATACATTTTTTCTCACTTCTGCATCTGTTAAACCACTTTATCAGGAAGAGAGTTTACATTAATGGGTAAAAGCATTATCATTCAAGTCAAAAGCTGTAGGGTTGAATTTTAGGTTTGCAATTTACTAAACTTTTGTTTGTTTTTTAATTAAAAAAAAATTCTAGTTTTTATATTTTACAACCATAAAAGAGGAATAATAAAAATATTCTTACTGGACTTTTAGTATGTACCAGACATTGTGCTAAATGCCTGATGCCCACTATTTAATATTCCCAGTAACCCTAGGAAGCAGGGGGGATGATGTGGCCTCATTTTAGTTTTAGTAGGCCACATGTCTTCAGTGAAGAATCAGTAGTAGGAGGCTAGTGTGTGGGCACGTGTGAAAAGCAGTAAGGAGTCTCTGTTATTGTTATGTGCCATCAAGTCAGTTCTAACCCATAGACACCCTGTATAGGTTGTACGAGGAGCGGCTGGTGAGCTTGAACCGCCAACCTTTCAGTTCAAACTGACCTTGCAGTCCAGCGCAGTAATCCACAGACTCTGCAGGGGGCAAAACCAAGTTCCTGCCTTCTAACCCATTGAGATCTTCAGTCCAGCAGCTTTGGGGTCTGGTGATTTCTCCTCAAAGCGAATTTTAGCACGTCTTCAGAGATTTACCTGAGTTTATTAGACAGCTCTGTGTTACCAGTCACCAATGCAAACATGGCAAATGAACCTTGTTCATTTTCCTCTGAAGCTGGTCCAGACTACAGAATTCTCCAGTTACCAAGGGTGTGCTCTCATCACCTCTGCACTGAAGATGCTTTCTTTGTAAGAGCAAGGCCAGGCTTTTGAGAACGCACACTGATGAATCTAAAACCATCCCAGGGCTTCTCAGAATGCAAGCATGAAACACTTATCCTATTGGCAGTTCAAGTTCACCAGCTGCTCCTTGAAAATCCTATACAGGGTTACTATGGGTCGGAGCTGACTCGATAGCACTATACAAGAACATTATACAAGAACCCATTTCTTTTATTCTCATAATGCTGTGGTGGTTATGTGCTGTGGAGTCAGTTCCCAACTCATAGAGACCCTGTACAGTGTTCCTGATGCTGTAAATCTTTACGGGAGCAGAAAGCCTTATCTTTCTCCCATGGAGCAGCTGGTAGTTTCAAACTGCTGACTTTGAAGTTAGAAGCCCAAGTTGTTACCACTATGCTATCAGAGCTACTATGGATATAATGTTAAACAGAATAGTAGGGTCCCTGTTCTAATAGAAAACAGAGGTAATACGTAAGATGAAAAAAATTGCAGCTAGTGATAGGTGAGATGAAGCAAGTTAAATGGGGCTAGAGGAGTAGGGCTGGTTTAGACAGCAGTGGGCATGAGGAGGTGGTGAGGAAGGCTTGAGGTGAAGCCATAATGCTCACTAAAGACTTGAGTGCAAAGAAGCTGGTCATGTGGAAATCTGTGTCTCTGCAGAGGGGTAAATCAATCCACACTGCAAGCTTGGGGAATTAGAAGATCAGAAAGAAAGTCAAAGGGACTGGAATGTAACAAATGAAGACAAGAGAGGAAGATGATGAGGGTGAAGAGTAGGCACAGTGTAGATCACAGAAAGACTTGGGAACCCTGCTACAGAGGAGGCGTTCTATCCTTTGGGAAGATCACAGTGACTGAAGAGCTGAGAATTGAGGATGGCCAGTCAGAACGGAAGTACTGCAGCTCACGGGGAAGATCTTTGTGGACTGGACTAAGAACGTTGAGGAGATGGAGGGATGCAAAGTCTTTTGAAATATGAGTAAGTTTTGAGGTAAGACTACTAAACCATGGAGGTGGATTGGATCTGGTGAGCGAGGGAATCAAGTTTGTAAGCTTGGCTCAGTGCATTTGAGGCTTGAACCCATCAGATATGAGGTCATTTACTGAGCTATGAAAGATTGAGGGAGATCCAGGTTTGGGGAATGGGAGAAATTGTGTTTACATAACTAGAAAAACATAATTTTTATTACATACCTTTAGCTTTGGATTTGGAATTTGTCTTGATTCCTATGGCTTTTAATGAAGTCATTTGTGTTGCCTACCAGCAGATAGTATGGAGTCCTGGTGTGGCACTGTGAGTTAACGCGCCAGACTATGAAGCCATTTGAACTGCAAGGTTGGCAGTTCAAGCTCACCAGCTGCTCCTCAGAAACCCTATACAGGGTCGCTATAGGTCAGAAGTGACTCTATGGCACTTAGCAACAACAACCAGCATACAGTGACCCCAGGGATGAATTTGTTGTTTCTACAATGAATAGGGTTCATTCAAGTGGTTCAGTTTTATTCTACCTTTAAGGGTGTTCTTTCTGGGAAATCCTGTCCTGTGGCTGTCTATTCACAAATACAGAAGATCCCATTCTTTTGACATGGAAATAAATGGCAACACTCACCGACCCCGGCAACAGGAACTAGGAAGTCATTGCCATGAATTGTGTAGTTCCTGAAATCTTGGAGCTACAGATGGAAAAGAAAGGAAAAAAGTCAGGACTCAGAACAATGACTCTGATTTCAAGGGTGAGCTTGTGCAAACACTTTTTAACCGCGGTTCTTATTCTTAAACATTGGAACATGATATGGATGTTGTTAAGGAGTTCTGGTAGCATAGTGGTTGCAAATCGGGCTGTGAACCTATGACTCAGAACCGACTTCACGGCATCCATGTTGTTGTTGTTGTTAGTGCCATCGAGTTGAGTCAATCCGACCCACCCATAGAGAGCGACCCTGTATAGAGTTTCCAAGGAACCGCTGGCGAGCTTGAACCGCCCACCTCACAGTTCAAACGGCTTTGCAGACTGGCGCATTAACTCACAGCAACACACCAGGACTCCATGGTTTGCATAATGAGGGGGAAAACAATTCCTCATTCCTAATGTACATGTTTCAGTCATTTGGGTTCTAGTTCTACTAATTGACAGATACCTCCCACCTGTTACTGGTCTTAATGTCAGCTCTTAACAGGTTTCACAGGGTAGAACTCATTGCCACTGAGAGTCAATGAGATTTGGCCTGTTTATGATAATAGATTCTGCCTTAGTAATGAGGTCAGTAGCTGATAACCCCATTTCTTCACTGTACTGAACACTTGGAAGTCTGCCACAAACCAATTTAGTTCTCCTCTTCTTTAGATTTCCCAGACTGAAGATATTTTGTGTGTGTGCCAAAGATTGACAAGATTTATGAAGAAACGTGTGCTTTCATTGCTCCAGAGAAAACTTGTTTTCCTATAAGTGCCTCTTGATTACTTTTGCCATTAACAACCTTGCACGCTTTGGTCCAACGCTGTAATGTCAGCCCCCTACCAGAAGATGGCAGTCATACCACACTGCGCTTTGGTTGTAGGCACAGCTCTCCACACCAGGAATTTGCCCTGTTCACAGAGGGGAGGGTCTGAGGCCCTGTTCCCAGAGGGGAGGTCTATGTCCTCTTAGGAGGGGTAAATTATTTGGAAACTAATTCCCGGGAACCCATCACATAAATCTATGAATTTGGCCATGAATCTGAAGATATTCTTAGTTGAAAAAGGAAATACAACTGAGTATAAAAACTCCTTAAATAAATCTGTCAAAATGAGCTATGAGGTGAACAACCCAAGGTCTGCCGCTTATTCTGGGCTTCATTTCACTGGTATGTGGATCAATATCATCATACTCAAACACCTGGTATGGAAACATAATGGCCGAGAGCATGGATTGGAAACAGCTGCAAAAGCATTTTACTGTCAGGAGGGTGAACTGAGCTCTGGGTGGCTGGGCTGAGTAGAAAAAAACGAGAAAGTCACAGGTAGGAAAGTGGCTGAAATTTGAAATCTGAGAAAAGCTTTTCTTTCTTCCACAGAGATGATATTGCCAAAGGACTTATTATTATTATTATTATTTTAAATAACAAAACATGCACCCTGTCAACAGTCTCTCCATGAAATTCAGTGACATTGATTATAATCCTGTTGTACAACCATTCTCACTGTCCTGTTTTAAATGATTCCATCATCAAAGAAATCCATTGTAATTAGAAAAAGGATTTTCACCGGACAAAGGGTGACTTTGTATTTATTGTTATCATCCCAGCTTCTACTTTATCATGCTTTCCTGAATTTCGGAATTTGCCCCCAACCCAGGGAGATTTGAATGTTCTTCCTTCTCCACTGGTTAAGTGGTTGCTTGGCTCCATGGCAAGGGATAGACTGACTTTAGGGCAGGTGTGGGGTTAAGTGGCATAGTTGTTAAGTGCCACTGAGTCCGTTCTGACTCATAGTGACCCTGTATAGGGTTCCCAAGGAGCAGCTGATGGGTTTGAACCATTGACCTTGTGGTTAGCAGTTCAGTTCTTATCCTACAGTGCCACACCAGGACTCTTAAGTGACATTGTTGTTGTTGTTAAGTCCTTTCAAGTGAGTTCTGCTTCATAGTGACCCTGAATATGGTTTCCAAGGATTGGCTGGTGGTTTTGAGCCATTGACCCTGTGGCTAGCAGTCCAGTGCGTATCCTACCAGAACTGCTAAGAGAGATTGTTGTTGTTGTTTAGTGTCATCGAGTCGGTTCTGACTGATAGCGGCCTTGTATAGGGTTTCCGAGGAGCAGCTGGTGAGCTTGAACCACCGACCTTTCAGTTCAAATGGCTTTGCAGTCTGGCGCATAGATTAAGACCCTATTTTTCCACTAGCCATATAATCTGATGTCTGAGATGCTGACCATTATCTTTATGAATTATGTTACACCAATTGACTGAGTTGTCCCACGAGGCTATGGTCCAAAGTCTTCAAACCCAATAAATCATTCCTACAACATGTTAAGGTTGTGTCTTGTAGTATCTATAACTGTGCTCCCTGAAAGGTTTAATATATATAAGAATGTAATGTAGCGTTGTTGTTGGTAAGTGCCTTGGAGTTGGTTCTGACTCATACTGATCCTGTGTAGGGTTTTCGAGGAGTGGTCGGTGAGCTTGAACAGACGACCTTGCAGTTCAAACTAACCTTCCAGTCCAGTGCATTTACACCAGGAATGTAATGTTGTTGTTGTTGTTGTTATGTGCTGTGGAGTCAGTTCCAACTCATAGTGACCCTGTACAGGGTTTCCAAAGCTGTAAATCTTTATGGGAGCAGAAAGCCTCATCTTTCTCCCGTGGAACAGCTGGTAGTTTCTAACTGCTGACCTTGAGGTTCGCAGCCCGATACGTAACCACTACGCTACCAGAGCTCCTTAGGAATGTAATAGAGGGACTTTAAAAAGTTTGTGGAAAAATTCCCGTATCTTTTCATTCTATTTTCCACAGACTTTTTGAAACCCGCTCCTGTCTGAAGCACACATAAGCGTGCATTTGCTGCAGATATACCTGTATGTACATACTGTGAGTACATACATGTTTTTCCTATACACATGTGTGCATACATGGTTACCTACATAACCACACACAGAGGTTGTTAGTGGCTGTTATTATTGGGAGCTCAGTGACTCTGTAGGGTAAATACTGGGCTGCTAACCACAAGTTCACTGGTCCTAGTCCACCAGTCATTACTTGGGAGAAAGACGAAGCTTTCTGCTCCCACAAAGATTTATAGCCTGGGAAACTCTATACGGGGTCGCAGTCAGTCAGAACTGACAAGTTGTCACTTAACAACACCACATTATTGTCATTACAGATTATGTTATATTTACTGGAATTATCCTCTTAAAGAACCAACTTCCAGTCTTATAGATTCTTTCCATTGTTTTTCTGTTTTCTATTTCATTTATTTCTTTTGTCTTTTCCTGTGGACTTCTTATGTTGCTCCTTTTCTGTTTGATCAGTTAGGGTTAAGCTAATGATTTTGCACTTTCTTCTTTTATGATGTATGCACTGCTTGCTATATATTCTCCTCAGAGAACTGCTTTTGCTGTGTTGTTGTTGTTGTTATGTGCTGTGGAGTCCATTCTGACTCATAGCGACCCTGTACAGAGTTCTGAGGCTGTAAATCTTTACGGGAGCAGAAAGCCTCATCTTTCTCCCATGGAACAGCTGGTAGTTTCAAACTTCTGACTGTGAGATTAGCAGCCTGATTCTTAACCACTAGACGACTTAAAACATTTACTGATGAAGATCAAAGAGCACAGCCTTCGGTATGGATTACATCTCAATGTCAGGAAAACAAAAATCCTCACCACTGGACCAATAAACAACATTCTAATCAATGGAGAAAAGATTGAAGTTGTCAAGGACTTCATTCTTCTTGGATCAGCTATCAACCCTTATGGAAGCAGCAGTCAAGAAATCAAACGACATATTGCATTGGGCAAATCTGCTGCACAGGACTTTTTTAAAGTGTTGAAGAGCAAAGATGTCAGCTTGAGGACTAAGGTGTGCCTGACCCAAGCCATGGTATTTTCAATAACCTCATATGCATGTGAAAGCTGGACAGTGAATAGGGAAGACTGTAGAAGAATTGATGCTTTTGAGTTATGGTGTTGGAGGAGAATATTGAAAGTGCCATGGGCTGCCAAAAGAACCAATAGATGCGTTTTTGAAGAAGTGCAGCCAGAGTGTTCCTTGGAGGCCAAGATGGCCAAACTTCGTCTCTCATACTTCGGACATATTGTCAGGAGGGACCAGTCGGTGGAAAATGATATCATGTTTGGTAAGGTGGAGGGGTCAGAGAAAAAGAGGAGGACCCCCAACGTGATTGATTGGCCAAGCGCAGCATCAGTGGACTCAAGCGTGGCAATAGTACTGAGGATGGCCCAGGAGAGCGGGCAGTGTTTCATTCTGCTGTGCATAAGGTCGCTATGAGTCGGTACCGACTCGATGGCACCTAACAACAACAACAAGAACAACAACAACAACAAGAACACAAAGGTTTGGGTATGTTGTGTTTGCATTTTCATTTGATCCTAGGAGTTAAAATTTCATTAAAAATGTCTTCTATTACCCAATAGCTTTTAAGTAAGGTGTTGTTCAGTTTCCAGGTATTCCTTTTTCCCCTTTGACCTTTCTATCATTGATACCTAGTTTTATAGCATTACGATCAGAGGAGATGGTTTGTAGTATTTCCGTGTCTTAGCATTTATTGACACTTGCTTTGTGGCCTACTGCATAGTGTGTTCTGGAGAACAGTCCAGGTATGTTGGAGAAGAATGTGTACTGTGTTGCTGTTGGGTTGTATGTTCTGCATATTTCTAAGAGGTCAAGTTGGTTCATTATCGTAAGGAATAAGAAAGGGAGAGATGAGGAGAGAGTCTTGGCTTCAACAGCAGGCAGGTTTATTGAGAGTAAACCTGAGGGCACTCATTCACCAGAGACAAAGAACCTATTTCTTAAAGACTAGGGTATATAAGGGGGTTTTGGTGAATTTTCAATGGGCAGGGTTATGGAGATTTTCCTGAAACCTGAAACTACCAGAGGAAGGGTCTCTTGGTGTAATAAAGACTTAAGCTTTCTGGGACTGGAAGCTCAAGCAGGACTTTATTCAGGGTCACTTGGTGTAGCTGCAAGGCCATTTTGTTGATCAGGCGCAGGGTCCTTCAATTATGTTGTATCTTTGAATTTCTTTCTAGTTGTTCTGGTCATCATCAAAAGTGGTATGTAAAAGTCTCTTACTATTGTTGAAGAACTATTTCTGTTTCCAATTTTGTTAGAGTTTGTTTGATGTGTTTTTGAAACTGTCATTGGTTACATGGGTGCATAAATATTTATTATCCTGTCATCTTATTGGATCCTTATTAATCATTATATGATGCCCTTCTTTGTCTCCAGTAATGAATCATTACTTAAAATCTATTTTATCAGTACTTAAATCTTTTGGTTATTATTGCATGGCCTTTTCCCTGCCTTTACTTTTTAACTTGTTTATGATTGTTTGTCTAAGCTGTGTTTCTTATAGGCCACATATTAACTTTTAGTCCATTCCGTGACTCTGTCTCTTGACTGGTACAGTTAAATTCCTTACATTCATTGTGATTAGTGGTAGGTATGAATACACTGCTGCCGTTTGCTTATGGTTTTTACTGTGCAGTTAATGGTTTCTTTGTTCTACTTCATTTTCTGTAAGGATTTCTTCTTGTTTATGGATCTTTTTTGCTTCCTTCACTGCTGTTGATTATTTGTTTGCTGGATCTTTTTTGTCTTCTTTATTTTGTTGAGTAGATTTATTAATTTTCCTTATGGTTATTCTAGGTGTTACCTTTATCTTCCTAACTTTAAAACAGTCTGTTTTTCTCAATACTGTATTGACTTTCTCGCCATATGGAAATTATAAAACTACATCATTTATTGCCCCCTTTTGTTTTGAAGTTGTTGTCGATTATAGATTGACATCTCTGATCCCTTATTTTCAGTTTTACTGCTTTATTTTATATTTAAAAATTCCTTATCTTTGTTGTTATCAGTGCTACAGAGTATTTTAATTTCAGGTTGTTTTCTGATGTTGTTCGTTCTGTCTGAAGGACTCCCTTTAATGTTGGTCTGATTTTTACAAATTCCTTTACTTTCTGTTTATCTGGGAATGTTTTAGTTTCACCATTCATTGTATTTCAAAGACAGCCTTGCTGAATATATGATTCTTGGTTGGTAGTTCTTTTTCATCTTCCCACTGCCTTCTTGCCTACATATTTTCTGCCAAGATATCAGCTTAATCTTATTGGTGTCTCTTTGTAGATGATATTTCAGTTTTTATTAACTGCTCTCAAAATACTTTGTTTTTGATTTTGGAAGATTTGGTTAGGATATGCCTTGGTGACTTTCTTTTGAGGTCTATCCTGTATGAGGTTTCTCAGTTTCTTGGATAGAACCCTTCTCATCTTTCATGATAGTAGGGAAGTTTTCTGTAAATAAACATTCAAAAACTCTCTGTGCTTTATGTTTTCAACTCTTTTGAAATTCCAGTTACATGTAAATTCTTCCTCTTGACTGAGTGGTCCACATAAGCCTTAAGCTTTCATCATTTTCTGTTTCCCGATTGTTTCTCAGATTGCTGTCAAGGGAATTGTCCTCAACTTTGCTGATCATCTCTTCTATTGCTTCAATTTTACTATGGCCTTTCATCAAGGCATCCATTCTGATATTTGATTGCTTGTCTTCTAGATTTCTTGTTACTGTTTTTTGCATAATTTCTAATCGTCTGTTTTGTTGTTTCATTCTTCCATGGTTTTCCTGAGTTCTTCTAGAGTTTTGTCTATGTTTTCCTTGATCTCTGAGGATCCTATATCTAAACCTTTTGAATTCCTAAAGGAATTCAGTTCTTTCATCATTACTTCCACAGGAAGGTTTTCTGCCTCTTTGCTTTACTCACTTACTTGGGCCATCTTATCCTGTTTGTTCACATGGTTTGTTTATTGTCTGCTGCCTCTAAGACATTAAGATTACTTTAATTGTATATTTCTTTCTTGGCTATTTGTTGATACGTGCTGTTGAGTCAGTTCTGACTTATAGCGACCCTGTACAAGGTTTGCAAGGAACGGCTGGTGAATTTGAACCACTGACTTTGTGGTTCAAACTGAGTCCTGTCACGTCAGGACTCCTTGACTGTATGTAGGTTTATTTTGTGCTGATTTTTAATATTTGTTTTGATGGGGTTTGCGTCTTCTCTTTCTCTTTAAAATGTCTTTGCATTATTTCTCTGGTTGTTGTTTTGTGGCTCTGTCTATGCGTGTCTTTGGTAGTGTCTGTTGTCTGGGCATGCCGGCTGAGCCTTCTATTGTCAGGCTCCTATGACTGCTCCTTACTGGACTGAGTGGAGGCAGGAAAGGAGATTCTTTCACTGACACTGGGAAACAGATGTTGCCTGGTAAGGGTGCTTCCTGGGTCCTGGCATGGTGCTATCGGATAAGCATTGGACTGCTAACTGAAAAGTTAGTGGTTCAAACCCACCAGTCACTCCTCAGAAACCCTGTACAGAGTCTCTATGAGTCAGAACTGACTGGGCAGCATTTAACAACAACAAGGACACTTCTCTAGCCCTTTGGGGACCACAGCATCCTTCCAGGTGGATGCTCGCAGTCAGTGTGTTCTCTAGAGGTCAGGTAGGGAGTCACTGTGTCCACTGTAAGGGGTACTAGCCAAATGGATGAGGTAGGCCTGCTCTTCATGCACAAATGGTGTCTCAGTTGGTGGTGTAGTACCAAGGGGTCATGTGCTAGCTAGTGCCTATAGGAACTATTTAGACATGGGATGTATAGCATTGCAGCCTGGCAGGTGTTGGATGTGGGCTCTAGAGTCTTCTGCTGACCCTTTGACTGAGGTATAGATGGCACCTGTCAAGATGTGATTGGCATTGCTGATGAGGTGATGAATCTGGCCAATCTCTGGCCTAGAGATACAGGAAGTGTTCTTATGGGTCTCTGGGCTGGACACTGTATGTGCGTACCACTGATTGCTGGGTAGTCGAGGTGAGTGTGCACAGGTCAATGGTCACCAAGTGAGTGGGTCACATTTGTTTGCGCCTCAGGAAAAGGGTAGTGGACCCTGAATTTATTCTTCATTTTATTTTCATGTTTTTTGTTTGTTTGTTTGTTTGTATTTCTTTTATGAGTCCCTGCCCCTGGGTAAGTGCTCAGCTTTTAACTGAAAGTTTGGTTGTTCAAATCCACCCAAAGATTCCTCAGAAGAAATTCCTAGCAATCAATTTCCAAAAGATTACAGTCACTGAAAATACTGTGGAGCACAGTTCTATTCTGAAAACACATATGCTTACCATGAGTCAGAAGTGACTATAAGACAATGAGCTTGGTTTTGTTCTCTCCTTATAATGTCACTGCTGGTAGGAGGTATTTAACTAGGGTTTCAAATCTGTGCTTCCTGGTTTGGTCATACAAAATCAGAACAGACTCAAATTTGTAAAAATGGGGATTTTCTGGAGATATAATAGGAATGGGAGACTTGGAAAAGATGTGGTGAATCCTTTCAGGAGCTCGATGCAGGAGGCTGGGTTATGGCAGTCGGCCACCTTCTTTGAGTTGAGTATCATTGTTTCTGAGTCTTCTAGGCAAGAGATTTGGTTATTATAGAGTCCTTTTTTTCTAATAGAAATGAAATTTCTAGCAGGATGTCAGCACAAATTTTTCCTGTTCAGGTTACTGTTCTGGTAAAATATAAATTTGAGTCCTTCGGGTTCCTTTTGGTCAGCCCTGAATGAACTTGGAAGAACTACTTCAAAATCCGATGTATAACCATGGTGCTAGAGTATAATCCTGGCATGGAGATGTAAGCACTGGACCCTGAGGTCAGTTTGAATAGAAAGGTTGGCTGTTCAAACCCACCAGCTTCTCCTTAGAAACCCTATACAGTGTCACTATGAGTCAGAACTGACTTGATGGCACTTACCCACAATGAAAGCAGAGCAGACATCGTTTTTACAAACTCTTGCCACATTTGGCTTGCACCAAAACCAACCATTCATGACATATCACAGTCCAATAATGCCAGGAATGTAAACATAGTTCCTCAAACAATTTTGAGGAACTATCTCTATGAGTTGGAACCTGCTCGAGGGCACTTAACAACAACAACAACAACATGTTTTACCATCAAGCCCTGGTTGTTGTTTGTTGTTAAGTGCCGTCGAGTTGGTTCCGACCCACAGCGACCCTGTACAGGGTTTCCGAGGGTGTGAATCCTTACGGGAGTAGAAAGCCTCATCTTTCATCCGCGGAGCGGCTGGTAGTTTCGAACTGCTGACCTTAAGGTTCGCAGCCCGATTCGTAACCACTACGCTACCAGAGCTCCTTGGTAGCGTAGTGTATTATAAGATGGGCTGCTAATCATAAGGTCAGTAGTTCGAATCTCCTGGTTGCTCTACAGGAGAAAGATGAGGCTGTCTGCTCTCGTAAAGATTTATAGCCTCAGAAACCCTACACAGGGTGCTCTGAGTTGAAACCTAGTCGACGACACACAACCACCACCCTATTTTATTGTTTCCAAGTTTGTGTTTTGATTTCACTTGGGACACACCTGAAGTTTCTGACTCAATTTTCATCCAGGAGGGGCCCTCAAACAGTTCATGGAATAATTCCATTTTTTTTTAAGATTTCATTTTCCAGCCAGAATGAGTCTTGGACTAGAAGATGTGACAAGTATAGAGATAAAAGCTGAATGCTCCAGAATGTCACACTAATATCAACTCAGGAGAAGTACTTGGTTCACGGTCCTTTCCTTTCCCCTCCCCTCCCCTCCAGCATTCAGCCCTGACCTGACATACAGAGCTCTGTATCCCCACAGACTGGCCGCTTAGCTAGTAAGGAGTAGCAGGTAGCTGGCACAGGGCTGTTTTTCTGTTTTTCTGTCTCAGTTGGAGGTAGGGCTCTCCTCATACAGCCCCCTTCCTCTCTGCTGGAAGCTGAGGCTTGTGTACCGCCTACTATAAAAAGAGACCCTCAAGTCCCTTCTGGTGTGGAAAAACTTGACTGTCCAGCCGACCTCCCCTGGAAACACCACTGTTACATTCTACTCGGCTCCTTTCCCTGTCCACACATGGACCATCTCTCTTTTTTTAAATTTTCTAGAATAAACTAATGGCACTCAAAAAAACTATTTTTTTCCCCACGAACTTTTTGAAGTCCTCTCAAGTACATTTCATCACTCTACACGTAGTGGTGATGCAGAATAAGCCCTCAACCATAAAGTCAGCAGTTCAAACTCACCAGCCACTCCTCGGATATCTTATATAGGGTTGCTCTGAGTCAGAACCGATTCAGTGGCACTCAACAACAACAAAACACATATTAGATACCTACTGTCTACACCACTATTAGAGAAAGTTATGGCCAAAACAACCTTGTGTGAACATAAGTTAGTAAATGCTTTTTTCCTACATATAAGAAGATATTATTTCCCCCTTTATTCTGCTAATGTGTTGAATAACAATTACTTGATTTTCAAAATATTTAAACTACTTTTAAACTACCTCTATTCCTAGCATAAATCCAACTTGGTTTGTTGTATAATTATTCATGTCATGTATTTTTGCACTGTTTTAATAAATAAAATTGACGATGATAATTTTTCCTAGTAATGTTCTATCTGGTTTGTTATCAAGATTATTCTAATTTTCTGAAAGGAATTGGGAAGGGTTTGCTTTTTCCCCCTGTTCTCTGAAAGATTTTTATTTAAGATTGGCTTAATTTATTTCTTAGGTGTTTGATAGAATTCTCAGTGATTCCATCTAGATCTGGAGGATTTTTTTTTTTGCTTGATGTAGAAAGATTTTTAATTATGGTTTCCATTTCTGTAACAGTCATAAAAGTATTCTAGTCTGTGTCAGAAAAAACAATATTTGGGACATAGTTGTACTAAAAAAACATTGTTTATTTGAAATTCAAATTTAACTGGGAATCTTGGAGTTTATCTGACAACTCTAAATATCTTCATTTATTTTTAATATTGAAGGAGTAATTCTCATTACCTTCCACCCCCATTAGTAATCATTTATACCTTCGCTTTTTTTTCTCAATTAGTCTCACTTCAGGTTTATTGAATGAGTTAATCTTTCTAAAACAACTAACTTTGGGATGCTTCTTCTCCTTACTGTAACTTTTCTTTCCCATGAATTTCTTCTCTCATTTATTCATCTACTTTTCCTCATTAGACATTTCATTTATACATCTAACTTCTTCAAATAGATAATTTGCCATGTAATTTTCAATCTTCTTTTTCAATATGTTGTTGTTAGGTGCTGTTGATTTGGCTCCAGTTCGTAGCTATGCTGTGCACAACACAATAAAAAAATTGTCTTTGTCTTTTAAAAAAATGCTAGTGTCTTTCACTATTGTTTGCTTCTTGTTGTTACTTTTAGGGGCAACAGAATAACTGTTGGATCATATGTCACCCTCATAATTGTTACATTTGAGTCCATTGTTGCTGCCACTGTGTCAATCCATCTCATTGAGGGGCTTCTTCTCTTTTGCTGACCCTCCATTATGTCCCACATGATTTCAAGGGACTGCTTCCTCCCGATAACATGTTCAAAGTACATTAGCTGAAGTCTCAACATCCTAACTTATATACTTCTACTGAAGCCCTCTGACTGTACTTCTTCCAAGACACATTTGTTTGTTTTTCTGGCAGTCCAGGATATAGTCAGTATTCTTCACCAACACCATCATTCAAAGGCATTGATTCTTCTCTGGTCTTCCTTATCAGTATTCAACTTTCATATGCATATGAAGCAATTGAAAATATTATGGCTGGGTCAGGCACACCTTAGTCTTCAAAGTGACATGTTTGCTCTTTAACTCATTCAAGAGGTCTTTTGCATTATATTTGTGTTTTTTGATTTCTTAACTGCTACTTCCAGGTGCATTGATTGTGATTCCAAGAAAAAGAATGTCTTCGACAACTTCAATATTTTCTCCATTTATCATCATATTATTTAGTAGTCCAATTGTGAGGATTTTCATTTTCTTTACATTCAGATGCAATCCATACTGAAGGCTGTGGTCTTTGATCTTCATCAGTAAGTATTTGAAATCCACTTCGTTTCTAGCAAGCAAGGTTTTGTCATTAGCATATTGCAGGTTGTTAATGAATCTTCCTCTAATCCTGATGCCACACTCTTCTTCATATAATCCAGCATCTCAGATTATATTGCTCAGCATACAGATTGAATAAGTATGGTGAAAGAATACGACCCTGATGCACACTTTTCCTGATTTTAGTATCCCCTTGTTCTGCTTGAATGACTGTCTTTTGGTCTATATACAGGTTTCCAGTGAGTATAATGAAGAATTTGGAATTCTCATTCTTTGCAATATTATCCATAGTTTGTTATGATCCATGTAGTTGAATACTTTTGCATAGTCAACAAAGCATAAGTAAACATCTTTCTGGTAATCACTGTTTTCAGCTAAGATCTAATGATATCCCTAATTCAATGTACTCTTGCCATTTTGGTCTGAACCAAAGCCAGTCTTAGCATACCACAGTCCTATAATGTCAAAAATATAAACATAGTTCCACTACACTACCAGGGTTTCTATAGTAAAACATAGTTCCTCAAAGCTGTTTGACTATAGAAACCCTGGTAGTGTAGTGGATTATGAGCTGGGCTGAATCTGACTTGAATTTCTGGCAGCCCCCTGTCAATATTACTGTTACAGTTTTCTTCAACAAAATTTTACTTGCTTGTGACATTAATGATATTGTTAGATGATTTCCAAATTCTGTTGGGTTACATTTCTTTGGCATGGGTACAAATATGGATCTCTTCTAATTGGTTGGCTAAGTAGCAGTCTTCCAAATTTCTTGGCATAAATGAATTAGTGCCTCCAGTGCTGCCTTAGTTTGTGGACACATTTCAATTTGTAGTTTGTCAATTGCTGGAGCCTTGTTTTGTTCATGCTTTCAGTACAGCTTGGATGGACTTCTTCCTTCAGTACCATCATTTCTTGATCATATGCTACCTCTTGAAATGTTGAGCATACAGCAATTCTTTTTGGTACAGTGACTTTGTGTATTCCCCCAATCTTTTTTCTGATGCTTCCTACATCATTTAATATTTTTTCAATTGTTGTTGTTGTCAGGTGCCATCGAGTCGGAACCGACTCATAGCGACCCCATGCACAGCAGAATGAAACAATGTCCGATCCTGGGCCAACCTCACTACCGCTGCCACACTTGAGTCCATCAATGATGCCACCTGGCTGATCCATCTCGTTGGGGGTCTTCCTCTTTTTATCTGACCCTCCACCCTACCCAGCATGACATCCTTCTCCAGCGATTGTTTCCTCCGGACAATATGTCCAAAGTATGAGAGACGAAGCTTAGCCATCCTGGCCTCCAAGGAGCACTCTGGCTGCACTTCTTCCAAAACAGATCTATTGGTTCTTTTGGCAGTCCATGGCACTTTTAATATTCTCCTCCAACACCACAACTCAAAGGCATCAATTCTTCTACGATCATCCTTATTCACTGTCCAGCTTTCGCATCCATATGAGGTTATTGAAAACACAATGGCCTGGGTCAGGCGCACCTTAGTCCTCAAGCTGACATCTCTGCTCTTCAATACTTTAAATAGAATCCTTTAATATTGAAATTCAAGACTTGAAATTTGTCTTCAGTTCTTTCAACTTGAGAAATGCTGAGCATGCCCTTAGCTTTTGGTTTCTAACTCCAGGTCTTTGCATATTTCATCATAATATTTTACTTTGTCTTCTCGAGCTGCACTTTGAAATTTTCTGTTTGTCATTTCTTTTGTTTGCTTTAGCTTCTCTATGTCCAAGAGCAAGTTTCAGAGTCTCTTCTGAAAAAAAATGAAAAATACTCATTTTTATCTTTTCTTTCTTTCCTTTGTTTTTAATAATATTTTGCTTTCTTCACACATGATGTTCTTGATGTCATCCCACAATTCATCTAGTATTTGTCATTACTGTCTAATGCATCAAATCTGTTTTTCAGATTGCCTCTACATTCCAGTGGGATATGCTCAAGGTCATATTTTGGCTTGCTTGAACTTGTTTTCATTGTCTCCAGCTTCAGCCTGAACTTGCATCTGAGCAATTGGCGGTCTGTTCCACAGTTGTCCACTAGCCTTGTTTTGGCTGATGATGCTGAGAGTTTCTCCACCATCTCTTCCCACAAGTGTAGTCAGTTAGATTCATGTGTATTCCATCTAGTGAGTTTTGCATGTATAGTCATTGTTTATGTTGCTGAAAAAATGGTATTTGCAATGAAGAAGTCATTGGTCTTATAAAATTCTATCATGTGATCTCCAGCATCATTTCCATCACCAAGGCCATGTTTTACAACTATTGATTCTTCCTCTTTTTTTTCCAACATTTGCATTCCAACCACCAGTAATTATCAATGCTTCTTGATTGCATGGACTCCTAATGTGGCACTGTAGGATCAGCACTGGACTGCAAACCATGTTGTTGTTGTTAAGTGCCATTGAGTCAGTTCCGACCCATAGCGACCCTGGATAGGGTTTCCAACTGCCAACCTTGCAGTTCAAATGGCTTTGCAGTCTGGTACATTAACCCACAGCGCCACACTGAGACTCCATAAGGTTGGCTATTAAACCCACCAGCTGCTCCTTGGAAACGCACTACAGGGTCATTATGAGTAGGCATCGACTCCACAGCACTTAACAATAAAAACAACTTGATTGCATGCTTGATCAATTTCAGACAAAGAAGTTGCTAGAATTCTTCAATTTCATTATCACTGGCTTTAGTTTCATAAATTTGAATAATAGTGGTATTAGCTAGTCTCCCTTTTAGCATATGAATTTTATCCGATCACAGAAAGCATTGTACTTCAAGATAGATCTTGAAATACTCTTTTTAAGGATGAATGTGACCCTAATTTTCTTCAATTTGTCATTCCTGGCATGGAAAACTATACAATTATCTGAATCAAAAGAGACAACACCTGTCCATTTCAGCTCACTAATAATGCCTTGTTCTGTCTCATAGCTACATGAATAGGCTTTCCAAGGAGTGGTTGGAGAGTTGGAACTGCCAACCTTGTGGGTCAAACCGATTTTGTGATCGAGTGCTTTATTCTACAGCACCACACCCAGATCAATAATTATGCATTCCATTTCATTTTTTATGACTTTCCATTTCTTTAGATTAATACTTTTTACATTTTACATTATGACT
>NW_006408519.1:24050601-24051919 GCF_000296735.1 Chrysochloris asiatica
TTTTGAAATCCCCTTGTATATTTACCTTTTTTTCTGAACATGGATCTCAAAGCAAGCCACTGAAACAAAAACTACATATAACAATTGCTTTTACACATGGTTACAGAGCACACTGGCATCCCTGGGTAGTGCAAATGATTAATGCACTCACCTGCTAATCAAAGGGTTAGAGATTCGAATCCACCAAGAGGACACACCGAAGAAAGTCCTGGAAACCATCAGCCAAAAACTCAGCTGTTGAAAACTCTTTGGTGCATAGTTCTGCCCTAACACACAGGGCTACCATGAGTTAAGTTGACTCAATAGCAACTGACACTGAGCGCAGCAGTCCTTTGCTTTCCCAGGCCAGGCTAAGATCCACTGGTGATCTTCAGGTGAAAGATTCAGTTGACCTGGCCTCCCAAGGACACAGTCCAGCCCTCAAGTGTTTGCCATCCTAATGACTTTCAAAGCTGTCAAGTCAAAAGAAGTCACTGACTCGAAGCCACTCCAGTCCTTCACCTGTCACTTTTTCCTTTTTGTTCCTCTGGTTTAGTTGGATAGATGCTATCCAACATGATTTTAGCTCATTGGTAAAGCCAGCTTATCAATAAAAGTCACTAGTTATTGGTGATACAGGAAAATGTGTCTCACCTATTTTAAGAGAGAAAGTCAGAGTTGATTTAAAGTCATAGCAAGTCAAATTTGGTATCAATAATTTTTTCACTAAAGGAAAAGAGATTGGGCAGAAAGAATGATTTGTTCATGGAGAAGAAATTCTTTGTATTTCTGAGGTAGATTCTTTTTTGTTTTTTCAATCTCACACAAAGAAATGAATGATGACTAGATGTATTTTTACTGAATATCCATTTTTAGAAAACCAACAAAGTTTGAGACTTCAAGGGAATACAACCTAATGATTCTATAAGGAGGAATTGTTATTTAAAATGATTCACTGTCCTACCCAAATCCATTGTTCTAAGGGTCTTGCCAGTGTCTCCTTCCAAGCATGTTGGGAAGAAGGCCAAGGGATTACTTTCTGTAGACTTTCCATCTTCAGTGTTTTGTGGCTGTAAGTTTATATATTTGGAGTGACACTGGCCACTTCCTTCTCAAATTTGAAAACTTCCTTCAAGTTTCCACCATCATATTAATTCATAATTCAAGTTTCCACCATCGTATTAATTCATTTGAAAGAGAACAAACAAGATGGCGGATCGGGTGGAAGTGCAGTAAAGGAGCTCTGCCAGCAAAAACACAGAATACCTGACCAAGCAGTCTCAGGGGATGGTCCCAGAACTCTGAACCACATATAAAGGAATACTTAGAAGGTTGGAAG
>NW_006408519.1:24054627-24055969 GCF_000296735.1 Chrysochloris asiatica
AATGTGCCCTTTGGAGATGTTAATTATTATATATGCCTGAGTGTTTTTTAAAAAAACTAACGTGGATAGAGAGAAATACTGTTAACTGATGGTACATGGAAGGGATTATAATCAATGTAATGAAACAAGGTATATGATTTGTTGAATGTAAAACTGATGATATGCCCTGTAAACTTTCACTCAATTCATAATAAAAAACTTAAAAAAAAAAAGACATTTGAAAATGTGAGGTGAGGACAAATCAGTTTTAAAACCACATAACACCATTCCATGTAGACATACCGTATGATTAGAGTTTTAATGACAGGAGATAGCTTCTTTATATTTAATGCTAAGATGTGGGTTTGGGAATGATGATGCTTTATTGTTAGCTGCAGCCTAGTCAGCTCTGACTCATGACAACTCAATGTGTAACAGAATAGAGTAGCTCCTTAGGGCTTTCTTGACTGTGGTCTCTATGGAAGCAGCTTGTCATGCCTTTCTTCTATGATGTAGGCATGTTGTTGTTGTTAAGTGCAGTCAAGTCAGTTCTGACTCACAGCGACCCTGTATAGGCTTTTCAAGGAGCAGCTGGTGAGCTTGAACCATCGATGTTGCAGTTCAAATAACCTTGCAGTCCAGTGCATTAATTTACAGCGACAGCACCACACCAGGACCCCACAGGGCTGCTGATAAATGTCCACAGGGCACATCACTCCACCATAACCATCAGCCTGAAGATACTTAGCTCTAACTCTGTGGGTTAGCAAACCTAGCCCTACCAATTAAGGACCAGGAGACATCTAACTCGGCAAGCACGCCTCCTGCCCAAAGTCACTCAGCATGGGCTGGGAAGCCCGCTACTCTGTCTTGTGCGCTGGTTCTTGGTTCTACCGCGGCTGCTCCTTGGCCACTCTTCCACTGCTCTTGGGCTGAGGAGGTTCAGTGTACAGGGATCTCAGGACCCAAAGGACATACTCCACTCCCCTCCCCTCATTCCTACTTCTGAGATGGCTCATATTAGACATGTCAGAATTCCATGTCTTTACAATCACTGTTAACATCCACAGCTGAATCCTGTCATCCTACCAGCATCTTCCCCCACCTTCTGTTACCCAGTTCCATCAGGAAGTTTACAAAGAGTTTGGCTAGAAGAAGGAGTCTTCGCAGTGCTGTGGGTATGCGTTGGGCTGTTAACCACAAGGTCAGCAGTTCAAATCCACCTATTTGATGAGAGAAAGTTGAGGCTTTCTGTTCCCATAAATATTTATAGCCTCGGAAACTCTATACAGGGTCATTATGAGTAGGAACCCATTCAATGGCACACAACCAACCAATGGCTAGAAGATACATTAAATAAGTA
>NW_006408519.1:24056905-24091039 GCF_000296735.1 Chrysochloris asiatica
AAAAAAAAATCAATTTCTTCTTTGTGCATAATCTGTTACAACTCCATATACAAACAAGCAAATAAACAATCCTGTGTTGCATTTGACCTTGGTCTTTGTTTGAATTGTAAGATTTCTTGCCAAAGAGCCAATAAAGAAAGTCATTATGACAGGATTGTGGAGCTGCCTGTCATGGTTTATCTGTAGTGATTTGCTTCGCCAGCCATCCATCTTTCTGGGAGGGAAGGCTTAGAGATCGGGGAGGATGTGAAACTGTCTATCCATTCGTCTAAAATGTATTGATGTTTGAATGGAGATAAAAGTTGATAAAATGAAATCCCTGTCCTTAAGAAGCCCTTAAAGATGACAGTTTGAGGCCTAAGGTGCACCTGACCTAAGCCATGATATTTTCAATAACTCATATACATGTGGAAGCTGAACAGTGAAAAGGAAAACTGTAGAAGAATTGATGCTTTTGAGTTGTGGTGTTGGAGCAGAATATTGCAAGTACCGTGGGCTGCCAAAAGAACCAACAGATCTGTGTCGGAAGAAGTGCATCCAGTGTTTCTTGGAAGCCAGAATGGCCAGATTTTGTCTGTCATGCTTTGGACATATTGTCAGGAGGGACTAGTCACTGGAGAAGGATATCATGTTTGGTAAAGTGAAGTGTCAGAGAAAAAAGGAAGACTCCCCCAAAGAGATGGATTGGCACAGTGACAGTATCAATAGGCTCAAGCGTAGCAACAATTGTAAGCTTGGCCCAGGAGGAGGCAGTGTTGTGTTCTGTTGTGCATAGGGTCATTATGAGCTGGTGCAGACTCAATGGCACCTAACAACAACAACAAAAGGTTGTCCTTAACAAGAAAATTGTTAGAAAATGTAAGCTGTGCTAATATTAGAGCCATGTATTGGATATAATGAGCTGAATGAGACAGAACGCACAGGTGAAATAACGGAGGGGCTGGACTAGTGCTTATGAAGATGGGAAAAGAGATTAAAATCATTTTAGGGGAGGGAAATGAAAACACATCAGAGCTTGGTTTTGAATCCTGGCACTGCTACTTGCTGGCTTACTAGTTGGGTTACTCATACAGGAATAGCTTAAATTTCTGAATCTTGGTTTCCTCATTTGTAGACTGAGGTAATGTTTCCTACTTCATATGCTGTTGTTGTTGTTAAGTACCATGGAGTTGGTTCTGACTCATAGTGACCCTGTACAGGGTTTCCGAGTCTGTAAATCTTTATGGGAGCAGAAAGCCTCATCCGTGGAATGGCTGGTAGGTTCGAACTGCCAGCCTTGAGGTTAGCAGCCCAATTTGTAACCACCACGCTACGCTACCAGACCTCTTTATGAATTCAATGCAATAATCTGTGAAAAATGCTTTGTATAAAGTGCTGCATCTGAAGAATTCAATGCACTTTGGCTACGATGAATATTATCAATGCTGGGACTTGGTTGAGTTGTCAGTGTGGTGTAGTTGAAAATGCATGGTGGTTTCAGTCAGTCTGGCATTTGAACCCCATTCCTGCCTGCTACTATCTGTGGAAAAGAGGAAGACCCTCAATGAGGTGGATTAGCATGGTGTCTGTACCAATGAGCGTGACCACACTTGCTATGTTGCTATCATGTGCACAGCACGGGACTGGGCAAGTGTTCTTTATTTCATAGATCTACATTGATTATATTCTCCTAGGAAGAGAGGATAAAAAGATCCATGGTTAGAATCTTGGAGAACATTGACATATAAGAGGTATGATGGAGAAAAAGAAGTCCATGTTTGAGAATGAGCTGGAATGACAACATTATAAGAAAAACCAGTTCTCATGAACTCTAAGAGAGCTGAGAGTTTGGTCACAAAGACGTTGAGTGAAGGAGAGAGACCTAAACTCAGTGCTGGCTGGATCTATAACATGGAGGACACCCGATGGTGTTCACTGTAACAGTTTCTGTGGAGTATTGTGGTCTGCAGGGAGATTGCAGGGGATTGCGAAGAGAAGGGAGTGGAGAGATGATGAAGTGGGATAGTGTGGACCAGTCTAAAACCTGATGCACAACAGTCCATATCATCTGGTTTGACTGATTAACCATCCTAGGAAAGTAGGAAGTTTGTAGTGTTTGGAATGTAGTGGTTTGTGCTGTTGAAGGAGTTGGATTTGACACTTAGAAGAGCACCTGGTTCATTGCAAAGCCCTCTGTCAATGTTGTGTGCTGTGGAGTCGGTTCCGACCCATAGTGACCCTGTACAGGGTTTCCAAGGCTGTAAATCTTTACAGGAGCAGAACAACTCATCTTTCTCCCATGGAACAGCTGGTAGTTTCAAACTGCTGACCTTATGGTTCACAGCCCGATTCGTAACTACTATGCTACCAGAGCTCCAAAGGAAATCTTCGGGGCACATGTAGCTTTACATTCAGTTACTGTGTGGCTTCACACATTAGGAGGTTCACGCATGGGCAGGGATTCATTAATCTTTCTCCTCATAAACTACCTGAAAGAGTAGGACTTGAAGAGTGATATTTAGACAGCTAAGTGTCGATTAGATGGTAGTGATGAAAAAAAGTCATGAAATAATGTCAGTATTTCGGCAATGCTCCTTTCTGCTGAGATTCTTCTGTGAGGCATAGATGACAGGGAGACTTGGGATTCTCATCATAAAGGCCAAGGGCAGGGGGATGTCTGCAAGGAACTGACAGAGATGTCCAAAACCTTGAATGAGATCTTCCAGTTTAGGGAATAAGAATTCAGGGGTGGGATGACGAGAGAGAGGGAACAACAGAGAGAAAGGAGGGAACACTGGTGCAGGTGTCCTTGGCCAGCCAACGAAGTGGGCAGATAAGATGAATGTTAGGAGAGGAGGGCAGGACTGACATGCACATGGAAGGTGATCCAAAATGGCTATGCCTAATTTGAAGTTTGCCCAGCACTGGTCTTGCTTTTATTTAGCCTTATCCTCCACCTGATTAAATTCCTATGGACAATTTATAAAGTGAGAAAAAGCCTGGATTAACATCTTGCGTTTACATAATTACCTTTCATAGCCAGGATGACTTAAGCACCTGGCAGTTTTATCTGGAGTGTGCGTAGTAGCTTCAGATGGTGTGTTTGAATCTCTGCCTCTGAGATGTTTCATTCTCCTTTGCCAAATTAGAGCTTCTCAAGTGAAGGAAAAGAAATAGTGCTTTGAAACATCATGATAAAAAATACAAGAATAAGAGAACAATAGGGTGACTAGAAAACCTAGTTTTAACTTGAGATGGCATAAAGTGGCAATAAAGGAGCATGGTGGTTCCGTAGGAAAAGCACTGGACTGAGATCCACAAGGTTCCCTGTTCGAGCCTACCAGCCACTGCATGAAATAAAGGTGAGACGTTCTGCTTTTGCAAAATTTAAAGCCTCCAAAACTGTATGGTGGTGGTGGTTATGTACTCTGGAGATGGTTCCGACTCATAGTGACCCTGTACAGGGTTTCCGAGGCAGTAACTCTTTATGGGAGCAGAAAGCCTCATCTTTCTCCCGCAGAACAGCTGGTAGTTTCGAACTGCTGACTTTGAGGTCAGCAGCTTGATTGGTAACCGCTATACTACCAGAGCTGCTTCCAAAACACTACACAGGGTCACTGTGAGTCAGGACCAACTTAACAATAACAAAGTAGCTTTAGGAATCCTGGTGTGGTACAATTGGAGAAGAATTGGACTGCTAACCTGAAGGCCAGCTGTTCAGACCCACCAGCTGCTCCTTGGAAGCCATATATGGGTTGCTATGACTTGGAACCAAGTCAATGGGTCTTAACAGCAACAAAGTAATTTTGATGTCATATGTAAGTCATTTAAATTCTTTGGGTCTTAGTTACATAATCTTGAACCAGGAAATCTGTGTTTTCTATGGTCTTGTCTAATATATAATTCTGTTTGGCAAGGGATTCTTTGGAAATTGACAATGGAAAATGAGCATAGATATGTAACTGTCATATCATAGATGCGTAATGAAGACTCAAAGCTTGGGATTTGACTGATCTGGATTCCAATTCTGACATTACCTCTGCTAAAGGGGTGAGTGCCAAATGAGTGAGCGTGTGATAATTTTGTAACATGATGCCTGTCAACCTGCAAGTACTCAAAATATGGTGGAAAATAAAGCTTATAAGAGCCACCTTTGTCCTTCTTTCTTTTTTCTCTCCAGATGCTAAGAGGGAAAAAAGGGCTGCGAGCATGTTGGCAATAAAACCACAAGTAAATATGGTAGTGATTTAGTAATAGCCAATAAACATACCATTTCGAAGCAGGGAGGAAGGAAGGAAGAACCAAGATTTGAGCCACCAAAAGATGAATATTATTCAGACAGGGAACAATCCAGATCCATGGCTAAAAATACCAAGGATTGTCCCTGCATTGGGAACCATATGATTTCTAAAGAGTGGTAGCACTCCCTTCCGTGACTGTTCTGTAATGAGTCCCATGGCCTCTCTACTTCCAGACTGCGTTGTCTTTTTAGTCACACTGTGGCCCCTGATTGAGCTCCATCAGAGGTTTTTAAAAAGTGGCCTCAGTGAGAAAAAACCTAGATCATCCCACCACACCTTCCCCATTGTCTTGAGTTCAAAATCATGTTAAGTCTTAACAATCCTTGCATATTTGTGGCCCTCTGATGAATAGACCCCAAATCCTTATAATGAAATCCTTACCTTTGTTGGGTTTAATTTAACATGAAGACATGAATGCTTAGGAAAATGGAAGCAGAGTATGAGTTACCTAGCGCTGCTGTAACAGAAATACCACAGGTGGGTGGTTTTAAAGAACAGAAATTCATTTTCTTACAGTTCAAGAGACTAGAAATCCAAATTTAGGAGGTTTCTCTACTGGGTGGTCCATCCTTGTTTGTGTCAACTTCTAGTGGTTATTGTTGTTAAATGCTGTTGAGTCCGTTCTGACTCCTAGTGACCCTGTATAGAGTTTCTAAGGAGCAGCTGGTGAGTTTGAACCACAATTGCCAGCCATTTTTGGCGTTCCTGAGCTTGTAAATGCATCTCTCTATCTTCCTCTTTCTCCTACGTGTCTCTGTACCAATTCTGTTTTTTTTCATAATTCAGAAATTATTAGATGTAGGACCCACCCTAATTTGGTATGATATCATTAGTGTAACAAAATAAAACAATTCCCTCAAAAGGTCAGTCCTATTTACAGGTACAGGGTTAGGATTTGAATGTATATTTTTTGAGACACAATTCAGTCAATAATAGTATACTTGAATATAAACTCTGGACCTGGTAGTTTTGACTGAATTAAACAGACAATCCGTATTTACTTATTGTCTTCTAAGGGATGAAATAAGCCATTATCCCTGCTCATGAGATGCTCACGGTCCAGCAGTAAAAACACAGGGAGGGAATTGGGAAGGAGGGCGTGACCTCATCGTGATTGAGAAGCCCTGATGGTCTAGAGGCAAAGTGCTCAGCTTCTAACTGAAAGGCTGGAGGCTTGAACCCACTAACTGCTCTGTTTGAGAAAAGACCTAGTGATCTGTTTCCATAGAGATGTCAGTCTAGGAAAACCTATGGGGAGATTCTACTCTATCCTATGGAGTTGCTATATGTCAGAATTGACTGAATGGCACACTACAATAGAACAACAATAGTGTTCGTGATAAATTTCTACCTTCTAGAAGCTCACAAGCTAACGGGAAAGACAAAGGTGGAAGACAGATGAATGTATTTTGTAATGGTTACAGGCATTGACATTAACTGGGCAGAATGCAAGAGGTGGACACCTATAGAAGAAACCTACTAAAAAGTTAGACTGTTTGCCCATGAAGAATAGGTGGAGAAGGCCTAGATCATTTTTAACAAGGATAAGTCAAAAAGTTGAGTTACTAGGGTTCTAGTTCTTATCTGCATGTTTCTGATCAGTGGATGATGCAGACAAGTCCTCACAGTAATACACTCACCTTAGTCTCATTTGCTGTTGCTGTTAAAGGCCATAGAATCATAGTGACCCTGCATAGAGTTTCTAAGGCTGCAAATCTTTGTTGGAGCAGAAAACCTCATCTTTCTCTTATAGAGCAGCTGGCAGCTCGAATTGCAACACTGTGGTTAGCAGTCCAGTGCTTATCCTACAGAGCCACTGTGCTCTTTAGTCTCATTGGTGTGGTTGTGGTGGCCATGGAGTCAGTTCTGACTCATAGTGACCCTATATAGGATTTCTGAGGCTGTAAGTCTTTACAGGAGCAGAAAGCCTTTTATTTCTCCCATTTTTCTTTTCTGGGTCAGTGAAATTCAGGACAAAGAGGTCAGCTCAGAAGGCTATGGTGTTATGGTGATTTTGTTTTGTTTTGGTTTGGTTTCCAAAGTGGTAATCCTGATTGATTTTCTCAGCGGACACAGGACAATCATGGAGGCTTATTAGGAAGAAAGTTTAAGAAAATGGATAACTGTGTCGATAAGAACAAGGCCAAGAAAGTTGTGCCAAGGGAGCCCCCCCTCCCCCATTATGCCAATGCCCCTGCTCATTCTTTGAGGGCAAGACTCTCCTAGGAGCATTTCATTTGGGGAACTTAACCTATCCACCCTACAGCCCTGGTCTTATCCCTTTAGACTTAGACTTCTTTTTGTTTGCAAAACTCAAAGACCATTGAAAAGGCACACAATTGGAGTGTCTCAAGGATACAAAAGCTGCCATTTGACGAGGTGGAAATTGAAGGGTCAGAAAGATGCAAACCCCACCTTCAGAAACACGTAGTCCTACATGGAGAAGATGTCGAGAATCAAAAGCTTCACATTTTGGTATTTTTGTTTAATAAAGATTTCTATGATTTTTGTAGCCATAATTTTTGACTTACCCACATGAATTAATCTTGATGAATATTGGTAGAAATGATTGAGGAGCAAGTTGGAGCCAAGTTTCTTTCTCTCGTCTCAACAACTAATTTCTATTTTCAATTACTACTATAAGCCATGTGCTTGATATGATTTTATCTAATTCTTCTGGTAAGTTTTGAATTAAAATTAATTGGCAAGAATGGAATTGTAAAGGCATAGCACAAACACATCTAGAAATTGTCTAGGCTCAAAATAGATCACAGAAAAATTCTATTTAACATGGTGGTTTTCATGGTTACGTTATCCTATCATTCACTGTCTTGAACTAGAAGATCTGGTCTTCCATCTTGCTCTCATTTCACACACAGGATCAGAGGCAGAGGGAGGATGGCCTCATGTCAGGGTCACCAGGAGTGTCCCTGTGTGAGCCATCATATGTGGGCACACACGAAGAAGCAGGGAGGAGAAAAGTCCTGCCTTTTCGGTAAAAGGCGCTTTTGATCTTTCCTAACCACAGCAGAGCAGGTTTCCTGGAAGAAGCTCATGGGAGGGAAAAGGAAAATTAGAAGGCTTCATCTGAAAAGTTAGGGCTAAGCTTGAATTCCTAATTGCCAGAGGTCTTTTCCAAGCAGCACATTTGTCTGTGGTGTACCAGCCTTCAGCTGGGTGGCTCCTGGATCATGTCTCCTTCATCACCTCAGCGGATGGTGCCAACACCATTCATTCCAGGAATGCGGTGCCTATTCTCTCTGGTTGTCAGTTGAGCTGGTCTGGCCCTACTTAAGAAGAAAGTAATTAATATATTTTCTCCTATGTTGGCCAGTTATTTTCTATGAGCCACCAGGGATAGCCGTCTGCAAAAATATGCAGTAGATTGTTTTTAAGCATTTCTTTCTTCTTTGATGCCCATCATTCACCCTATTTTTCTTATCTTAGCCCAAATTTTCTGGGCCCTTATGTTTTCTTAAAACTACCAGGGGCATCTCTACCCTCATTTCTGTAGTACCTGCATCCAGCCAATAAACACGCTTCCTTTTGCAATTACCAGCTTTCTTTGAAAACTGACCAATTCTATGTCTAATTTGCCATGGCTTCAACAATAAGTAAGACATGTTTCCTACCCTTAGGGAGCCCGTATTGTCATGAGACAGAAAAAACAAACAAACAAACAAATTTCATTATCACAACAAAGAGGCAAAGATATGAGAAAGCGAGGAACTCTGGAAGCCATGCACGCGGGTCACCGCAGAAGAGCCTGGTAGACTCCTGTGGGGACTCGTTCTGGGATGCGATTTGATCCCTGGAAGACATGAGATATGCTCCATAGAAGACATTGTTGAGGAGTCCCTCCTTGGGTGCTGTAAATGATTGAGCACTCTGTGATCAGTGGAAATGATGGTTGTTTGAGTCCCAAATGCTCCTCTGAAGAAAGAGGTCGCAAACTACTTCTGAACTGATAAATACATTGAACTCCCTAGCGAGTACAGTCCTACTCTGACACATATGGGGTGGTATGAGTCACATACAATCTGATAGCAACTGGTTTGTTTTTAATTTGAGACGTGGAAATGTGTGTGTTTTATTCCAAAAGCTATGAGAGACCCAAAAGAAAACTATAGAAGAAAATGATAAGATCAGTTTTGCAATTGAGACAAGTCTCCCTTTTTAAGTAGAGGCAGGGAGTAAGACCACTTAGGTCATAGAAGACAGGGTGCCCTAAACTGAAGTAGTAGCTATGTGGCTAGAGAGAAGGGGGCTGGTTTGAGAGACATTTATTATTGTTGTTGTTAAGTGCCATTGAGTGGGTTCCAACTCATAGCAACCCTATATAGGGTTTCCAAGCAGCAGTGAGCTTGAACTGCTGACCTTGTGGTTCAAACCGACTTGTGATCCAGTGCTTTCTCCCACAGCACCACATACTGGACAGTATTACTCTGTTGTGATCCATAAGGTTTTCAGCGGCTAAGTTTCAAAGTAGATTGTCTTAGTCTGGAAGTTCTGCTAAAATCTGTCCACCTTGGATGGACCTGCTGCTGGCATAGCTTCCAGCATCATAGCAACATACCAGCCCCCACAATGTGACAAGCTGATTGGAGATTTCACAAAGAAGAGGAATGTGCAAAGTGGAACTGATTGGTAACTCACATTTTGATGATGATGAATGTACTAATCAGATTGTTTCTGTCTTATCAAAATTGCATCATATTGGTTTAATTTAAGATACATACTTATTTCATTATTTCCTAAATAATATTGATATGGCTGGTAGTTTTAGAAATGATGGTACATCAGTGGAAGAAATGCCCTTTTTTTGTTTGGAGAGGGAGTTAGGCAGGTTGGGTAAATAACCTCCAGGAATCAATATGTGTAATCTCTGGTCATTGTATTTACATGTGACCCTGGCTTTGCTGCACACTTGATTTTTTCTCTCTGTTTATTTATTTATTTATTTTTAATCTTCAGTCTATGTTCCCTTTATCTTTTAATTAAATTTTTTTAATCCCTCCTAATCAAGTTGGTGTGGCACTGTAGGATAAACTCTGGACCATAAGGTTGGTTTGAACTGCAAGATAGGTGGTTCAAACTCACCAGTCACTCCTTGGAAACCCTACACTGGGTCACCACAAGTCACTTAACAACAACAGTAGTCAAGCTTTACCAAAACCTTCCTTTTTATATGCAGTATTTTGAATGTCTTTATATACTTGTAATCTGAAAGGAAAGGAGTGAACATTTCTTGTTTTTTTGTTTTTGAATTAGATTTAGAGACTCTCTGCTACAGAAGACATATTGGGAGTGAGGTGGTTGCTGAACCAACTAGGCATCTCCAAATTCCATGTACTTACTTAGCAATGTTGGTAGAACTTAAGAGTTAAGGTGGGAAAAGTCAATGTTTTCTTCAAGTTAAAAGCTCCATGTCACCTGATTCCTGTTTCTATCAACGCAACCTTTCCCTATTTATTTCATATCCATTTCTTGATCTACAGCTACTAAGCAAAAGCTTTATTTTTCCCATACTTCTATCCCCACTAAAATTCATATTTTGTTTTGGTATAAGGGAATAGAGATAGCAATAAACGCTTCCCAAGAGTCAAAGAAGGGATAGCAGTGAGTATGACTAACTTACTACAGAACATAAAACCCTACATCTTACAGTTTCTGTAGTACCAATATAATGCACACACACATACTTTCACTGTTCAGATGATAAGGCATCTAGCTACCTAGTGAGCTTCATTCTGTTGTGGGAAAGAACAGATCCACTTGTTATGCAATGTGGACATAGGAAGTGGTTTTGAGTTGGATTTGGCATCTTTGAGATGGTTTTGGATAAGATTTTGTTATGAAAGCTAAACCCAAGTATGATTGCATACTGTAAGAATGCCCCATATTCATTGGCTGCTCAGTCAGTCTCCTAAAACCACAGTGAAATCCTGTAGAGTAATTGATGTCAGAGGCAATTTAGAAAAAAAAAAAGGATACAAGTTTGCTACTGAAAAATATGGAATGGCTGTGGGTCCTGATGCTGCAGGTGAGCCACACAATTGTCATAATAATGGGTGATTCTCAGTTCAGCATTTATGTATCTAGGATCACTTTACCCAAGTATCATGCTAGGACCCCAAAGAAACAATAGAAGACAAGGGGAGCAGTGAGAAGTCAGAAGACACCCACTCCTACGAAGTTAAGAATATGAGCTAGATCTCCCATTTGCTCACTCCATTTTCCTTTTTAAATTGAGAAATGGTGGATCAATTGAAATTATGTAGAAAAAGCTGTATGTTATTGTAGGTGCCATTGAGTTGGTGCCGACTCATAATGACCCTATGCACAACAGTATGAAACACTGCCTGGTCCTGGGCCAACCTCACAATTGTTGCCACATTTGAGCCCACTGATGCTGCCACTTTGCCAGTCCATCTTACTGGGTCTTCCTCTTTTTCTCTGACCCTCCACCTTACCAAACATGATATCCATCTCGAGCGAATGGCCAATCTTGAAAATATGTCCAAAGTATGAGAGATAAAATTTGGCCATCCTGGCCTCCAAGGAGCACTCTGGCTGCACCTCTTCCAACACAGATCTGTTGGTTCTTTTGGCAGCCCATGGCACTTTCAATATTCTCCTCCAACACCATAACTCAAAAGTATCAATTCTACAATCTTCCTTATTCACTGTCAAACTTTCATATGCTTATGAGGTTATTGAAAATACTATGGCTTGAGTCAGGTTCATCTTAGTCTTCAAACTGACATCTTTGCTCTTCAATGCTTTAAAGAGGTCTTGTGCAGCAGATTTGCCTAATGCTATACCTAATTTGATTTCTTAACTCCTGCTTCCCTAAGTGTTGATGGTTGATCCAAGAAGAATGAAGCCCTTGACAACTTCAATCTTTTCTCCCTTGATAAGAATGTTGTTTATTGGTCCAGTGGTGAGGATTTTTGTTTTCTTTACATTGAGATGCAATCTATACTGAAGGCTGTGCTCTTTGATCTTCATCAGTAAGTACTCTAAGTCTTCTTCATTTCCAGCAATCAAGGTTGTATCATCTACATATTGCAGGTTGTTAATAAGTCTTCCTCCAATCCTTATGCCACGTTTTTCTTCATATAATATAACTTCTCGGATTATTTGCTCAGCATACAGGTTTAATAAGTATGGTGAAAGAATGTAACCCTGTCACACATCTCTCTTAATTTTAAACCATTCAGTGTTCCCATGTTCTGGTCGAACAACTGCCTCTTGGTCCATGTAAAGATTCCTCATAAGGACAATTAAGTGTTCTGGAATACTCATACTTTGCAACGTTATCGATACCTTATCATGTTCCATACAACTGAAAGCCTTTGCGTAGTCAATAAAGCACAGGTAAACATCTTTATGGTATTCTCTGCTTTCAGCTAAGATCCATCTGACGTCAGCAATGATATCACTTGTTCCATGTCCTTTTCTGAATCTGGCTTGAACCTCTGGAAGTTCTCTGTCAATGTGTGCTTGTAGCCATTTCTGTATTACCTTGAATAAAACTTTACTCACATGGGATATCAAAGATATTGTCTGATGATTTCCACATTCTTTTGGGTCACCTCTCTTTGGAATTGGCACAAATACAGAACTCTTCCAATCAGTTGGCCAAATAGTTGCCTTCCAAATTTCTTGGCATAGATGAGGGAGTGCCTCTAGTGCCACCTCACTTTCTTGAAAGATTTCAATTTTTATTGTATCTATTCCTGGTGCTGAGTTCTTTGCCAATTCCTTCAATGCACCTTGGACTTCTTCCTTCAGTATCATTGGATCTTGATCATATGTTACCTCTTGAAATGGTTGAACATCAACCACTTCCTTTTGGTACAGTGACTCTGTGTATTCCTTCCATCTTCGTTTGATGCTTTCTGCATCATTCAATAATTTACCCAGAAAAATCTTCAGTAATGAAAGTCAAGGTTTAAATTTTTCTTCAGTTCCCCCAGCTTGAGAAATGTTCACCGTATTCTTCCTTTTTGGTTTTCTGACTCCAGATCTTTTCACATTTCATTTAATATTTGACTTTGTCTTCTTGAGCTGACCTTTGAAATTTTCTGTTCAGTTCTAGGACCTCCTCATTTCTTCCATTTGTTTTAGCATCTCTATGCTGGAGAGTAAGTTTCAGTGTCTCTTCTGACATCCATTTTGAATTTTTCCTTCTTTCTTGTCTTCTCAACGACTTTTTGCTTTCTTCCTGTATGTAGTTCTTGATGTCATCCCAGAACTCTTCTGGTCTTTGTTCTTTAGTGTTTAATGTATCATATCTGCTCTTCATATGATCTCTAAATTCAGGTACGATATATTCCAGGTCATATTTTGGCTCTTGTGGACTTGTTTTCATTTTATTCAGCTTCAGTATGAATTTGCACATGAGTAATTAATGGTCTATTCCATAACCTGCCCCTGGCCTTGTTTTGGCTAATGATATGGAGCTTTTCTACCATCTCTTTCCATAGATGTAGTCAATTTGATTTCTGTGTATTCCATCTTGTGAGGTCCATGTGTATAATTCCCTCTGATGCTGTTTAAAAAAGCTGTATAGAAAAGTGAAATTCAATAACCAACAGCATCTGATAATTAAATGGCAGAAAGAGGAGTGCATATTCATCTGCAAGAAGCTCACTGGTCTTTTTAATTCTTCCAAAATTAGAATGATGAGACGGTAATTTCTCTGAACTTCAATTTTTATCTTTTTACCTTGATATCCTCAGCACCCAGGACAGTTCCTTGTATATAGTTGCTTTTGTTGTTAAATTGGTTCTCCAAAGTTCATTGAAGTCATTGGCAAAGAACAAGGCACTGAGAATTGGTGGAATACAAATTGAAATCTTTCAAGAAAGTGATGTGGCACTCAAGGCACTCACTCATTTATGTTAAGAAATTTGAATGACAATTAACTGGCCAACTGACTGGAAGAGTTCTGTGTTTGTGCCCATTCCAAAGAGAGGCGACCCAACGGAATGTTAAAACATCGGACAATACTTTGATATCCCATGCAAGTAAAGTTTTGCTAAAGGTAATACAGAAGTAGCTGGAACCATACATTGACAGAGAACATCTAGAGGTTCAAGCCAGTTTCAGAAGAGGACGTAGAACAAGGAATATAATAGCTGACATCAGATAGATTTTGGCTGAAAACAAAGAATACCAGAAAGAATACCTGTGCTTTATTGACTAAGCAAAGGCTTTCAATTGTGTGGATCATGACAAGTTATGGACAACATTGAGAAGTATGAATACTCTGGAACAATTAATTGTGCTCATGAGGAACCTGTGCATAGACCAAGAGGCAGTTGTTCGAACAGAACAAGAGAATACCGAATGGTTTAAAATTAGGAAAGGTGTGCACCAGGATTGTATTCTTTCACCATACTTATTCATTTTGTATGCTAAGCAAATAATCTGAGAGGCTGGATTATATGAAGAAAAACATGGCATCAGGTTTGGAGTCAGGTTCGTTAACAACCTGTGATATACAGATGATACAATCTTGCTTGCTGAATGTGAAGAGGACTTAAAATACTTATTGGTGAACATCAAAGACCACAGCCTTCAGTATGGGTTGCACCTCAATGTAAAGAAAACAAAAATCCTCACCACTGACCAATACATAACATCCAAGTAAATGGAGAAAAGGTTTAAGTTGTCAATGACTTCATTTTGCTTATATCAACCATCAACACTCACGGCAGTAGCAGTCAAGAAATCAAGTGATGTATTGAATTGCATTTAAGACCTATTTAAAGTGTTGAAGAGCAAAGATGTCAATTTGAGGACCAAGGTGTGACTGCTACAAGCCATGGTCTTTTCAATAACTTCATATGCATGCGAAAGTTGGATAGTGACTAAGCAAAACTATAGAAGAAATGGTGCATTTGAGTTATGGTGTTGGGGGAGAATATTGAAATTACTCTGGACTGACAAAAGAACCAATAGATCTGTGTTGGAAGAAGTACAGCCAGAGTGCTCCTTAGAAGCCTGGATGGCCAGACTTCATCTTTCATTCTTTGGACATTTTGTCATGTGGCACCATTCCCTGAAGAAGGATATCATGTTTGGTAAAGTGGAGAGCAGGAGAAAAAGATGAAGACCCCCAGCACGATGGATTGGCATAGTGGCAGCATCAGTGAGCTCAAACATAGCAATGATTGTGAAGTTGGTCCAGGACTGGGCAGTGTTTCGTTCTGTTGTGCATAGAGTCATTATGTGTTGGTACCAACATGAGGGCATCTAACAACAACAACTATAGGGTTTCTGAGGAGATACTGTTAGGTTTGAACCACTCACCTAGAGGCTTGCAGTGCAGTGCTTATTTTACAGTGGCACACTATAAATGAATATGTGACTGAAAGTTGGTATTTATACAGAAGTCAAAAAACCAAATCCACTGCTGTTAAGTCTATTCCAACTTATCGTGACCAATGTGTTACAGGATAGAACAAGTGTTCCATAGAATTCTCTTGAGTATACTCTTTATAGAAGCAGGTCACCAAGCATGTCTTCTGTGGTGCAGCTGTGTGTATTTGAAACGCCAACCTTTAGGTTAGTAGGTGGAACACAAAGCATTTGCAGTACCTAGGGACCTACAATTACACAGGGACAGCTACCTATCACATTCTGACTATTCATAACGATCCCTATAATAATATAAACTTTGCTGACCTAGCATCTATATAAAAAATCAGGTTTGGTTTTCTGTAAAAGTTTAGAGAGTACATATTTGAGGCTTTGCAAGCTAAAAGGTCAAACAGAATATTATGTAGTCCTGGTGTGGTGCTGTAGCATAAGCACTGGTCTGCTAACCTCAGGTTGGAATTTCAAACTCACCAGCCATTCCTCAGATACCCTATACAGGGTCACTATGAGTCACAACTGACCCATGGGCAGTTGACAACAACTTATATACTAAGAGAAGAAACACATTTCTATACATATTTATTGATAAAATTAAAAACATAGCAATCATAATAGAATGTATTTTTTTTCTAGTGGAGTGAAATGAATGAAATTTTTGTTTTGAAAATTCATTTGGTTGAGTGGGGTTTCAAGTTAGTGTCATCTATCATCAAACTTTTATTGCCAATGTTCATTTGTTAATGCTGATGTGTAATGAGATTTTCATGATTTCGTTTTTTATATTTTTTGCATGTCATAAAATTATCCCATTTTTAATTTAAAAAATCATTTAAAAATGTAAACACCATCCTTAACTCTCAGATTACAATAAAAATAAATTTGATAGGTTGGACTCAGCCTGCTGCTTATCCTTTATGACCCCTGACCCATATCTACTGGTTTAAAAAAACATATTATTTATTCATCTATATTTTCAGACTGTCCTTGAGAAACTTTTGAGTTAGAAAGTTTGCATTTAATTGTACGATTTGTAATTTCTTATATATCATAAAAGTCCCTAAATTCAAGATCTAAGGGGCAACTATTGGTCTCTCACTATATGAAAAAAAGAAGAGTGTTGAACATTGAAGATGTTTGGAAACAATGACTCCAATTGACTAATGGAACACAGGATCATCACTCTCCATGACACTGAGATCAAAAGAACTAGATGGTGCCTGCTTATCATTGCTGACTGCTCTGAAAGGGATCACATTAGAAGATCCTAGATAGAGTGGGAGAAAATGTGGAACATAATTCAAAATTGAGAAAAATGAAAAAAAAAAAAAAAAAACCCAGGCTGACTAATCAGATAAAGACTGGTGGAATCCCAATACTACGGCCCTTGGTCACCTTTCAGCTCTGGAACTGAACTCACCCCCGTGGCTCAATTTTCAGTCGAGCAATAGATAAATCTACAGGGGAAACAACAACACTAGTGAGGTACACACACCATAGAATGGTCAACCACTCGGGATCAAAAGGGCAGCATTTACTTAAGGACAAAATTCAGAACAGGTGGGAAAGAAGGAGGAATGGAAGCAAGAACTACAGGGAGGAGGAACAAACAGTGATTTTACATTGAGGGGATTGTAATAGAGATGAAACGAAGTGTATAATTTGTTGATGATCTGCTCTGTCAACCTTCACTCAATTCACAATGAAAAGTTAAAAAAATGTTTTTGAGAGCTTTGTTTTGCTTTAAAAATGATACTTTCATGTGGGAATTGGTCTGAGAACCACCAAAGGGAAAAAAAAATCTTCTTGGCATCCTCTTGGTTAACCTGATATCTTCATCCCTACACTGAGGATGGTTCTCAACAAAGACAGGGCTTCATAAGAACTTCCTCTTCCTGGGATAAAAATACAATGACAAGGCCAGAATCCTGAGGATTCCAAGTACACTGGATGCCCCAATTTGAGGCTATTTTTTCATGTTGTCCTTTTGGTCAAAACTGCTTGCCATGCATCCTTGTGTTGTCAGTGGTACTCCCTGTTGTTGCTTCCAGACTGTCTCTCCTCCTTCCTCCCTCCAAACCCAGCTTCTTTAAAGTGCATGTGATCAACTTCATTATCCATCCTCACTCCTTGTTGCTCTCCTATCTCTACCTCCAAGTCCCTTCTCCTGATTCACTGTGTCCTCTGCACCTCGTGCTACCTGCTGTCCTGGCAATCGCAGCATAGACTGGTTGTTAAGAACAGACTGGCTTGGTCAAAGCCTGGCCTTTTCACTTATCAACTGTGCAACCTTGAGCAAGCCTTTTAGTCTCTCTGTGTTATGCTTATCTGCGTAACGAGAATACCTGTGGTAGGCCCGACTTCATGGTGTTTCTGGAGAACACCCTTGGCTTATCTTAATAAGAATCACCTCCAGTTCTCCTGGATCTTCTGGTCAACTCTGCTCAATATGTTGTTGTTGTTTTTCCAGAAATGGAAAACAACAATGAAAAATCCAGCAGATAGGGAAGATAATCAGAGCATTTTCTTCAGAATATTTAGAATTGATATGGTGAACAGACCAAGGCTAGCCATTTTGTGGTATAAGACTTTGGAACTGCAGATAGTCCAGTTTCTTTGTCTGCAGTAAGAGAGACTGAGATTGAAGAGCAGCTATAAAGAAGACCACAGGAGAGATGCAGAACTTGGTAGACTCTTGAGTTTCTGGTTCTAACTTTCTCTAAGGTCTTGATGCATTCAGGCCTTCATTTGTTCTCCTTGTTTAACTCCTCCTTGTATGCTTTTAGTCCAATTGTCTATTATTTTTGCCCAAATAAACTTGGGTTCTGTTTATGACACTTGCAGCCATATGCTTGGTAACAAATTCAGCTTTGTTGTGGTCTTTTGTAAGCTACTCCCTCGCCTGTCTGAGGCTCAGCTTGTGCAACAGTCAAGGGCACAATGCTGACTTGCATGAAAGCCTGGCACCTGGTCAGTGATTCATACTTGGCAGCTATTCACCAAGCTATACTTTGCCAAGTAATCCTGTTAGAATTGCTCTAATCCACTGATTAGAATGGAATTGCATCCTCCAAAGAGAAGGGCTGAATTCCTAACCTCTGTATCTGTGAATGTGACCTTGATTGGAAGGTCCTTGAGGATGCTATCAGTTAACATGAAGTAAAATAGAAATATTGTTGTTAAGTACCATTGAATCAATTCTGACTCACAGTGATCCTGTATACAGTTTCTGAGGAGTAACTGCTGGGTTTGAACCACTGACATTGCAGTTAGTAGTCTGGTGCTTATACTACAGCACCATACCAGGATTCCAATAGGATGGATCCTAATCCAATCTGAATGCTGTTATTAAAAAGGAGAAGAGACACAAAGAGACAGAGAGAGGAAGACCAGCCATGTGAAGATGCATCTACAAGCCAAAGAATGGATGTCTGGAATGACCAGAAATGACCAGGAGACACAAGAAAGGACTTCCTTCTAGACACTTTGCAGGGAGAATGACCTGGCTGACACATTGATTTTGACCTTGGTCTCAAAATCGTGATCTTAGAACTGTGAGGCAGTAAATTCTGCTCTTACAAGTCAGGATGATACCTTGTTAGGACCATCCAAGGGAAGGAATACATGTCTCATGTACTGTATCTCATTCTGCCCTGTGACCAGCCCTCTGAGGGAGAGCAGGCTGTGAATGGTGTGCTCAAAGTACCAGGAAGCAGAAAGCACCTCTTATGGGGACTCTTGGAAAACTCTCAATATAAGGTTAAAGGATTAATGAGCTTTGGAATCAATGAGTAACGAGAAGAGTGATTAGTGAGGCTGACATGGTCCCAGTTTCTTAGAGGTATGGCTAAGTCAGTCTCCAGGGTACCAATTTCAGTCTTCTCCATCAGTGTTTGAGCACAGCTTTTCACTGCAACTCCAAAGTAGACTTTTCTGTCATTTAACTAACCTATGGCAGTAGCTGAGAGGATGGCAGACAAAAATGAGGGAAATAATAGAAAGGCGAGAGTGATGAGCCAGCTCTTCTGGAGATGAGGAATATAATCACAGAATCAGCCTCCCCATCACAACACAAACACACGCCAAAACTAAGAGAAGAAGAAGCAAGCTATGATAAAATGTTAGTGTCAACTTTATATAGGAAAAATTACTCTTGGTGGCTTAAAAGTTATGAGCTGATTGCTAACCTCAAGATTAGTGGCTGGCTCTCTGGAAAGCAATATGGCGCTTCCTCAGAAGGTTGGAAATAGAAATACCTTATGATCCAGCAATTCCTCTACTTGGTATTTACCCACAAGAAATATAAGCCATAACATGAGTAGATATATGCACACCAATGTTCATAGAAGCACTATTTACAACAGCAAAAAGATGGAGACAGCCTACATGCCCATCAACTGAAGAATGGATAAACAAACTGTGGTACATACACACAATGAAATACTACGCTACATTGAAGAATAACAAGGAAGCAGCAAGCCACAGCATAACATGGATGAACCTTGAGGACATTATGCTGAGTGAAATTAGTCAGTCACAAAACGAGAAATACTGCATAGGACCACTACTGTAAAAGACTAAGAAAAAGAACCCATACTAAAGGGTGGGGGGATTATTTTCTGGTTATTGGGATGTGGGAGTGGGATGAAGGGATGGAGGGGAAAGTGTTGCACAGGGTAGGAAATAGACACAGGATAGTTTGGGTGCTAGGGAGGGGGGCAATACACAAGAAGGGAGGGCAATGGAAGAACAAAGCAGACAGGAAAACAATTAGGCAGGTTTGCATGGGCTAAGTGGGACAGAGGTAAATAATGATGTATGCACAACCTCTGAACAACAGGGCTCCAGGATACAGGGTTTGAGACATGGTTGGAATGGGCAAAATGGGGGAAATAATGTTAAGATGTTTGGCTGTCTTTTGAATCTTGTTTTCCCTGGCATAGCATTATAAAATAGACACTTGAGGGGGAGAGAAAAGAATAGCCAGAAATATCACCATAGAAAGCTTGTAAGTCAGTCTTCTGCCTATAACCAATTGTTGCTGTTGTTGTGTGCTGTGGAGTTGGTTCCGACTCATAGCAACAGTGTACAGGATTTCCAAGGCTGTAAATCTTTACGGGAGCAGAAACCTTTATCCTTCTCCCGCAGAACAGCTGGTAGTTTCAAACTGCTGACGTGAAGGTTCGCCGCCTGATTCATAACCACTATGCTACCAGAGCTCCTTATAACTGATTGGAATACCTAAAATGGGGCTACAACATGCCCAGTAAAGGAGGCTTCCTGTGAAGTCTCTGCATTACGTAAGACCACAGGTGGAATCTTGAACCCCATCCAGAATCTTCTGACATGGGGAATTGCCACTGTAAAGGAAGAGCAGACCATCTTGGAACAGCTAGAAGAACAGAAGATACTTCTTGAAAGAAAGACTGACAAGGAAAATACAAGACAATAATGGCAGTCTGACTGACCTACTACTACAAGAACAAGCAGTTACTCACCCAGGAGGCATCAAGGCAAGTGGTCAGGTCCCCTCAGGGTAAACCCCCTTCCAAGACTATGACTCAATGGGAATACACACCAGTCATGTGCTCTGACTGGTGACCACGTTGGTCACCAATAATGGGAAATGAGGGAAAATCAGCAGTGAAACTGTGAGCTAAGCCCTATCACGTTCAATAGACTCCTGTGAACCCAGGTGGAGACCTGGTTGGCCAGTAATGTGGAAAGACCTGGGGACTCTTGGGCCCAGAGTCAGTGACATAGCCACAGAGGACTAGAGTAGAGAGTGAAGCGTCCAGCTGGTAAGAAGTAAATTATGCACAAGAACACCCACACTTGCAGATAATACCCACGACCTTGTTTCAATGGCTGGATGATCAGAACTCAACTAGAAGAAGAAACAAGAGGAAAAAAAGACTGATCTGATACAATTTGATGAACTTGACCAACACCTATAGATGCAGTAGCTCAAAAGAAGAAACAAATCTTTATAGCGAGGATCATTCCCACTCCCTCCATACACAGAGTAGACAGGGATGGGCAACTTGGACATTGGCTACCCAAAATGGGGGGGCTTCAAAGGTAAGAAGTGACTGGCTTACAAACTTTCAAGAGAAAGCCTAGTTCCAGAGGGCATGGAGGAAGGTAGATTCTCCACTGAGTAGTATCCAATCTGTCTAGGCGGGTCTGATGAAAGGAGATGGGGATAGCACTCATGTGGTACAACAGTGAATAATTAATAAATTAATATCAGAACTGAGTGTGAGCATTAGAAATGTAAAGGTAGATGTTTTGTAGGAAAAGGAGGGGAGTGATTGATTTTGCAGTCCAGGAGAAGAAGTCCCTGGGACCATCAAGGGAGAAGAGCAGAGAGCGGGACCCTACCCAGAGAAGCAGTGACACCAGAGATGGAGTGGCTGGGGACTCTAGACTCAGATAGGTACAGGGGCTGTGTGCTGATGACTGGGAGGGGGACAGGCTTGCAGGGTATATCCTTTAGTTTGTTGATGATGCATGGAGGCGATTGTAACCATGGCAATGAAACAATATAGGATGGGATGAATATAAAGCTGATGTTCTCCCATGTAAAATATCACATAATTCACAATAAAACATAAAATAAAAAATTAATGGTTGGAAGCCATCTAGTGTTTCCAAAAGAGAAATACCAGGTGATCTGCTCCCAAATTCAGCAGTGTAGACAATCAATTTATGTTTTTGATATTTAAAATTTAACTTTATTTGGATGCACATGCACTGATATGCCTCAGGGTTCAGAACATCTGAAGACCAATTCTAACTTCCCTCCTAGCTCCATATTTACCTCTCACTCCATGGACAACAATTGTCTGTGTGCTCCCTGCAGTCACCTGAGCTATGATTATGTCTTTTATTCTTGCTAAAATCAGAGCAGGCAGACATATTCATGTGATGAATGTACTACATTCTAAACTTACGTGATGTCGAACAGTATTGTTTTAGTACCTGCCTTTGGATCTTTATCATCATAGTGGTGGTGGTGGTTATGTGCCGTGGAGTCAGTTCTGACTCATAGCGACCCTGTACAGGGTTTCTGAATCTGGAAATCTTTATGGGAGCAGAAAGCCTCATCTGTCTCCCACAGAACAGCTGGTAGTTTCAAACTGCTGACAGTACAAGCATTAACTGAATCAACTTTTGCAACAAATAGACAAGTATAATCCTGTGTGTTGATGATCTTGTAGTATTTTCTGATAGTAAACTTATAAAACAATATGGTCCACTGGCATCTTTCTCCCATAAGGAGCAACTTAGCATAAAATTCTGCAAAACAAAAAGTCATTGCATTTGGTAAACATTCAATTTCAAATCTCCTCCGGCAACAAGTCAATTCACTGTGTCTTTGGTAGAGAGTCAGTCACTATGATCACAGGTGGATTTATTCTGGTATTCAGGCATGTATTGTGTTCCTAATTCATCCTGATGGATCCGACAGGATCTAGTTATTAAAATAAATGTTTTCTAGTTTATATACTGATGTTCTTTTACAGGTGAGATCAACAGCTGGACACCCACACACCCACACCCACACTGCTGTGAGATAAAGCTTATTAGGTAAGACAAAGCTTTTTTTTCCCTATTGCCTGGTGCTGAATTATGTGGTTTCAAATAAATAAACAACCTTCAAAAAAAAAAAAATCAAACCTTTATTCAAAACCCCCCACAACTTTTCCTTTAGACTTTCCTGCTGTTTTACCTGTGCTAATGACTATAATTAAATTTTAATGCCTGGTATATTTCCATTTTTGCCTTAGAAGCTCGGAATCAGAATACCATTCATTGCCTGTGATAGAGATTGATTTTTTTTTCCTTGACCCTAGCCTCTAGACAACTTGAATTTCCTATGTGTCATTTGGATCACTTTGTGTTCATTGCTCTTTATTCCATTTTAGGTGTACATTTAACTTTTCAAATAATTTAAGCGATTTTTGAAGACGTTCCAATACATTTTAATAGCATATTTCAATAAAACATGATTGAGCACTCTGTAAGATATGAAGTTATTATCTTATAGCTTCAAATCCACCCTGCTATGGGTAAGCACCGGGGTGCTAACAGAGAGAAAGGTTGGTGGTTTGAACCAACCAGGTGCTGCACAGGACAAAGATATGGCAGTTTGCTTCCATAAAGTTTGCAGCCTTGGAAACCCTATGGGAAAGTTCTACTCTATCCTATGCAGTTGTTGTGAGTCAACTCCATAGCACACAATAACAACAGACTCTGCTTTGTGATGTTAGTTCTGAGTCTGGGTCTATGAAAGTTACATGTATACTTTGTCAACCAATGTCATGTTGGGTTCTGCCAGTAGAGGGCGGTAAAGGAGAGTGCAAGGTTTGAAGAGGAAGCGGAGACATTCTCCTTGGTTCCTTCTTCCGTGGGTTTCCTTCTACTCTGTGTTCCTGTTAGCATCAGGCAAGCAAGGTTTCTTGCTCCCAGAATGGTAGTTCTCTACTTGAAAAACAGCAGAATACAGTGTTCAGTTCTTTCCACATGGGCAGAGCACACTTCACAGGGGCATTGGTTAGTTGGCAGCCTCTCTCAAGGGTAGAGATCCTGGTCCGTCGGCATCCCTGATGATGGTTCTGACTTATAGCGACCCTGTACAGGGTTTCAGAGGCTGTAAATCTTTACGGGAGTAGAAAACCTCATCTTTCTCCCGTGGAACAGCTGGTAGTTTCGAACTGCTGACTTTAAGGTTCACAGCCCGATTCGTAACCACTATGCTATGGCAACCCTAGGAGCTCGGAAACACCAGCTGTGGAGATTCCGCTCTTCCGAGATCTGAGCTGCAGCTTTATAATGACCCTCCTCTAGATTGCTAAAATTTAAACATTCGAACATCTTCCTTGTTTTCCCAGCCAAAGAGTGGTAGTTTCTTCCTGTAGTTGTCACTTCTGGGAGACTTGATAGCTCTCTTTGCATCATTTTAGGTAGACAGTTAACACTTTTCTAACTAGTTAGTGCTTTTTTTTTTTAAATGTTTTATTGTGAATTATGTGATAGTTTACACTGGAGAACATTCGCTTTACATTCATCCATTGTCATGGTTACAATCCCCTCATCATCAAAAAATCATCAGAAAATCTAAGAGTATACCCTGCAAGCCTTCCCCCTGGTCCTCAGCCCACAGCCCTCTCCCTCTCTAGATATAGAAGCCCCAGTTGCTCCCTCTCTCCATGTCATCCTCTTTGCCTCATCTCTGGTGTCACTATTTCTCTGGGTAGGGTCCCACTCTCTGCTCTTCTCCCTTGATGGTCCCAGGGGCCTCTGCTCCTGGACTGACAAGTTAATAACTCCCCTCCTTTTGCTACAAAACGTCTACCTTTACATTTCCAACCCTCACAGTCAGTCCTGATAGCAATTATTCACTATTGTACCACATTGAGTGCTATCCCCATCTCCTTTCATAAGTCCTGCTCAGACAGATTGGATACTACTCCCTGGAGATTCTATCCTCCTCTGCACCCTCTAGATCTAGGTTCCCTCTTGAAAGATAGTAAGCCAGTCACTTCTTGCCTTTGTAGCCCCCCAATTTTGGGTAGCCAATGTCCAAGTTGCCCATCCCTGTCTACCCTGTATATCGAAGGGGTTGAAATGATCCTCGCTGTAAAGATTTCTTTCCTCTTTTGAGCTGCTGCATCCATAGATGTAGGTCAAGTTCATCAAATTATATCAGATTACTCTTTTTTCCTCTTCTTTCTTCTTCTAATTGAGTTCTGATCATCCAGCCATTGAAACAAGGTCAAGTGGGTATTATCTGAAAGTATGGGTGTTCTTGTGCATATGCCCTCACTTATAAGCTGAACCCTTCACTTTCCACTCTAGTCCTCTGTGGCTATGTCACTGACTCTGGGCCCAAGAGTCCCCAGGTCTTGTCACACTGCTGGCCAATCAGGTCTCCACCTGGGTTCACAGGAGTCTATTGAACATTGTAGGGCTTAGCTTGCTGTTTTTCCCTCACTTCCCTTTATCAGTGACCAACATGGTCACCAGTCAGAGTGCATGTCTGCTCTTGTATTCCCATTGACTCTTAGTCTTGAATGAGGGTTTGCCCTGAGGGGACCCGACCACTTGCCTTTATGTCTCCTGGGCAAGCAACTTACTTGTTCTTGTATTTGTCAGTCAGACTGCCATGATTGTTTTGTATTTTTCTTGTTGGTCTTTCTTTCAAGAAGTATCTTCTATTCTTCTAGCTGCTCCAAGATGGTCTGCTTTTCCTTTTCAGTGGAAATTTCCTACCTCAGAAGATTCTGGATGGGGCTCAGGATTCCACCTATGGTCTTATGTAAGGCAGAGGCTCCCCAGGAAGTCTTCTGGTTAGTGCTCCTTTATATTAAATGATCTCTCTTCAAACAACTTGTGTTTTCTGCCCCCTGACTGGCTTTATTGACACAGCCACTCACTATTGCTCAGGCAACATTCTCAAGTGCCAGTTAACAGTCAGGATCCAAATAAACTCCTCACTTCAGAAGTTGGTCTTACAGAGATAAGGCAACACACATGAATACATAGTATATTTTATGGTGACTAGAAAGACATATATTAAAAAGTTAGGTAAAAAACAAACAAACTAGAGGGAATAGAAGCAAATACTGTTGAATGATGATACATAGAGGAGATTGTAGTCATTGCAATGAAACAATGAGTGTAAAACTGATGTTGTCTTATATAAACTGTCACTCAATTCACAATAAAAACTTAATTTAAAAAGTCAGGTAAGGAAGAAGACAGTAACCAGGACAGTAGAATAAAAGGATAAGGAAAGACCTCTCTAGGAGCACATTTGAAGGAAGTATAGGATCAAATTTTACAGCTAGCTAGAGAAAAAGTCTTGCAGGCACAGGAATGAACAGGAATGAGATGTGCAAATGCCCTGAGGTTGAAGCAGACTTGTTATGGAAAAGTCAGTGTGTCTCTAGCCTAAGAAGCAAGGGAGAAAATGGTTGAAGGGGATTGTGGAGAAATTAGCAGTTGGAAGATATTGAACAGAGGAATGATAAGCAATGATCAAACTTTTTGAGCATCTGCTTTGTGCCAGGCAAATAATATAGCAGTGAACAAAGCACGTTTATTCTGTCCTAAGAAGACACATAAGGAACGTCTAAGTCAATATAGAATACTTAGATGATACATGTTATAGAGAAAAGTAAAGCAGGGCCAAGGTACAGAGAGTGCTAGAAGGAGAAAAGCTTGAAGGGAACAACAGAAAGGTAGAAAGGACAGGTGGGAGGCACTCACACTACCTCAGAAAAGCCTGGATAATGCTTTGGATCAAAGAATGGATGGGGGTAAAATCTATTTTTGAAATGTGGTCAAATTCTGGATTTATTTTCTTTGCAGGGATGATAGGATTTTCTGATGATGTAGACAGTCCCCTCTGCTCTTGGAATGCAATGCAGATCCTGATCCTGACTTTCTAGGTTTTCTGTGATCTAGCTTCCACTTCCATTTCTCACCCCCTTTCTGCCCATTTCCCTCCTATGCATTCTGTCTTTTCACACTATTGAACATTGATTTACCAGTTTCCTGAAAGAGTCAAGCTCCTGCCGACCACTGACCCTTAGCACATGCCATTTCCCCTCAAGCCCTCATTTACCTGAAACATTTTTTTCTTCCTTCTTTCAGGTCAGAGTTTATATTTCTATTTTTCATGGAAGACTTGTCTGTTTTCTATAAACAAGGTTAGATAGATACACCACTTATGAGCCTGACCTGAGGGTTGATTTGATCCTTTATAACTAATCAACTACTCAGAATATATAGATAGTTCTCATTTAGTCAAAAATCTCAGTTTAGGGACATTATTAACTCTGGTTTGCTTTCATGGACTCTTGGTTGGGAGAAGTCATAAGGAAAAGTCCTTTAGACCACAGCACAAGAGAACAATACCCAACACAGTAGAGATGATGGGCAGACATCTTACCATGCAAATGGATCGTTGGAATCTCCACTCCCCAGCATACACGGTTACAAACAAGTGTGTGGTCATGAAGGATATTTGAATGAATCACTAATTTTTTGTTTTGAAATGGAATGCGTCACCAGCATGGCTTAAACCCATTCTCCTTTTCTCAAAATTCAAATTTATTATATTTATTTATTTTAATGCTTTGTTTTAATTTCTTCCTGGTGGACACACAACAGTTTACAATCAGCAGCTCACTTGCCTGGTAGAGAAATCTTTTGCTCATTCTATTAAAGTGAAATGCAAAAAATACTACGTGTTCATTTCCCGAAATCTGGAGTAAATTTCTTGAAACCTAGGAAACACTCTGTGCCCATGAAATAAAGCCTCTTGGCTGGTAAATTCCCCGAGATTATCAGAGCAGACCTGTGAAGTTGAACTGAGAAGGTGTTTCTATTTTGAGAGAACATTGCTTTTGGCAATCAGTAGAGCCTTTTGCAGACATCTTTCTGAGAATGAGGTAGACAACTGATGTAAATCCATCATTGCCAGGAATAAAGGTGCATCCTAGGTGCATTACAGGAAGGATGGTAAGCCAGGCTTAGTTTGCCTTGCAAGAATAATTTATGGGTGGCACTCCCAGTGTGTCTAAAAAGCCTCTCTTCACATTTGTTTAAACATTTCTGCTGAGCTTTTCATCATTTATTTGAAGTCTACCTTTGAAATACTCAAAATAAGGTTGTTTTTGGACTAACCTCTATCTGAAATGCAGAAAACAGTTTTCACTTTGGCCCCGGTTAGAAACCACATCATGTATATTAATATGGTTTTCTCATTCTACTGCTTGTTTCTCAGTTGTGGAAAGGTTTGTATTAACATGGTCAAGCCAGTAAATCGTCATTTTTAGTGAAGAGAGCTAATTGTGTCCTATAATGAAGAGCTCTGCGCTTAATCTGTCGGATTTACGTTTGCACACAGACTTCCTACCGGAAGCAGACTGGCTTAATGAAAAGAAGTCTCTTTTTATAGAACGATTTTGAATGAGTTCTTTAAAAATATATTCTGGCAAATGATATTTTAGACAACTTAATACTCTAAATGTCATTTTGATTGGAGGCATGTAAACTCTTTCTCCTAATATTTACTAATCCACTCCACGATGTGACCTTTCCATTGGTTTTACCCACCACACTATTTCTTAGATGAAAAAAATATAGTCATCAACATGTTTTGTTATTTCCCTTTAGGATAATCTCTTTGTCTTATTTTGCCTAGTTGAATTCTCTGCTTCCATCAATCCAGCTAAAATCTCACTTCCTTTGTGCAGCCTTACCTGATTATGTTGATCATTTTCACACAACATTGTGTAGATTATGGAGTTCCCATTAGTGTGTGTAATGTGTGTTGTAGCTGGGGTTAATGGAGGAAACAATTTTCTGGCTGCTAAAGGTTTATGCAGCAACAAGAATTAGTTTGTTACTAGTCTTAATGAAAATGATCGGCACTGCACACATTTTGTTAGTTTGTGTCTTTGTTTTTACAATTATGGCACTGGAGGATAATTCCCTAGACTACAAGGTTGGTGGTTCATATCCACCAGTCACTCCTTGGAAACCCTATGGTGGTGGTTATGTGCCGTAGAGTTGGGTACTATTCATAGTGACCCTGTACAGGGTTTCTGACACTGTAAATATTTACAGGAGCAGAAAGCCTTCTTTTTACCCCAGAACTGCTAGTAGTTTTGAAGTGCTGACCTTGAGGCTAGCAGCCCAACTTGTAACCACAACAACATATAGTCATTAAGAGTTGGAGGCAACTTGATGGCTCTCAACAATAACAACCAGATAAATAGTGGTGTTGTTGTTCATTGTTAAGTGCCATCGAATCAGTTCTAACCCATAGCAATCCTGTATAGGGTTTCTGAGGAGCAGCTGATGACCTTGAACTGTTGACTTTGTGGCTATGCAGTGGTTTGCAGTTTCATTGCTATTCTTCAAGGTAGCAGAGTATTCCATTGTGTGTAAGAACCAGCCATTTGTCTTTGTGAAGGTTAACAGGACTGGGGTGTACCTTGGGGTTCATTTCAGTGGTACCTTTAAGGTGTGGACACATGACCAACTGGAGTAAATGAGTTCCAATTCCTAAATTCTTGGTGCACCTGTTGTTAAGAGAAGTCTTCATTGCACTGCACTTGAGGCTGTGAGGATATTACCCCTGAGTTACTAGGGGACCACTGTGATAAGGAAGGCTGCTTAAAAATGAAGCCATTCAGACAAATATAAAAATGTGTGAGATATCACATGCTGGTAATAGTGAGCATCTGCAGTCAATTGGGCTAGAAGCTGTTGTTGATGTTGTTAAGTGTCATTGAGTTGGTTGTGACTCACGGTGACCATATACAGGGTTTCTGAGGCTGTGAATCTTTGTGGGAGCAACTGGTGGGCTTGAACTGCCAACTTGGTAATTAGCAGCCCAATGCTTATCCTACAGAATCTTTGTGTGTTTATATGCTTCAAAAGCTCATGGAAAAATTCTGTTATCTTTTCATTCCATTTCCCCCTGAACTTTGAAGCCCCTTCATCATGTCTGTGCACTTATATGTGTGTGTATATACATACATACATATATTTGTTGTCATTGTTGTTGAACTGCCAACCTTGCAGTTCAAACAGCTTTGCAGTCTGGCATATTAACCCACAGTGCCACACCAGGACTATATATATATATATATATATATATATATATAGCATAACTGTAAGAGCTCTGAATAAATGCAATGTAATTATCCGTTCCAATCCTATAGAAGAGGAAACTAAAGCTGAGAGGTTTAGGGAACTGCAGTGTTATTAACAAATGGAAGCAGCACTGGAGATCAGGTGGGTCTACCGGAAGATGTATTCGTACTCTGCTCTATCGTAGACAGTGGTGTCCTGAGGGCTTTGACTAGACCTTTCATTAATACGAGTTGGCTTTCCCCATGATTCATACCCATGTGATTGGGTCTTTCTCTAGATTCACAAAACTTTGGTTAGAGTCAAAGCAATTTTTGTTCATCAAGAGAGCTGTTCGTCTTTGAGTCTGTGATATTCAGCGATCCCACATACCACTGCTTATTTCCATCAATTTATGCTGATTTTAAAAACACAGACAAAGCTCTGTAGACCATTGCAAACACACTCATATAAAGAGTATTTGAAATCTTCTGAGTATTCTTAGATTGGGTCAGAGGCAGTGTTGTAAGAAATCTGAATTTTATCCTTGAAATTGCCATTGCATTGAACTTTGGTTAGGAAAAGATTCTTATTTCAGGTTATTCCAAAGGGAAGGCAATAGAGATTGGGGTGGAATGACCAAACACCAACCAGAGAAGTCAATTATTCTTCCCAGACTTTAGAACTTCCTGAAACTCCAAATTTCCTGAAATTGCTATGAATTGGCAGACCAGCTGCTAAAGATTGCGTTCTGAGAGGCCTTTTTGATTTATAGTTAGAACAACTACCCATCTATTGCTACTGAGTCAGCGCCAACTCATAGAGACCCTACAGATAGAGGAAAACTGTCCCATTGGGTTTCCAAGGCTGTTCTAAGAACAGACTTCCACGTCTTTCTCTTGTGGAGTGACTGGGCTCCAACTGTCATTCTTTTGGTTAGTGGCCAAGTGCTTTAACCACTGCATCACCAGGACTTCTGTAGAACAACACCCATAATAGGAAAAAGAAGTGTAGTAGGCACACACAGCTCCAGACAGGTAAACTGCTCTGGTCATAGTCAGTGCCATTTACTAAGACCCAATTAACTAGATGGCCTTGGTGGCATTTTCGGAGAGGAAACTGAAATTCTCTGTCTGTAAGTATCCCCATTAGCTCAGTGTGTGTTTTCATTGGCCTTTGGAAACTCTCTCGGCCTATTATGGTTTTGTTGATGGCTAACAGCGTTCTTGGCGCTGGGTGAGATACACAAGAAGGTACACGATCCGCCCAAGGCGCTTGCAACCTAAGTTAGTAAAACAAATAACTTGCTATTAGTCTTGACCTTGCTTGAAATTGAGCTTAAGTATCAGTGTTGCTAAATTCCAGAAAGTTTCTATTTATGCCCCTTTGGGATGGGCAGGAACGATATTGGCGGAGCAACTGTATTGCCTCACACGCTTCCTTTCTTCCATTTTTAGTGTGTCTGTCTTTCCTCCACACTGCAGGGCTTTTTCCATGGCTGGATTAACCACATACGTGGTCTCTCAGCTTCCATTTGTTTTGATGTAATATTTGCTCTCACTTCAGTTCACAATAGCTGACTCTCATTTATCTCTATCAACTGCAGGTGGTAGAAAAAGTCCAGATAAACTCTAAACAAATTGTTGTTTTTTAATGTGGAAATAAATGTTTTTGTTTTTTCTCTGATCCACAATTGTATGGACATCTGTGGCATTGCAAATAAAATAATGGCTTTCATGTGAAAATCCAGCTAGGAAGAGGTTGAAAGATTGTCTGACATAGTCTGTCCTTGTAGCTGTTTTCCATTTTATGGTTGTTTTTGTTGTGTGCTGTTGAGTTGGTTCTGACTCATAGAGACCTTTGTATACAACAGAATGAAATACTGCCAGGTCCTGTGCCAACCTTACAATTTTAGTGGTGGTGGTGGTGTGCTGTGGAGTCTGTTCTGACTCATAGCGACCCTGTGTAGGGTTTCCGAGGCTGTAAATCTTTATGGGAGCAGAAAGCTTCATCATTCTTCCATGGAACAGCTATTAGTTTCGAACTGCTGACCGCGAGGTTAGCAAGCCAACTCGTAATCACTATACTACTATTGGGAGGGAAGGAAAAGAATTGCACCTCAAACTCTCTGATGTTCCTATCTTTGGGATGGTTGAGTGTGGAAAGGGTGGTATAAGATGACTTGTGGGGCAGATCCTAGAAAAGGGAATAAGAAATATATAACTTGCAAGTCCCTTTGGCTTACTGGGTTGGGGCTTTGGCTAAGTGGAAGCTTCTATGAGAAAGAATAAATAGAGCTGTTCCAAAGTTAAATTAAATTTTTATATTGCCCCTTGTCTGTATATAACTCTTGATTATAAGCATCAGCAGTGCATGATTTCAACTAGCTTTATAAGCATACAACAAACAAGTTTGTTTTTTATGTGCATATAAAGCAAATTGAGCTAATTCCAAAGAGAGGTGACCCAACAGAATGCGGAAATCATCAGACAATCTCTTTGATATCCCATGCGAGTAAAGTTTTACTAAAGGTAATACAGAAACGGCTACAATCATACATTGACAGAGAAATTCCAGAGGTTCAAGCTGGATTCAGAAGAGGCTGTGGAACAAGGGATATCATTCCTGATGTCCGATGGATATTGGTTGAAAGCAGAGAATATCAGAAAGATGTTTACCTGTGCTTTATTGACTATACAAAGGCTTTCGATTGTGTGGATCATGACAAGCTATGGACAACATTGAGAAGTATGACTATTCCGGAACACTTAACTGTGCTCATGAGGAATCTGTACCTGGACCAAGAAGCAGTTGTTTGAACAGAACATGGGAACACTGAATGTTTTAAAATTTAAAAAGGTGTGCAACAAGGTTGTATTCTTTCACCATACTTATTCAATTTGTATGCTGAGCAAATAATACGAGACGCAGGATTATATAAAGAAAAATGTGGCATCAGGATTGGAGGAAGACTCATTAACAACCTGTGATATGCAGATGATACAACCTTGTTTGCTGAAAGTAAAGAAGACTTAAAACATTTACTAATGAAGATCAAAGAGCACAGTCTTCAGTATGGATTACATCTCAATGTAAAGAAAACAAAAATCCTCACCATTGGACCAATAAACAACATTTTTATCAATGGAGAAAATATTAAAGTTGTCAAGGACTTCGGTCTTCTTGGATCAACTATCAACACTCATGGAAGCAGCAGTCAAGAAATCAGAGGATGTATTGCATTAGGCAAATCTGCTGCACAAGACCTTTTTTAAGGCGTTGAAGAGCAAATAGATGTCAAGTTGAGGACTAAGGTGTGCCTGACCCAAGCCATGGTATTTTCAATAACCTCATATGCATGCAAAAGCTGGACAGTGAGTAAGGAAGACCGTAGAAGAATTGATGCTTTTGAGTTATGGTGTTGGAGGAGAATATTGAAAGTGTCATGGGCTGCCAAAAGAACCAATAGATTGTTTTGGAAGAAGTGCAGCCAGAGTGCTCCTTGCAGACCAGAATGGCCAAACTTTGTCTCTTATACTTCAGACATATTGTCATGAGAGACCAGTCACTGGAGAAGGACATCATGTTTGGTAAGGTGGAGGATCAGAGAAAAAGAGGAAGACTCCCAACGAGATGGATTGGCCAAGTGGCAACATTGATGGACTCAAGTGTGACAACAGTAGTGAGGTTGGCCCAGGATCAGGCAATGTTTTGTTCTGCTGTGCATAAGTTCACTATGGGTTGGTGCTGACTCGATGATACCCAACAACAACAACAAATGCTAATTGAAATCAGTTGAGGAGGACTAATCTGTATCAATGAAAACAATTGAATTATCACTACACATGAAGGAGCTCTGGTAGTGTAGCCGTTACAAGTCGGCCAGCTAACCTCAAGGTCAGCAGTTTAAAACTATCAGCCATTCCACGGGAGAAAGATGAGGCTTTCTGCTCCCATATAGATTTACAGCCTCGTAAAACCTATACAGGGTCGCTATGAGTTGGAACCTACTCCAAGGCATGCTGCTACCACCATCACCACCATCATCACTGCACATGAATGAATTTCACAACCATATGTTGAGTATAAAAAGCCACACATAAAAATTCCAGGTTGATTAATTCCACTGAAGGGCAAAAGCAGGCAAGTTCATCTGTGGTGCTAGAATTGAGTGACGTTAGCCTTGGAGTGATGGCAAATGGAAGGGGGTTTGTAACAGGGCTGTTCCAGGGTGTTGGTAATGTTCTATTTCTTGGTCTGGGTGTTGTTATATGAGTGATATGCTCCCATTGTCATAGTCTATTAGAGAGGTTTGCATGTTTGTATGCTGTTATGGAGCTGTAGAAAACATCTAAAAATAGCTATATTTGCTTGAATTTTAAAATTAGCAGTTGAGTGACATTTCTAGGAGATAGCTGTAAAGTTTAAAAAAAAATTGTAAATGATTTCTGGCTACCGGAAATGGTGTTCTGGTGTGGCGCTGTGGACTAATGCACTAGACTACAAAATCATTTGAACTACAAGATCGGCAGTTCAAGCTCACTAGCTGCTCCTCAGAAACCCTTTACAGGGTCACTATGGGTCAGAACTGACTCAACAGAACTTAACAACAACATAGCAATGTCTTGGGTAATAGCAATACCTTGGCATTATGGGTAAAGAACAAGGCACCAGGAACTGATGGAATGAAAATTGAGATCTTTCAAGAAAGTGAGTTGGCACAGTAGGCACTCACTCATCTCTGCCAAGAAATTTGGAAGACAACTATCTGGCTGACTGATTGGAAGAGATCCATATTTGTGCCCATTCC
>NW_006408519.1:24092459-24099576 GCF_000296735.1 Chrysochloris asiatica
CAACAACAACAACAGCAACATACACCCTCATGAAAGTGCATTGAGTCCATATGATAAGTACTGGACTGCAAACCACAAAGTTGGCAGTTTAAGCCCATCAGAAAGATGAGACTTTCGTCTCGAACAAACATGTAAAGCCTTGGAAACCCCATACAGGATTGTTATGAGTCAGAACCAACTTGACCGCACATAACAACAATGCGCCCTTATCCTTATCAAAAGCAGTTAAGCCAAGCACCAGCTGCTCTTAGTATGATTTGGGGAGGAGAGTTATGAGGCCAGATTGTGGCAATTTCATGGTAGATGAAGAAAATGATCCTCATTCTTGGGTTTCTTCGATCTTGTGGTGTGTGGCAAGTACTGTCACTGGAATTTGTCACCTTCTCTCATGCCAGTGCTCACATGACCAACATATCAAGGAGGTGAGCCTATCTACCCCCATCCCCATCAGGAACAATGTTCTCGACCTCTTATAGGAGAGGTGTGGGCATTTGAGAAAGTATGGTTGACCTCTGAATATAAGAGACCAGAGAAAGGAGAAATAAGAGACAGGTTGGGGAAGGGAAAGGAGGGAATGAAGGGTAAAGTGGTGTCAACAAAGAGAAAGGCAAACGGAGTCTGAAGTCATGAGCTTCAAAGTGAACCCAACTAGTAATAACAAAATGGTGAGGTTATCAACACTGTCCAATATAATGGCCACTCAAGCAGAGCTTGCTTGCTTTCTGCTGGGTCTGTATCTTGTATCTGGATCATCCTGCAACCTCTGGTTCTTTGGACTTGAGCCAGTGGCCTGTTTTATTGTTTGCCTGCCTTCCTTTCTGCTAGGTCTGTCTGCTTGCCTATCTACCTGTCTGCCTGACAGTCTTCCTGTCAGAACTGCCTGCTGGATCTACCTCCCGATGTTGGTTCATCTGACCTGGACTTGGGACTCTCCCACCTCTACATCTGTGAGTCATTTCCTTGATATAAACTTCTCTTTGTATAGATACATAATAAGTTTGACTGATTTTGATTCTCTAGAGAACCCGGCCTAAAACATTTATGAAAAAACAAGTTGTTTAGCATATACTATAAGCCAAAAAATGGCTACTTGCTATATGCCTTGTTTTTATTAGTTGACATCAAGTTGATTGTGCCTCTTGGCAAGTCCATGTGTGCAGAGTAGAACTGCTCCATAGTTCTACAGAAAACTGTGGTCTTTTGAAAGCAGATCACCAACCCTATCTTCTGAGGTGCCTGTGGAGGAATTCAAACCTTCCATCTTTCAGCTAGTAGTCAAGTGCTTAACCATTTGTGTTCCCCAAAAGATCCCTTTGCTATATAACCTAAATGTTGTTGCTGTGTGTCATTGAGTCGGTTTGGACTCACAATGTAGGAACACAAACTGAATGCTGCAAAATGGCCACACATTGGTCAACTCAAACTACATCCCGTATCCTTTCCCCCTGTTCCTGTTCTCTAGGAAGGAGAAGACAGCCCCCTCCTCCTGCATACCCAAACTCTTTGTTCTCTAGGGAGGGGCAGACAGTCCTGGGTCTGGTGATTTTCCAACCTTTTTCTTGTTCCGCATACTACCATAAACTACCCTGATGTGTCTGAAACTTGTGTACCCAATGATATGAAAAGACTCTAGCCCAAACCTCTTGTGTGGAAAATATCACTGTCTGCTGTCACTGGAAACAGCTGTTTTTATGTCCCATGTAAGTAAGTTTCCTTGTCAGCAAACCATCTCTCTTATATTTTCTTTTCTGTAATAAACAAATGTCTCTCAGATTGGGTCCTGGTTGTTTTATTGGTTTCTCAACAACTATGTATGCAGAAGGCTTTCCCCTTCTGGGCCTGAACTGAAACAACAGAGTAACCCTGTATAGTGTTTCCAAGGAGTGGCTGATGGGTTTGAACTACCAACCTTGTGGTTAGGAGTCCAGTGCTTATCCTACAGCATCACACCAGAACTCCATATGACCTATAGAATTGTATTGAATTTTCATTTTATCAATGATAAAATTGAGCCATCAGAAGGATTTTGAACACAGTACACTGGACTCTAGTCTAAACCCTTTTATCTGAGTTCAATATTAAGAATAGTGTAATGTGTTGAGTACCTATAATTGAGGTACCTTTATTTTATCTTAAAGAATTTTCCCCTTCTGATCACTACATGCATCTATCTAAGTCCAGTTATCTGTGTCCATCTGCATCTGCTACTTGTTATTGGCCATGAGCTTATCATTCAGGGTTCCAGAGAAAGGACAACTTGGAGCAAGGTAAGACCACAACGGAGCCACTCCAGGCCACAGGGGCCCTCTGGTCACTCTGGTCTGGATTCATTCCTCTTCACCACCCACCCTCCCCTGCAGGGTTTATCTGGAACTGAACCAGTCCCCAAGGGTAAAGATAGGTCACTGGGCAAATGACCATGTGCCTTAAACTCCCGACCCTGATTTGTGTGTACTGGCTTTGAGACAGGATTTTTGTGGCTTCCTCTTACCCTGGTTTGTATTTAACAAAGATTAGATTTGTTGCACTCTTCTCACTGATACATAAAACGTTAGGCATGCATCATGTGATCATATCCCGCAAACCCAATAGACGATGGAAGTTGATGGAGCCATGTATAACTGACCTACTTGGGCATTTACTTCATGATTTTTCCCCACAAGAAAAGTGACTTGAAAACATCTTTGCAAACCAGTTTAAAAAGTCTTTTAGTATCCATGTTATGCAAGTATTACGTCAGGCAATTTTGGAGATGTAGAGATATGATGTTAAACACTCGAATAAGGAAACAGATGAGGTTAGACTGTCAAATTCTGTATTAAAAACTGTATTCGCTGCATGAAAGTGGTCAGGGTAATTAGGAAAGGGAGCTATAAAAGGCATATGTTAGGATGAAAGAGAAGGTGACTTCTCAGTGTGGGTATAATAATCTTTCCACTTGGACTCAGAGGGACCTGAACTCAGAGGGACCCAATGAGTGGCATAGAAGAACTGTGCTCCATATGATTGCCAATGATTGATTTTTCAGAATTATACAGCCAGGTCTTTCTCCAACATGTTTCTGGACAGACTCAAGCTTCCAACCTTTCTGCTAACTTGGTTGTTAACTGAAAAGCTGCACTTGGTTGCTAACTGAAAAGTTGGTGATTCAAGTCCATCCAGAGATGCTTCAGTAAAAAAGTCTGGTGATTTACTGAGAAATCAGTCATTAAAAACCCTACAGAGGTTGCTCACGAGTTGTGCAGAAGTGGAGGCCTGGGTGTATTCAAGATTCAGCTCCACCCATAACCCACCACTATGGCCAAGAAAGGCATTGCTGCGGAAGTGTAATGGATGTTCACATTGCTTTAGAAGAGGTGCTCAAGACCTCCCACATCCATGACGGTCTAGCACATGGAATTAGCAAAGCTGCCAAAGTCTTAGGTTCGTGCCAAGCCCATCTTTGTGTGCTTGCATCCAATTGTGATGGACCTTGTGTATGTCAAGTTAGTAGAGGTCCTATGTGCTAAACACCAAATCAACTGGATTAAAGTTGATGACAACAAGAAATCAGGGAAATGGGTAGGTCTCTGCAAAATTGACAGAGAAGGAAAGCCTTGCAAAGAGGTTGGTTGCAGTTGTGTGGTTGTTAAGGAATATGGCAAAAAGTCTCAGGCCAAGGATATCATCAAAGAATATTTCAAATGCAAGAAATGAGAAAACTAAAAACTTGGTTCTCAGAACAAGCAAACAAACAAAAAACACTAACAATTCACAAAATAACCCTATGGAGCACAGTTCTACTGTAGCATGTGGGGGGTTGGGGGGTGGTCACCATGGGTCAGAATCAACTTGATGGCAACTTTTTAAAAAAAGTGGGAGTGGTCATTTCTTTATATTTATAATCCAAATGCAATGATAATAGATGTTTTGTATAAAGGACATTTTCATTGGTCAAATAAGTTAAGAAATGCTAGCTTAAGAATATGTATACAGATTTTTTTTTTTTTTTTTACAATAAGACCTTTCAGAGCTTTAAAAAATAACTCTGTTTAAACTCTAAGAAAGAGATGAATTTTCTGGTTTCCTACATTTGTTGAATCTTGGAAGAATTTTATTATGTATCTTCTGGGATTAGTCTTCTCTTGAGACCAGATTGAAAAATGTGGTTTAAAGTTTTCCAAGTTCCTTTCCTTTCATTTCATGATATCCTTTCATTGAGACTTTGAAGAGAAAATCTAGGTAGCATCCTGTAGTGGAAAGGTACCCAGAGAGAGAAGCCAGGCACCTGGGATCATCATCCATGACAATTTCAGTTTCACTCCTAGAGAAAAGAAACCCTCTTCCACTGCTATCAACAAAGTGAGCCAACTTTAAGCTCATTGACCTAGAGACTGCATTTGCCAAAAGAGTTAAGTTTTCTGAGAGCCAGGGAACTCCTGGTGTGGCTCTGTAGGATAAGCACTGGACTGCATACCACAGAGTCAGCAGTTCACACCCACCAGCTGCTCCTTGGAACCCTATACAGAGTTGCTATGAGTTGGAATCAACTGAACAGCACTAAGCAACAGCATCAAGAGCCAGGGAGCAAATCCCGACATAAGTTCTTTATATACATATTCAAAATGCATTTTCTATTGCTTTTTCAGAACACTCAGCTCTGAGCCCTTACCTCATGGATCATTTTGTGTTGGCCTAGCTAGGGCAACCAAAGAAATGGAGACCAGCGCTGGAAAGTGGCTAATAGCACAGTTGGGTTCAATAGTCTTACTTAACAGATGAAGAATATAGTTTTTTGAAGTTTGACTTTCCCTTGGGCTATATAGGACTAGTTAATGTGAGAGACAATGAGGGGATTAAGGGGATATAAAATTCCCTAGGGGCACTGGGAGGTTTGATTCTCTTGGTACTGGGCTAAACTATGGGGAATGCCAGAGGAATTTCCTCAGCCTCATCCAGATCCACTTACTATGTCCAGGTACTGTAGCGCTCGCTCGAATTAACCACAACTAAGGAACTCTGGTGTGATGCTGCGGCTTAATGTGCTAGACTGAAAAGTCAGTTTGATATGCAAGGTTGGTGGTTCAAAGCTCACCAATCGCTCATTAGAAACCCTCTACAGGGTCTCTATGGGTCAGAACCGACTTGATGGTACTTAACAACAACAACAACAAGGAGCTCTGGTAGCGTAGTGGTTACGAATCGGGCTATGAACCACAAGGTCAGCTGTTCCGCGGGAGAAAGAAGAGGCTTTCTGGTCCCGTAAAGATTTATAGTCTCGGAAACCCTGTACAGGGTCACTATGAGACGGAACCGACTCCACGGCACACAACAACAACAACAACAACAATCTTATCTTATGCGAGGAGGTGGCTTAATGGTTAAGGCAATGGACTGCTAATCCATTGTGCTCTGCATGCATGGGTTTGAATCCCATCCTCATTGGATAATTAAGCTTACCTTTACGGAGTCCTGGTATGGCACTGTGGGTTAATGAGCCAGGCTGCAAAGTTGTTTGAACTGCAAGGTTGGTGGTTCAAGCTCACCAGCTGCTCCTTGGAAACCCTATACAGGGTCGCTGTGGGTCAGAATCGACTCGACAGCACTTAACAACAACAATAACAGCAATCTTATGTTTGGGGGGAAAATATTCAAGATGAACATTTTGAATTAAAAAATGCCATTGGTCTGTTTAGGGATTTACTTGGGTCTGTCTCAGAACTACACAAAAACCACAGACAGATTCTACCTAGATACTATTATACTGAGGGTCCCAGGAAATGATTGAGTTTAACACTTGAGGTTTTAGAATAAGGGCCAGGGAAAATGCACAGTGTTTCTAAACCCCAGACAATTTACTGTGGCTGCCACAGCTTCCACAGAAAGAGTTTTTCAATTGGTATATTTATACTTTCTTAACTTAGTATTGATTCTAAATAAGGAGAAAACCCATGCTTGATGGGAAGTCTATGAGTAAGAAAAGATGAATTAAAGTTTGTTTTATCTTCCCACTTTCCTTTCACTGTAGCCAAAAAAAGCCTTCCTTCTACAGACAAATGGGATGTATTCTAGAGGCAGCAACCCTGCTCTCAGAACAAGTAAATGATAAATGGAGCGAGAGTGCCCAGGGAAACAGGAGAGCAAGGCTGTGTTCTAGTGAACATTCATACTTCCTAATGCTCTCATCTGTAAAGCTGGGGAAGGAGACCTTCTTGAAGGTTCACAGCATTGGGAACTCTCCCCACTCAATGTGTATGCACCTACTCACACCCAGGCCTGCCATTGTCTAAACTTTATTCATCTCAAAACACCTGCTTTGGAACCAGGAACTGGGGAAAGCTCTCATTCTTGCTCTTTCCTTTAGGTCTCACAACAGATTGGATTTGCCACAAATATTTGTTGATTGATTATTTGTAGGACTGAGGAGGATCTTCTGGGAGAAGATGGGTTGAGAGAATGCTTGACTCTGACAGGCTTGTTTAGAATGGCGTTACTTTTTTATGGCAGGTGGTTTCTGGGGCTGGATATGGACCAACGTCATGAACACAGACCTGCTCATATAAGAGGAGTCCTGGTGTGGTGCTGTAGGATAAGTACTGGACTGCTAATCACAAGGTAGGCAGTTCAAAGCCACCAGCCATTCCTCGGCAACCCTATACAGCATAGCTGTGAGTCAGAACTGACTCGACAGCACAAAACTAATGTTGGACTCAAGCATGCCTTTTCTTTGTGAAGATATAGGTAGTTTGTAAGGAGATTATATCCATACTTTAAAGAACATTTTTTCCAACGTTCTGGAAATTCCACTCCTACCTATGCTATCAAAAACCTATATATACATGCTAACAAAAACCTATTTGCCACCTATTTTCAATCTCATGTCACACAACTATTCTCCTCTGTGAGTTGACATCACTGGGTTTGTGCTGTGCCATTTACTTCCTAGAGCCCTCTTTTTCCTCTTCTTTGTCCTCTGTGGATTCACTTACTGTCAACAAAGCAATTCCCTAATTCTATACCATCCAAATTCGTCTTTCTCTAACTTTGAGTTCCATCATAGTTTATTGGTATCTCCAATAGAGTGTTTATTTCATTTGACGTGACGTTATAGTGAAGGAAGATTAGTGAGAGAGTGGAC
>NW_006408519.1:24100601-24101688 GCF_000296735.1 Chrysochloris asiatica
CTGTTGTTGAATAAAGAAATAATTCCCTTGACATATTCTAACTTCCTATTATGCCTACATGGCTGCTACAAAGATTTCATGGAAAATCACTAAAAGACAAAAAAAGTAGAATTGCTGATAAGGTAAGCAGAAATAGGATAATATGATGATATGGTTGTTCCAGACTATTTATTCATCAAGTTAGCAGCTCCAGAGGTGATGCTGGATTTAATCAAATCACTGAGAATGTTCCATGTACTGGGCACAATGCTTGAAGGACAGTGATGATCTTGTAATGATCATTTATAATAGCAGTTGATAATCATTGAGTTCCCACATGTGACTGAAGGAGCCCTGGTTGCACTGTAGGGTAAGCACTGGACTGCTAGCCACAAGATTGGCAGTTCAAGTCTACCAGCTGCTTGTATGGAGCTCCTTTACTCTGTAACACATGTGCTTATTCAGGTGCAGTAGAGAAACTGACTGAATATGTGTTTGTGCTCATAAGGTTTTAGATGACTGATTTAAAACAATACAATACCAACAACTACTCTGTGGAATAGATCGTAGTACTGTCCCCATTTTATAAAAATGAAAATGAAGCCCAAGATTATAGATGTTGGACTCATATTTAGGCAGTTGGATTCACCAAATCCACTGTTACTACCATGGCGTGTGTGGTTTTTGTCCTCAGGGAGTTATGTGTTAATAGAAAAAAGACAATCAATAGCATGTAATTCATGCTGCAGTTCAGGGAAGGCTTAGGTGATTAGAGGTTCTATCCGATAGGTGTTCTGCCTTACATTTTCCATTGACTTCCTCAGTTACACTTGAACGTGTCTTAATTAGTCATTGATGAGTTTTCCCATTGCTGGCTCTGATTCATTTAACTGGAGCTTTCAACTGAGAGGGGAGGCGCCTGTCTTTGGTAGAGGTTAGTCATTGGCTGTCTGTAGGGTCTATGTGTGGTCTGCCCAATAAATCAAACACCTGATTGCATTTGGAATAATGCTGGTGGTGGCCCTGAAGAGCAACTAGATAGCCGTCTGCTAGCTCTAGTTTCTCTGGTCAAATTCTGCAAGCAGTGCACTATCTACTCTCACAGTTG
>NW_006408519.1:24102973-24104802 GCF_000296735.1 Chrysochloris asiatica
CGTAGCAACCCTGGAGGATAGAATAAATAGAACTGCCCATAGAGTTTTCAAGCATCCTGGTGTGTCGCTGTAGGATAAGTGTTAGACTGTTAACTGCAAGGTTGGTGGTTTAAATGCACCAGAAACCCTATTTGTTGAGTGCCTTCATGTCTGTTCCGACTCATGGTGACCCTATGTGCAACAAAACCAAGCAGTCCTGCGCCATCCTCACAATTGTTGCCACGTCTGAGCCCATTGCTGCTGTCACTGTGCAATCCATCTCATTGACGCCTTTCCTCTTCAATGCTCATCTTCCATTTACCAAGCATGATGTCCTCTCCAGGGACTGGTCCCTCCTGATAATGTCTGAAGAGACGAAGTCTTACCATCCTGGCTTCTCAGGAGTGTTCTATGTGTACTTCTTCCAACACAGATTTAATTGTTCTTCTGGCAGTCTGTGGTATTTAAATATTCTTCTCCAGCACCACAATTCAAATGTATTTATTCCATAGTTTTCCATATTCATTGTTCAACTTTCACATGCTTCGGAGACAATTGAAAATGCCATGACTTGTGTCAGGTGCACCTTAGTTCTCAAACTGATTTCTTTGCTCTTTAGCATTTAAAAGAAGTCTTGTGCCCCAGATTGGCCTAATGCAGTATGTCCTTTGATTTCTTGATAGCAGCCTCCATGAGTGTTGATTGTGGATCCCAGGAAAATGAAGTCATTGACAACTTCAATTTTTTCTCTAATTATCATGTTATTAATTGGTTCAGTGGGAGCCTTTTTATTTTCTTCACATTTTGGTGCAATCCATATTGAAGGCTGTAGTGTTTAATCTACATCAGTAAGTGTTCTATGCCCTCTTCACTTCCAGCAAGCAAGGTTGTATCATCTGCATATCGCAGGTTATTATTGAGTCTTCCTCCAACCACAAGGCCACGTTCTCCTTCATATAATCCATCTTCTCAGATTATTTGTTTAGCATATACATTGAATGTATGATGAAAGGATAGAACCCAGACTCACATCTGTCCTTAGTTTAACCCATTCAGTATCCCCTTGTTATGATCTAACAACTGCCTATTGGTCTATGTATAGATTCCTTATGAGCACAATGAAGTGTTTTGGCATACCCATTCTTTGCAATATTATCCATAGTTTGTCAAGATCTATACAAAAGAAAGCTTTTGCATAGTCAGTGAAGCACAATTAAACATCTTTCTGCTGTCTGCTTTTAGCCAAGGTCCATATGAAACAGCAATGATTTCCCTCATTCTATGTCCATTTTGAATCTGCCTTGAATTTCTGGTAGTACTCTCTGTACGTTTACAACTGTTTTTGAATTCTCTTCATTGAAATTTCACTTGCATATAATGTTAATAATACTGCTTGATGATTTCTGCTTTCTGTTTGGTCACCTCTCTTTTGAGTGGGCACAAATGTGGATCTCTTTCAGTCAGTTGGCCAGGTAGCTGTCCTCCAAATGTCTTGGCATCAATGAATGAGTGCCTCCAGTGCTGCAGTAGTTGGTTGAAAGATTTCAATTTGTACTTTGTCAATTCCTGGAGCTTTGTTTTCTTTCACCAATGCCTTTAGTGTAGCATGGACTTCTTCCTTTAGTACCATCGGTTCTTGATCATATGCTACCTCTTAGAATGATTGAGCATCAACCATTTACTTTTAATATAATGACTCAGTGTATTCCTTCCATCATCTTCTTCTTTTTAAAGGTTTTATTGTGAATTCAGTCATAGTGTACATGGGAGAGCATCAGTTTTATACTTGTCCTACCGTATTTTGTTTCATTGCATTGATTACAACCCCCTCCATGCATCATTATTTAACA
>NW_006408519.1:24106587-24141391 GCF_000296735.1 Chrysochloris asiatica
TTCTGCTCATGCTCATCTCTCTTGATAGTCCTAGGGTCTTCTGTTCCTGGACTGTTAGATTAACTACTTCCCGCATTAAAACTTCTACCTTGATAGTTGTGACCATCGCAATTAGTCATGATAACAATTACTCACTATTGAATCAAATGAATCCTATCCCCATCTCCTTTCTTTCACCAGAACCTCTTCAGTGGGGATTCTACCATCCCTCACACACCCTGAAACTAAATTCCCTCTTGAAAACTTGTTAACTAGCTACTTCACACTTTTTAGCCCACCCCACCCCCCATTTTAAGTAGCCAATGTCTAAGTTTCACATCCTTATCAACCCCGTATACTGAGGGGATAGACTTGATCCTTGATGTGAAGACTCCTTCCCTTTTGGTTCGTATTTTGAGCTACTGCATCCAAAAGTGTAGGTAAAGTTCATCAAATTATAGCATTTTATACTTGCTTCCTTTATCAAATGTCTCTATCTTCCTCTAGTCGAGCTCTGGTCATCAAGCCATCAAAGCTAGGTCACATGGGTACCTTCTGCAAGTTTGGGCATTCTTGTGTGTCTCTCCTCACTTTATATCACCTGGACGCTTCAGTTTCAGCTCTAGCCCTCCATGGCTAGGACAATGTCCATGAACTCAGGAATTCCCAAGTTCCCCTAAACTTTGGACCAACCAGCCCTTCCTTTTCTCTCTCCCATCTCAAGGTCAACAGGAGTCTATGGAATGTGGTGGAACTCGGCCAATATCTTCATTACTGACTTTCCTCCACTTCCACTCACATGTAGACCAATGCAGTTGCCAGCAAGTTTATACGCCTTCTTGTGTGTTCCCTTTAAGTTTCAGTCTTCCTTCCATATTCTTTTGATACTTTCTGTATTTTCAATTTTTTTTGCCTATTAAATCCTTCAATATTCAAGTTGAGGCTTGATTTTTTTCTTCAGTTCTTTCATCTTGAGAAATGCTGAGCAGATTCTTACCTTTTGGTTTTCTAACTCCAGGTCTTTGCATATTTCATTATAATACTTGACTTTGTCTTTTGAGCTGCCTTTTGAAATTTTCTGTTCAGCATTTTTACTTCCATATTTTTTCCATTTGCTTTAGCTTGTCTACAATCAAGAACAAGTCTCAGAGTGTCTTCTGACATCCATTTTAGTATTGGCTTTTCCCCCCTACCTTTTTAATGACCTTTTTTATGTGATGTTCTTGATGTCATTCCACAACTTTTCTGGTCTTCAGCCATTAGTGTCTAATGAATCTAATCTGCTCTTGAAATGGTCTCTAAATTCAGGTGGGATACATGTTTTATCTCTCATGGACTTATTTTAATTTTCTTCAGCTTCAGCCTGAACCTGTATATGAGCAGTTTATGGTATGTTCCACAGTTGATGCCTAGCCTTGTTTTAACTGATGTTATGGAGTTTTTCCACCATCTCTTGCCACAGATGTAGTCAATTTGATTCCTGTGTTCCATCTGTGAGGTCCATGTGTGTAGTTGTCTTTTATAATGTTTTTAAAAAAAGGTATTTGCAATGAATAAGTTGTTGCACTTGCAAAATTCTATCATGCAATGCCCAGCTTAATTGCTATCACCCAGGCCATATTTTCCAAAGACAGAGCTTCCATTTTTGATCCCAATATTAACATCCTAATCACCAGTAATTATCAATGCATTATTATTGCATGTTTGATCAATTTCAGATTGAAGAAGTTGGTAGAAATCTTCAGTATCATCAAAACATAGTGGTTGGTGCATAAGTTTGAATGAAAGTGGTATTAATCAGTCTTCCTTATAGGCATATGCATATTCCCCATCACAGTTGACATTGTACTTCAAGATGGAACTGAAGTTCATTTTGAAATGTTCATTTGAAAATGAATGTGATGCCATATCCTGGAATTTATTGTTTCTGGCATAGTAAACCATAGATTTTAGCATTCAAAATGCAAAATTTTCAATGCTAGAATATTTTATTAGTTCACTAATGTCTAGTATATCAATCTACATTCATTCCATATCATTTTTGGCAGCTTCCAATTTTCCTAGATTCATACTTTGTACATCCTATGTTCCAATTATTAATGATATTTACAGCTGTTTCTCCTCATTTTGAGTTGTGCTGCACAGCAAACAAAGGTCCCGAACGCTTTGTTTCATTCACATCATTACAGTCAGCTCTACTTTGAGGAGGCAGCTCTTCTCCAGTCATATTTTGAGTGCCTTCCAACCTGAAGGAATCACCTTCCATCATGATGTGAAACAATGTTCTACTGCTATTCAGTATTTTCATCTTCTAACACTAAGTCTGACCACATTCCACTGCTATTCATAAGGTTTTCGGTAGCTAAACATTCAGATGTAGTGTGTCCCACATTTTTAGCCTGTTTGGGTCTGAAAACTGATATCATTGACCCTGCTAGTACTTAAAATACCAGTGGCATAACTTTCTTCAGTGCATCAATATGTATGTCAAGAGAGTACGACAAAGTGTACAGAGTGGTCATCCTGTATTGACCCTATGACTGGCTAGCTGTGTGCTATCGAGTCGGTTCCTTAAATTACTCTACTACTTCATAGCGACCCTGTACAGACTTCTGAGGTTATAAATCTTCATGAGAGCAGAGAGCCTTTTCTTATTCCTATGGAGAGACTGGTAGATTTGAACTGTTGACCTTGAGTTTAGCAGCCCAGCTCTTAATCCACTATACTACCAGGGTACTTAGTGACCCTATGCTGTTGTTGTTGTTAAGTGCCATCAAGTCAGTTCTAGCCCACAGTGACCCTCTACAGGGCTTCTGAGTAGTGGCTGATGAACTTGAACTGCCAACCTTGCAGTTTAAACTGACCTTGAAGTCCAGTGTATTAACCAACAGCACCACATCAGGACTCTGTGGTGGTCATGGTTATGTGCCTTGTAGTCAATTCCGACTCATAGCAGCCCTGTGTAGGGTTTCCAAAGCTGTAAATATTTCTAGGAGAATAAAGCCTCATCTTTCGCTCATGGAATGGCTAGTAGTTTTGAACTGCTGACCTTGAGGTTAGCAGCCTGACTCATAGCTACCAGAGCTCCTTCCAGGTCTCTACAGAACAGAAGAAATAGAACTGCATCATAGGGTTTCCAGGAATCCTTGTGTAGCACTGTAGAATAAGCACTGGACTGCTCACTGCAATAGTAACACTTGAAATCCACCAGCCAGCCACTCCTCACAAACCCTCTACAGGTTCGCTAAGAGCTGAAACTGACTTGATTTAACAACAACAAATAGGGTTTTTAAGACTGTTCAGTTGTAACAGAAGCCAACTGCCACATCTTTCTCCCAAGGAGTGGCTGGTGAGTATGAACTGCCAAACTTTCAATTAGTTTCTGAATGCTTTAACTACACTGATACCAGTGATCTTAAATTACTACTTCAAGAGGGACTTTAGTTTCAGAGTGTGCAGGGGGAGGTAGAATCCCCACTGAATACTTTTTCTCTTAATTAGTTGGGTCTGGTGAAAGGAGATGGGGATAGGATTCATTTGATTCAATGGTGAGTAATTGTTATCAGGACTAACTGCGATGGTCACAACTATAAAGCTAGAAGTTTTATAACATAAAGAGGGGAGTAGTTAATCTTGCATTCCAGTAACAGAGGACCCTAGGACCATCAAGAGAGACGAGCATGAGCAGAACGTGGGACCCTACCCAGAGAAGCAGCAACACCAGAGATGGAGGCAGAGGTGATAACATGGAGAGAGGGAGCAGCTGAGGACTTTAGACTCTTGGAAACAGAAAGGGTGTGTTCTGGCAGCCAGAAGGCAAGCTTGCAGAATGTGCCCTTTGGTTGTTTAAATGATTATATATTCCTGAGTGTTTTTGTGTACGTCCCCCTGAGTTCTCCCCCCACAAACAAGCAAACAAACAAAACAGAGGGAATAGAAGCAAATACTGTTGAATGATGATGAACAGAGGAGATAGCAATGAAACGATGAGTGTAAAACCAATGTTCTCCCACGTAAACTATCACTCAGTTCACAATAAAACTTAAAAGAAAAATTACTCTACTACTGGGAATTGTAGTAGCCCAGGTAAGTGATGTCCCCCTTTGCAAAGAACTCTAACAGTACACCAGGTTGGGAATCTAGGAGAGTCTGCAAGAGTGTCAATGACAAGCAGTAAAGATGTGTGCCATCCTCCAATTGATCTGATCCTTTGGTTTGGGAGGAAAGAAGAAATCAAATGCTAGAGACTTCAGTGACATTAAGAAGTATTTGGGAACAGGTGTGTGACCATAGGGATGGGGGAATAGTGTCTTCCCAGTTACCCAGGAAATTGAGTTTGATATTTCCTGAAGTCAAGCTTTGAAGGAGGAGAGGAGATAGTGATATTTTCCTCTGAGAACTGGATATCTTGGTCTCTGTTCACGTAGACAGACATTCTCACTTTTATATACAAATTCAACATTGATATCAATTAAATAAAATAAAAGTAGTCATTTTTCGCTCAATGAATAAGTCTAAACCAGTATTTTTGTTTTGTCTGTGGGAAACTATAATAAAATGGAACCATCCTTCCAAATGCAGGTTGCACTATATAATTAAGTTGATAAACATGGGTGTAGAAGTTAGAACTGCATAAGCCTTTAACAGACAACACACGAGAGAGTATTATAGTTATCTATTGGTGAGGATATAATTCCAACCACGGCCAAAGGAACAATGTGCCCTTGATGATAGCTTATTTTCATGCTTTAGTGAATATGTAACTTTGTATGCTGACCTGAAGGAGTGTGTTTGCAGATGAAGATGGACCATATTCATTTCCGCTTTTGATACAAGTACTAGGAGGCATGATGTAAACCTCTTATTAATGTACCTTTTCTAAAGTATTGGTTTGTGTTTAGACAGACGAGAAGCACAAATTAAGATGCCTGCTCTGACTACTCAGTGAATGTAGTTTGGGCCTTGTAGACTTTTTCTTTGAAATGATGGCATGTCTTTGAAACAATGTAGTCCCATTCCATGATATATCTACTCCAACATTTTTAGTAAAGTGAGTTGTAGAATGTCTGCTTGGGCCAGGTGTCTCCCTCCCTGAAGGTTTTTGCCCTTTTCTAAGCTTTCTAGTCCTGGGAGTCCTCCGGTGTCACTGTAAAGTCAGCATCATTGGACTGCTAATCGCAGGACAACAGGTGGTCCAGAAATCAGAATCGAACAGGAGCCACTATTGACCAAAGTTGCATGACTAAAAGTTTAAGGGACGTTGAGGCCTGCTTGCTTGAGCAATTGTGAAGATGTGCAGGACATGCTCAGGGCACATAGGTGAGCAGCCACAACCTGGGACACGCTATGAAGGATGAGCATCTGTAAAAATTCAATATTTTACTCCTCTGTACCATGGGGCATGCCAGGAAGGAAGGGCACCCATAAAAATCCCATATTTTACTGTCTTGTAAGATGTTTTACAGGCTGGACTGGCTTACCCAATGCATTTGGCAAAACTTTCAAGGACTAACTTCTGCAGGGACAAAGGAAAACTTTAGTCTTTGGGAGGGGTTTGAACTAGGGTTCTAAAGAGCCACATATACTCAACATCCTAGAATACATTTTGTTTCTGTTTTGCTATAGGAGAAGCAACGTTGGTTTGAACCGCATGGTCAACAGTTCGAATCTATCAGCTGCTCCTTAGAAATCATATGCAAGGTCACTATGAATTGGAATTGACTGGATGGCATTTAACAAAAACAACACCAGCACCCTTTGTGATAAAATCCACTTGAAGATTTGCTGCACACATCTCTAATTAGCACGACCACTTCTGGGAAATCTCAGCCTACCCCTATGAATAAACCTGAGGCCTTTCCCCTCCTAAAGCCTTTTAAACCTCAGCACAGCCTCTGTACAGAGAGAACAGAGCATTGTCTAGGGTCCTCCTTGTCTCCTCTGGTCAGATCTTTTCCTTTCAATAACTCTTTCAATCTTTTGCTTGAAATCCTGTGTACCTTGTCATTCTTGGTCAGTAAAGATGAAGACCTTTCATTGAAGAGTTAGGACCCTTCTACACCTCAATTAAAAAAAACCCACCAGGCATTTCTAAGCAAACCTATACAGGGCCACTATGAGTTGGAACCTATTCTATGGCAATAACAACAATCATCCCATCTGGTCTTTGGTTGTTTTTTTCATTTTCATTTTTTAAATAACTGGCATGTTCTACAAAGCTCATAAATGTTGTTATGAAAGATCCATTGGGGTTCTGATTGAAACCACATACTATAGATGGACCCACTAGAGAAATGAGAATCATCTTTCTAACCAAGAATGTCTGCTCGCAGGGCGTGTCTGCCAGAATATAGTATTATTAACTGGTATTTGAAAAAAGGTTTTGGTTGTTCAACACACTCCCAGAGTCAATCCTGAAGCAAATATTTTCTTTTCCTTTTGTGATGCAAGTCACGTCTGACCCATTTCCCATGATATCAATCTGAGGACTTAACTAAGATCCTGGGTACCTGCCTGGTAACATTCTGTAAATACATTGGAGAAGACTTCTGTCTGCCTTTAGGTAGGAGGACAGATTTAGAGGAGGGTCCAGGAGCAATGATTCACCTGGGATACCCACACAAAATCAGTGTTAGAAAAGTCCCCGAATCCTGGGAGCCATTAGATTCATCACATTTTCATTGGAGACCAGTTTCTGTTGAAACCAGTTATGTAGCTCCATCTGAGACTATGCAGACGTAATTCCAAGAGTGCTACCCTATTTTGTCAGTTCTCATTCAGGAGCATTATCAGTAAAACTCAACAAAAATTCTTACAAATACATTGTTTGATGTCATGTACACCAAATTACTAGATGAACCAATTTACTGGCTACTTTTCCCCCCTTTCCTTTTCTGTTTCTTTACAACAGTATCTTGATTTATTTCAAAAGATTAGAGGAACAAAGTTCTTTTCTCCAAAGTGTACTTTTTATATATTGTAGTATTGTAATTCGTATAAATAGTAAGTAATCTAAACATTAAAAATTGCCTTGCTAAATGGGCTAAGTGGGACAAAAGTAAATAATGATGTATACACAACCTTGGAACAACAGGGCTGTGGGATACAGGAATTGAGACATGGTTGGAATGAGGAAAAGGGTAGAAATAATGTTAAGATGCTTGGCTGTCTTATGAATCTTGGTTTCCCTGGCATACCATTATAAAATAGACACTTTTTTTGATGGGGAAAGAAAGGAATAGCCAGTTATATCACCATAGAAAGCTTGTCTGTCTTCTGCCTATAACTGATTGGAATACCTACATCATGCCCAGTGAAGGAGGCTTCCTGCGGAGCCGCTGCATTACTTAACGGCATCCAGAATCTTCAGAGGAGAAAAGTTTCCACTTGAAGGACAAGCAGACCATCCTGGAGCAGCTAGAAGAACAGAAGATACTTCTTGAAAGAAAGACTGACAGGAAAAATACAAAACAGTATAGGCAGACCAACTGATTACTACAAGAACAAGCAAATTGCTCACCCAGAAGACATCAAGGTGAGTGGTTGGGTTCCCTCAGGGCAAACCCCCTTCCAAGACTAAGACTCAATGGGAATATACACTCTGATTGGTGACCACGTTCGTCACTGATAAGGGGAAGTGAGTGAAAAACGGCTATGAAGCTGTGAGCTAAGCCCTACAACATTCAATACCCTCCTGTAAACCCAGGTGGAGACCTGGTTGGTCAGTAGTGTGGTAAGACCTGGGGACTCTGGGGCCCAGAGTCAGTGACATAGCCACAGATGACTAAAGTGGAGAGTGAAGCGTCCAGCTGATAAGAGAGGGCATATGCACAAGAACACCCACACTTGCACATAATACCCACTTGACCTGGCTTCAATGATTGGATGATCAGAACTCAACTAGAAGAAGAAAGAAAAGGAAAAAAAAAGTAATCTGATACAATTAGACGAACTTGACCTACACCTATGGATGCAGTAGCTCAAAAGAGGGAACAAATCTTTACAGTGAGAATCATTCCCACCCCCTCCATACACAGAGTAGACAGGGATGGGCAACTGGAACATTGGCTACCCAAAACGGTGGGGCTTCAAAGGCAAGAAGTGACTGGTTTACAAGCTTTCAAGAGGAAGCCTAGTTCCAGAGGGCATGGAGGATGGTAGAATCTCCACTGAGTAGTATCCAATCTGTCTAGGTGGGGCTGATGAAAGGAAATGCAGATAGGTCTTTTGTGATACAATAGTGAATAATTGTTAACAGGACTGATTGTGAAGGTTGGAAATGTAAAGGTAGATGTTTTATAGCAAGGAGGAGAGTGATGAACTTTGCACTCTGGGAGCAGAGGTCCCTGGGACCATCAAGGAAGAAGTGCAAAGAGCGGGACCCTACCCAGAGAAGCAGTGACACCAGAGATGGAGGCAGAGATGATGACATGGAGAGATGGAGTGGCTGAGGACTTTAGACCCAGAGAGGGAGAGGGGCTGTGTGCTGATGACTGAGGGGGCAGGCTTGCAGGGTATACCCTTTGGTTAGTTGATGATGCATGGAGGGGATTGTAACCATGACAATGAAACGATGTATGATAAGATGAATGTAAAACTAATGTTTTCCCATGTAGACTATCACATAATTCACAATAAAACATTTTTTAAAAATTGCCTTGCTAAATAATTGTTTATACCCATCTAGTATTATCCTGAGTCCTGGTGTGGCACTGTGGGTTAATGCCCTGGGCTGCCAAGTCTGTTTAAACTACAAGGTTACTGGTTCATGCTCATCACCTGCTCCTTGAAAACCCCACTATATGTTGACAACCCCACTATATGTTGGAACTGACTCGACGGCACTTAACAACAACACAGGGTTATACTGAGGTGTGCTAGTTGCACAATAATTAAGCACTGAACCCACCGGGTACTCCACAAAAGAAATATGTGGCAGTCTGCTTCTCTACAGATCACAGCTTTGGAAACCCTGTGGGGGAGGTTCTGCCCTGTCCTGTGGGGTTGTTTTGAGTCAAGGTTGATTTGAGGGCCATGGGTTTGGTTTGCATTTAGTGTTATAGTACCCAGAATTTAAAACATGACATGAAAAAGCCTAAGATATATTATGGAATCCAATTGAATAAATCTGCAGGAAAGTATATATACTTTAACCCATTTTTGTTTAAAACATTTGTAGTATATACACACATACTTAAATATGAAAGAATAATCACTGAATCTTGGAGTTGAGAAGTATAAAATTACATTCCACTTTCTTCATAGTTATATCATTTTAAATGATTCATTCCAGGAGGCTTCAAAAAGTTCATGGAAAAATTCCATTATCTTTTCATTCTATTTTCTACAAACTTTTTGAAGCCGATGCATACATAAGGTTTATAACTAAAAGCAATAGAGATTTTATTTTGTAAAACACAATTATTGATTAACCAGCTTACTTCCGACACGAATCTTTTCTCTTTACCATAGGTACCTGAGGGTTGATTGCATTTAGGACCCACTCTACAATGGTATAAACTCCTTACCATGGCATTAGATTGTGTGATGGAAAGTAATTACATTGTATTAGTTATAGTAGCCACAAGTGTAGAGGTTAGAATTACTATACATTTTGTGGGTACACATTCAATCCGTGGCAGTAAGTATAGATAAGACAATGAATCCAAATAGTTGAGAAAGTGTACCCAATTAATATGAGAAATTTGCATTTTATAATGTTTCTTTATATTATAAGAGAAAGAAAAACATGAACAATGCCAATTAATTCAGGAAGGGAAAGAGCATTTCTAAGCTTGATAAAGCTTGAAAACCCCATACAGGGTCACTATATGTTGGAACTGACTCGACCGCATCGCCGCACGGGGTTCCCAAGGCTACCATCTCCACAGAAGCACACTGTCACATCTTTCACCCATGGAGACACTGATGGGGTTGAACTGCTAACTTTTTGGTTGGCAACCAAGCAGTGAAGTACATTTTAAGGATACTGTGGGGAACCACTCTTTGCTCTGGTCTGTTGCCTTCAGATCTCTATCCATTAGGTGGCAAGCCATTGCCTTCTTTCTTTAGGGAGTAGCTTCCTTCTCCCAGAGTCAGAGAAACAGCTCATGTTTGGGCTCTACTCACAAATCTTTGGCCCGTTGGCTTCTGCTGTCTTTGTATGAAGGCACCACAGTTGTGTGAGAAAGGTCACGGGCATTCTTTTCTGTTTTCCTTCTGTTTTTAAATGCTTCAAGATAAAAGTGAAATTTTGAGCATCTTGTTCATTCTGTAGACTTCTCCTGGACAATCAATCTTCTGCTGGATAATGAATTCATGATTGCGCAGAAGGTGCTGGGCAATTTTAGATTGTTTGCCAGGTTTTGGGAAGTAAGAGAATGTTTCATTTTCATAAATTTTTCATTCACACTTTGGAGGAAAAGGAGACCTCGATATGCAAAGCATTGTGCTTACTGGGCCTCATGGATTTCTGAGGCAGGTCCCAAGTCGTCAAAGCTTACAATGCTAAACCTGTACACATTTATTTATGTGTTGCAAATTGTAGAGTGACATAAATAAAGCCGTTGCTGCTATTGTCTAGTGTTATCACATGGATTTGGACTCAGAGTGACCCCATATGGTAGAGAGAATTGCCTCATAGTGTTTCTCTGGCTGTAATCTTTACAGAACTAAATCACTAGGTATTTCTCCCACAGAGCTGCTGGTGGGTTTGAATTGCCAGTCTTTCAGTTAACCTTTGCACCCTCAGAGCTCCTTTTAAAAGAGAACTAACAGCTTTGAAGTGGAAATAGCACTACTTAGTAACTTTTGAACCAAAACAAACACATGAATTTGTGATTAGATTTGTTGCTTGAGGGTAGCTGTGGGGATGAACAAAAGGACTCATAATATGCAGATACTAAGTTCCCTGCATATTCATTTTACTGTTTCCAATTAATATAAAGTCTATTTTTACTAGACCAGTAATATGCTCAGATAAAAATATTTTCCACCACAGAATTTCCTGTAATGAAAACTGGTCTGGCTGTAAGACCCAATTCTGGCCAATGAGATGAAAGCAGATTTCTACTGGATGGAGCATGTGGAAGAGCTATTGTTTCCAATTTGTTTTGTTTTTTGTTGTAGGACTAATCTCAACTTGTGAATTTCTCATTCTATGAGTTATAATATGGTTGCTGTATGTTACAGTTTAGGTAGTGTGTCAACTTAACTGGCCTGTGATGCTCAGTAGTGTTATGGCTATGTAATGGTGTAGACCTTCGCAGTTATGTAATGATATAATCATCCTAGTGTGGCACTGTAGGATGAACACTGGATTGCAAGATCAGTTTGAATTGTAAGGTCGATGGTTCAAATCTACCAGCCATTCCTCAGAAGCCCTACACAGGGCTGCTATGAGTCACTAAACACCAATAACAACATGAAATAATCTGATGTAGTCAGTCAACCCATTTTAAGAGGTGTTTCCTTGGGTGTGTTGTCTGTGTCCAATATATACGGTTGTTCTGCTAAAGCTCAAACGCTTTTGCTCTGTAACCTGCATCCGACTTCCAGTTCTTGGGACTTGGACCAGTAGCCTGCCATCCGATCAGCCAGTCTTGATTTCCTCAGCCCCTGCAGCTACATGAGTCAGGAGAAGCCTCTTGATTGATGCCTGACCCACCAACTTTGGAATGGCCAGCCTCTACAACCACATGAGCCACTTCCTTGAGATACACTTTCTCTCTTTCTCCTTCTTTGTTCTTTCATTGCCTTTTCTTCTCTGGAGAACTCAACCTAAGACACTCTACATCCTTCTGAGAGGAAGACAAGGGTTACATGTACCTACAACTAATAAAGTTCATAAAAGTCTTAGCATTTGAGAACTTTCTTAAGCAGCTGTACCAACCCTAAAATACCCATTTCTGGACCTTATTATAAAAGTGTTATAAAATCTCATTTAGTTAATCTAACCAACTCAATAGCATTGAACAACAACAACAATTTGGTTAATTTTCGGTAATCAGATTTTTGACACATGCAGTATCCTTACTGATACACCAAAGTTATGTATCTTCTCTCTAAAGGATAATAGTTAATTCACATTAGAAAAACTAGAGAGGGATAGAGAAATTCAAACAACATGATGCCACCCAGTCTGAAACGCTACTGCTGTGTCCAGAAGTAAGTCTCGTCAATGGAACCTCAGTGTAAGAGTGACTACTCCTATGGATTACCTGGCTCTCAGCAACAGCTCTGGGGAACTGGAACTATACATTTGATGTCAGAGCTTTAGTGTCTGCCACATGTTTCCAATCATCTCCACTCAGATACTGGGTCCACCATTCAAAAGTCAGCTTAGGCTAATTGGTAGACAACTCTTAGAGAACATGTTCCTCTTGAGTTGTTTACTATGTTAGTTGGAGACCACATAAGTCTTCAAAAGAAAAGTTCTCTTAGGGAACTCCCTTAAAGATCTCTAGAGTTCAATCAAGAAAATAGGCTTGTGCAATCCCATCTGGTATCATATTTTGAGTGTTTCTGTAACCATCGTGCACCTTTTTAAACCCAATGCGTAACTTCTAACCCTTTTTAGTAGGGTCTCTCATGAGCCCTAGTGGTACATAAATTTTCTAGAGCATCAAGCAGTAGTAAGTAATTAGTAGACCTGAGAAGAAACAATACTCTTCCTTCCAGATATTTCTTTAGATGCAAGGACACATAAGTATGAACTTTATGAACAGTATTCATAGCTCTCTGAAGCAGGAGAATACAACTCACAGATCAGCTGTCCCCTTGCTCTACATAGTCTTTATTTTCAAGGATTGCACTTTGCTAAAATTTCACCATACATCCATTAGAAATTTAAAGTCTGTACTTCTTCAAGTTTTCCTCAAAGAATCTATTTTATGAGTTTAACCTAACTTAACCCAAGATTTAAAAATGGTCACATTTTGAGACATGTGACTTTCTTCATTATTACTTCCTCTTTTTATCCTACTCTTACGTCCTTGACCATTTTGGGGTAAGCAAAAACATTGGCTTGGAACCCCTCATGTCAACGACAGTCTCTGAAGTAGGGTCCCTTAACCTTGGCATGTAGACACTTGGGGGCTGGACACCTCTTTGTTGTGTGGGCTATCTTGTGCATTGTCGTATGTTTAGCAGGATCCGTTACCGTCCCTACTAAATGCCAGTAGCACAGCCCAATTATAACATCTCAAAATATCTCCAGACATTGCCAAATATTCCCTAGGGAAAAACTGCCACAGGTTTTCTTTAAAAAAAAAGATTTTGTTTCATTTTGTAATACCTCTAAAATAATGTTTAATTGTGAGCCTGAATTGCATAACCATGATACAAAGCCTAGTGTGTGCAAACCCTTTGGTAGTCTTTATCAAATGTCATGAAGATCGTGGGGGCTCAGGAAGTGAACCATTCCCTCCAGCCAGGAAGAATGATGCCCAGTAGACAGTAAAACATTTATTTATTAAAAAAATATGTAAGATATTCTCCCAAGGTTGCGTATTTTACATGCTGAAAGAACTATCTTTATAATTTATTACTTGATAAGTGTTGAGTCTGTGACTAACAGCAAAAACAATCTATTTTGAAAAATAAATATTTTGGCAAAGATGCATCATGTCTTGTGTTTCGAAATTGAGGAGTTGATTGAATATCTCTAGGGGTCTAGAGGATGGGCTGAGTAGGAAGCTAGTGAATGTGTATCTATTACAGGACTTCCTCTGAAATGCCAGTGCCAAGGGGAAAACAAACACGGGTGGCCTCTCTTAGGGAACACAGAGTTCTTCAAATTTGCTTATTTCAAACAGACCCTTTGTGCTGCTTTGTTGATTGTGTGTGTGTAATTCTGCACCATTCATTACTTTTTTCTTAGGGAATTTCCTTTTTTCAAATAACATTGGAAATATTCTCTATTTTAGGAGAGAACGAAAGAAAAAAAAAAAAATCAAGTCTGTTTAACCCAAGGAAAAGTGAAGTAGGAGGAAGGTATCTTCTCAGTTCTTAAATAAAATTCCCCCTTCTGGTAGCGTAGTGGTTACGAATTGGGCTGCGAACCTTAAGGTCAGCGGTTCGAAACTACCAGCCGCTCCGCAGGAGAAAGATGAGGCTTTCTACTCCCGTAAAGATTTACACCCTCGGAAACCCTGTACAGGGTCGCTATGGGTTGGACCCGACTCGATGGCACTTAACAACAACAACAACCTTCCTTTAATGCTCACACCATCTCTCAGGCTGCCTCAGATGCTGACCAATGAATAAAAGCTAAGATTAAAATCAACATTCAATAAGGGGAAGATTTTGCAGGAGTTTAATCATATTTTTCTATATCCGTACATATAACTAATAATTCATGTAAATAGAAATCAGCTGCTCTAGAAGAAACATGGCTAGTGTACATAACCCTCCTACAGAGGAAGAGGAGTTTATGAACGCTCTAAAGAAAACTCATTGGACTATACTGCCTACTGAGAAATAGAGCAGACTGGTCTCCTAGTCTCCAGTCTTTGAAAACTGCTTATGATTTTTAATATTTGTATAGCACGGGTCTTGGTTTTGGCATTAATGCCTTTGAAAAGGCATGAAATTCCTTCTTTCTTCCCTGAAATCACACACTGAAATCAATTTGCAGTAGCATTTGATAACTTTTAGACAGAAAATCTACAGAGTTCCAAAGCTAATGACTGGCTTACTCTGACCCACCTCCAGCAAGCTCCTTGAAGGCCCTAAATGATCAGATTCCTGAATTGGGAAGACACTTGTCCTTTCTGTTCTCATGGACATAGTAGAGAGAGTCCTGATGTCTCAGGGTGTCTCCCCAAAGACAAGAAATGGTTCCTTAAAATGTTGAATGAGGAAGAAAAAAAAAAAAACTTGCAAAGAAACTAAGATGGATTCTTATGTCAAAGGCCTGAGTGAAATTGTTTATTATTCTAACATAGTTTGATTCATGAAAACTAGAGATGTTTATGAGCTACTCAATTGGACGTGCAGTTGACAATTCATTTAGGGATTCAGAAAATAATACCTATTCATAGAGACAAACTCGTTCTGTGGATTTTATATTTTTGTTTTGTTTTCAAGGACTAGCCAGAGATATGTTCTAGCCAACTATTGGATCAAGACTGGCTTGGTACCACAGAATAAACATCCAAATATATTTCTAGGTAACTTGGAAACAAGGTAATTGTCGCAATTATGTTGGCTTTATTATCATGCCAAATGGAGCCTTTGCATTTTAAAACCATGTTACCAACAGAATTTGACTCATGAGCTAGATAGACTTGACCAAGAAGAACTAGAAATTAGTTTCTATTTGAGCCCTAATTTTGATTAGTTATGTAACCTTAGAAAAGTCTTTAAATTTTGAATCCTTTGTTTTTCCCTATATACAATAATACTAAGCCTGTCAATGGAGCATGGTGGCTCTTCAGTACAAGCACTGGACTGTGAACCACAAGGTCAGTGTGGTTCTAACCCTCTAGCTACTCTGAGGGAGAAAAATGAGGCTTTCTGCTCCTGAAATGATTTACAGCCTTGGAAAGTCTATACAGGGTTGTACCTAGCAACAACAAGCCTATCAAACTCATAAAATTTCTTTGTGAATCAAAGGAGGAAAATACATATAAAAACTTCTAAATAGTAGAGAAAAACACAAAACTATATATCAAGGTAGTGTTAACTTCGTATGTTTTTCTTGGAGTTGCTTTTCAACTTGTAAACGATATTGGTTATTTAATTGAACCAATATTAATTTGTCATTTATGATGTCTGGTTTGCCAGAAAAAGAAAAAGAAGATCACTTTATCCTTTTCAGATTTGGTTGGCTTATCATTGTTGAAATGCAGAGGAGGTATGTATCTCTATTTACTAATGACTATCCTCTTTTAACTTATTTACGCCCCATATCCGAAGCTATTCCATGCCATTCATTAATTCATTTGTTTTACAATTATTTATCATCTATTTTGTGAGCTAATCAGGTAGGCACTGGAGATATGTATGTGGTTTTATTTAATAACAACTCAAAAGAGGATCCAGCAATAAAATATAATATTTGTTGTTGTGTGCCATTGAATTAGTTCTGACTCATATAGTGGCCCTCTATAGGGTTTCTGAGAGTGACTGGTAGGCTTGAACTGCAGACCTTGTGGCTAGTACTCCAGTGCTTATCCTACAGCACCACAGCAGGGTTCATAGTCTAGTATAAATAGGTGTTTTTTTTTAAGTGCCTTACTTTCCAGCTCTGCCTTTGGCAACCCCTGTCCCCACAAAAATAGAATGCATTAGCCTTTCCAAAATCACCAAAGCCTCTTGCTCTCCTTCCCACTCCTGATGACTTCTAGCTATCTAATCTGAAGCTGTGCCAACCCCAAAACAACAATGTGAGAAATCATTCTGATTTCAGTTCCCTATAGGCCAGCACAAGTATTTCCTTTGTAAAAAATAATTTGAATTTTACTGTTTAATCTCTGAAGACTCTGAATTTATTGGCTATGATTTACTATAGTTATTGATTTAGTCATTCCCATTACCAAATAATTTTGCTTCAATGGAAACAAACTTAATTAAATAATGTTTAATAGAAAAGTCTAGTTTTCTCTCCAGCATTTGACAGACTTCACTATAATATGCTTCTCCTGTTGCATTTTCAGGTGTTTAGAAGCTTAAAAATCCACTCTGTGAAGGAGTCTGAGATAAATATCCTAGTCCTAGCATTAGCACTTATAATCCTGATTTGTCACTTCTCCTCTGTGAGTTTCAACAGCATCTCCAGATTACAGAGGAAAAAACTATCAATCTGAAAAGTTGGTGTAAGAGTTAGAAGATGTTAGTGGAGTCCTGATGTGGTGCTGTAGGATAAGCACTGAACTATTAACTACAAGGTTGGTGGTTCAAACCCACCAGTCACTCTCACCATACCCTATATATAGAGGGTCGCTATGAGTTGGAACCAACTTGATGCCACTAACAACAGCAGCAAAAATATAAAAAAGTTTGATACATGGTAAAATAGCTATTCAATGTAATTTTAAAGTTATTTCAAATACTACTGTGTAGTTTTGTTCAATGGCCTCTGCTGTGGTAACTATTATAGGAAATGCAGAAATGAAAGAAGCTGTGGTAGCTTAGTGGTTACGAATCGGGTTGCTAACCTCAAGGTCAGCAGTTCAAAACTATCAGCTGCTCCATGGGAGAAAGATGAAGCTTTCTGCTCCAGTCAAGATTTACAGCCTCACAAACCCTGTACAGGGTTGCTCTGAGTCGGAACTGACTCCACGGCACATAACAACAGGGGTAAAAAGGAGGAATGGAAGCAAGACACAAAGGAAGAAATGGGATACAAGTTATTTCACTCTGGGGACTACAATAAAAAAGATGAAGCAAAATGTTCATGAATTGTTCAATGGAAAACTGATCAACTCAGTAAACCTATGCAGAAATGTATAGATATTGTCTCTAGCACTGATTTGATTGAGTTGATTTGAAAAGGCTCATGGGAGCTGATGGTCAGATTTTTAGGAATTTTGTGAGTCAGTTGACATGACATTGAAATTAACCACAATGGATGTATTTATACTGTTGAAATATACAAGTGATACAAATTGGGGCTTATCCCCACAAAGAACGAGTTATGAAATATTTTGCAGTATACCACTATTATCCCCAAGTTGCTTCCAGTCTGGCAAACATAAGGACAACAATAAACAGGCAGTAAATGATAAAACATAATGAAGTAACATAGAAAGTAAGCATTGGAGAGAAAAAGAAATTAAAGAGATCACATGAGTGGATGGCCAAGAGACTTTGGAGGAAAGAAATTTAAGCAACACCTTCAGCGACAGATAGTCTTTCAGCTCATGAAACATGTGTCATGCTAGGTACTCACTATTCCAAGAAAAAGGGGCAGAGTGGTGGATTTTGTTTCACTGACAATTCAAAGGTCGTGTAATGATCCTTTGGAAAGTGCAGTAGAAACATTTGTAGAGATTTAAAACTTGGGAGAAACAGTCAAACTAGTGAGAGAGTACAAGGGAGAAAGTGCCATGGAGATAACACATCGGAAGGAACAAGGGTCCAGGTACCATGGTGTGTGTTCATAGAACACACCCAGTGAAAGGATGTAGTTGTATTTACACTCAATCCACTGAGAAGTTACTTTCCTTGAGCATAATTTAAAGTTAATGTTAAAAAGAAGATCCCCCAAAGGTAAACCTTGTATTACTAACTGAACTTTCTAAAGAATGGGGCATTCCAAATAAGTGTAGTAACCTTGTGAAAGTGGCTTTTCATGTGTTATTCATGTTATTCATGTTTGAATTCCAAATACTTGTCCGCCATGAACTTGATAATAACTTTGGTGAATGTACTATCTTTTTGTCATAGGGAGATGCTATCTCATCTTATTTCTTTCTAACTTTCTCCCCTCAAATTAAGTGACTGGCACAAAGGTATCTTGGTTATTTATTTATTTATTTTTAAATTGAGTTGCTAAGGCTAGAAACAAGACTTTATATCATCTAGATTTAGTGTAGTCCTTTTACCATCATGCAAATAAATTAGCTCTACCCAGCATTGTTAAAACAGCATTTTACTTAACGCCCAAAGCCTGGCAGGATCAAGCGTACCCCTAATCTATATACCAGATTGTATGCTTGGAAATTCATGGGAAAAAAAGTTCAGAAACAGGATGATATTTCAGTCGTTTGTGGCTAAGAATTTAGTATTTTTAAGTTGACTTCTTTATATTAGCTGGATTTCCATGACTCTGTCCCCTCAGATGGCAGCTGTAATTATGCAGCAGTTAACAACTTCCCTGGGCCCAGCACATCCCATAATTAGCTGTGTTCTCTCCACAGCTTATGACTCAACCCCATGTGGTTCTTCTATATCAAAGGCAGGGTGGCCAGATTTTTTTAACCACAATATTTGAGCATGTAGTGGCAGATGGCTGCACAACCCAAGTGCATGGGTTCCTTTTGAAGAGCAACCTCACCAGAAACAAGCAAACAAACAAACAAAACCAGACCCTGAGACTTATTTTTGATAAAAGGAAAGAACCTTCTTGGGTATGTTTCGAAACACTGCATCATTATAAAATAAAAGCCTATCTTTTTTTTTTTTTTTTCTGGAAGAACTAAAATAGAAATAATTGAGTTAGAATTTAGAGGTCAGTCTTGATCAAGAAGTAGGGTACTTCCTGATCTCTAATCAGTGGTCCGCAGAGGTTTATTTGGCTGAAAGAAGCGCTGAATATCATGTAAGTATACCGTGGAAAGAACACAGAAGTAGGGCCAGGAGACTTAATTTCTTGTCTTTGCTCTGCAGCTAATTAGATACTTAAGGCTTTCTGAGCTTTGGTGTATCCAAATGCTTCTATCTGGGATCATTTATGCAAACCCCTATTATAAATGCAAGATCTTTTATTATTAGACCAGCGGAAAAGTAGAGGATCTCAAGGTCCCTTCTGCACATGCCCATTAATCAACATCTACTTTTGAAGAACCCTGGAGAAGAAAAAGACTCTGTGGGTAGCTGGGTAAGCTTATTACAGTCTTAGTGAAATTCCCCATCAGAGAGCCCCTTATTATATTTGTAATAACATATCAGAATGGAGAATATTTTATTCACCAGGATTCCATAGAGGAAAACAACTGTATTTGTTGAGAAAAGTACTTAGAATGGAAGGTTGGACCCAGTGGACATAAATATGAGTTTTATTGCTGTTTGCTAAATAAAGGAATGGATTTGTTTGCTACCCTTCAACAGAAAAATGCAAAAGAGGAGACAGAGACAGCGTGGAGTTAGGAGTCATCCCTGAATGATCTGCAGCTCTCAGATATTGAATAGTGTAAATTCTGGTATATTTGTGTGTGTGAAGATGGCAAGGGGTAAGTTAGAAGTGTGGTGAAGGGCCCACACATTCAGTTAATTAATACTGAATGTGTCTGAGGTAGTAAGTGTGGGTATAGGAATGAGGAGGCAGAGAGAGGCAGTGGGAAATCAGTCTAAGGAACTGGCAGTGATATTATGAGAGCTCTGGGTTCACAGTCTGGAGAATTGGACTTCACATCAAAATCAATAAATCTCAAAGGAGGACCACAGTTTAAACACATCAGTTAATACATATGATGTGTGTACTTTCCATAGTCTAGTTATTATGTCAAATGTCTTGTATGATTTTATTTAATCTTTACACTAGCCAAGTCTTAGAGAAACTAAGACTCAGAGAGATTATGTATGTTGTTCAAGGACACACAGCTGTGATGTAGTACAAACTAGATTCCAAGTATGTCTAACATTTACTTACTAATTTAATTCATTTAGTTATTCATCATATAAAAATGTTTTAAGCATTTTCTTTAGAAGACCTGAAAGGCTATATAAAGATGATTCCAAAGTGAATCTTGCCCCCGAAAATTTATTGTCTACCAGGAAGTATTGGATGAGGACAGAGCCCAATTACTAGAATAATTCAACAGTTTAAACCCACCAGCCACTCCTTGGAGACTCTCTACATGATCTTAGGAGTTGAAACTAACTTTGTAGTATTTATGAAGAGCAGAGATGTAAGCTTGAGGACTAAGGTATGCCTGACACAAGCTATGGTGTTTTCAATAACCTCATATACATGCAAAAGCTGGACAGTGAATAAGGAAGATCGTAGAAGAATTGATGCCTTAGAGTTGTGGTGTTGGAGGAGAATACTGAAAGTGTCACGGACTGCCAGAAGAACCAATAGATCTGTTTTGGAAGAAGTGCAGCCAGCGTGCTCCTTGGAGGCCAAGATGGCCAAACTTGGTCTCTCATACTTTGGACATGTTATCAGGAGGGAACAGTTGCTGGAGAAGGATGTCATGCTGGGTAAGGTGGAGGGTCAGAGAAAAAGAGGAAGACCCCTAATGAGATGGATTGGCCAGGTGGCATCATTGATGAACTTAAGTGTGGCAGCAGTGGTGAGGTTGGCCCAGGATCGGACAGTGTTTCATTCTGCTGTGCATGGGGTCGCTATGAGTCGGTTCCGACTCGATGGCACCTGATAACAACAACAACCGTAGTATTTTACAATAACAGTATAAGGCTATGGGCCACGTAAGAGGATTAAATGCTTGTAATTAATTACTGATGAAGATCAAAGCTCCATAGCCTTCAGTATGGGTTGCATCTCAATGTAAAGAAAACAAAAATCCTCACCACTGGACCAATAAACAACATTCTTATTAATGGAGAAAAGACTGAAGTTGTCAAAGACTTCAGTTTTCTTGGATCAACCATCAACAATCATGGAAACAGCAGCCAAGGAATCAAACAGCATATTGCATTAGACAAATCTGCTGCACAAGACCTTTTTAAAGTGTTGAAGAGCAAAGATGTCAGCTTGAGGACTAAGATATGCTTGACCCAAGCCATGGTATTTTCAATAACCTCATATGCATGCAAAAGTTGGAATAAGGAAGATCATAGAAGAATTGATGCATTTGAGTTATGGTGTTGGAGGAGAATATTTAAAGTGCCATGGGCTACCAAATGAACCAATAGATCTGTATTGGAAGAAGTGCAGCCAGAGTGCTCCTTGGAGGCCAGGATGGCCAAACTTTGTGTCTCATACTTCGGACATATTATCATGAAGGACCAGTCGCTGGAGAAGGATATCATGTTTGGTAAGGTGGAGGGTCAGAGAAACAAAGGAAGACCCCCCCAGCAAGATGGATTGGCAAAGAGGCAGCATTAATGGGCTCAAGCGTGGCAACAATTGTGAGGTTAGCCCAGGACTGGGCAGTGTTTCATTCTGTTGTGCATAGGGTCGCTATGAGTCAGTTTTGATTTGATGTCACCTAACAACAACAATTTCAGAGTTATTGAAGATCTAGTCCTACCACCATCCTCCTCCTCCCCCAGTGTAGTGAGTCTGTTTTCTCTTGTGGAGCTAGGAAACAGCTAATTCATATTCTGAATGTGACTCCAAGTCAAATGCTCCCTTGCTCAGTGATATTAACCTTGACATTGGGTTAACCTCATCATTAGTGTCAATACTTTTGGCATCTCCTTTAATGGCTTGTGAGATAACAGGATGTGATCACCTCAGAAAACATACTGGATTTTATTCTTCACATTCCCCAGTCAGCATTTCTCCTCTGTGAATTCCCACCTTGTTGATTTTAGGTGTCATTGAGTTGGCTCCGATTCATAGCAACTGTATGTACAACAGAACGAAACACTGCCCAGTCCTGCGCCACCCTCACAAATGCTGCTATGCTTGAGTCCATTGTTACTGCCATTGTGCCAATAGACACTTGTTTTTCTCTCTTCTCCCACATTCTTCCCCCTTATCTCTTAACGAACATCTCTACTATCTACCTCTACAACTTCCCTTCCAAACATTTTAACAATATGGTTTCCCAGTAAAGCCGGTCTCTCTGAGGAGATTTCTGGTTTTGTTGATAAACGACCCTTTCCCTTTCATATGGGATTACTCTGATGAATTTATAGAGACATTGACCGTTACTTACTAAGACTTCTCTGGGATCTCCATTCTCCAGCCTTCTCTCCTTGAATCTCTACCATCATGGTCTTCCACTACTCAGCAAATCAGCAATTCCTCTAAGCATTGCATAGAGGTGTACGGATGACACAGGAAGTCCAACTGAGCTAAATATTTCATGAGTAACTTTCATACAAAAAACAAAACAAAAACTAGAGGACCATTTGAGATGGTCTGGAGATTGTCATTTGTTCTATTTTCCCTGACTGTTTCATCCAACTTTAACATGATGCTTATTTTCCTAAGGGGAATGGGGCCCTTGCTTAATGTATTGGTATGATATTAGAAATGCAATTTAGTGTGTTGGCACTAGTACCAACTCTGAGGTCACAGAACCTGTATAAATCCTGGCTCTGCCACTTCGCAGTTCTCTGGGCAAGTGTTTAATTTAAGCACCCTGTGGCTCTGTAAGACAAGCACTGGATTATGAACCACAAGTTCAATATTCAAACCCACCAGCTGCTTCTCAGAAACCCTATATGGGGTTGCTAACAATCACCATAACACTGAGCCTCAGTTTCTTAATCTATAAATCAGAACAATAGCACTGTACTAATTCCATAAAGTTATTTATTGTGAGGGTCAAACACAATGAATCTAGATGTAGAACACCGTTGTTGTTAGATGCTGTTGAGAGTTGGTTGCGACTCACAGCAACCCTGTAAAGGATTTCTGTGGCTGTAAATCTTTATGGAAGCAGAAAGCCTCCTCTTTCTCTGCCTTTATATGGTGGTAGTGATGGGTATGTGTCATAGAGTTGGTTCCCACTCACAGTAACCCTGTATAGGGTTTATGGGAGAATGGAAGCGCTGGTTACACCAGACATACAGTGTGTGTATAGCATCCATCAAAGAAAACAACTCTTGCTAAAACATAAAATTCTCTAATCGCCACATTTCTTTGATGTTTTCAAAATGATGTTAAATGAGTTGACTCTCTTTTCATTTATATGGCATAATTCTGTAGGTATATAATGGGAGTGTTTACCATTGAATTACAAAGTCTGGCAATGTTGGAGAAGCCTAGGGTTGGTATTCATAGCTGGAAAACAACAACATCAAAACCCTATCTGTGAGTCCAAAGAGCCCACAGACTTTGTGATTTTCTGTAGCTTTAGAGCCCTGTTATCAGGTAAGGACTCTGTTGGGTTTATCATCAGTTCTGGCAACTGCTGGCACATGGTTGGAGGTGGGGACAGGGTAGACATGGGGGCTTTGTTACACTAGAAGAGATGATTCTTTGTAGCACAAAAGTGGATATAGGGCTTATCTGCACTATCTTTGTGGGGAATTAAGTAGGGGGTCCACAAGGACATGTACTGAAGAGCTCATGAGTAATACTGAATTTAATAAAGCTTGCACGTATGGAAGCATTTCACATTTATCTTTGTGTATTACAAGACACAGGAACTGACTTTTCTCATTTCTTTTTAAACTTGAGATTACTGGTATATTACTAGGGTAGGGTTAGAAAAAAATGATCAAGAAATAAGTGATTACTGTCAGTCATTGAGCATTTATTATGTGCAAAAAACCAAACCCACAATTACAGACAGTGCGAATTTCAGTGGGGTTAAGTGATTTGATTACGTTTTAAAAATTAAGAAGTAACTTCCAAGAATCCATCAGTTCAGTAGGTTTGTTCCACCCAAAACATATACCCTATGAATTATTTTGTGGTAGCATTTATCATTTTTTCCTATCTGTTTCAAAATCTTTTTTTACCAATGCCTTATATTTAACCTGCGGCCATCCAGCTTATTCCAACTCATAACCACCCTACAGGACAAAATAGAATCGTCTCAGAGGGTTCCCAAGGTTGTGAATCTTTACAGAATTAGACTGAGAATCATGTTCCCAGGGAGGGGCTGTTGAGTTCCAACCACTGACCTTTTGCTTAGCAGTTGATTGCTTGACCACTGTGCCATCGAGATGTATAGATTTCTCAACTTCTTCTCTATAGTAGAGTAGCTTTTCAAGATAGCTTCTAAAATCCTTTTGTATGAAAGAAAGTGATTCTACAAAACTGAATACTTCTTAGAAGAGCAAGGATAATACTGATGTCTGTTATATTGAGAAATCTGAATCAAACAGATTCAAGAGAAGAATAGAAAAGAAAGAGATAGTATCACCCAGACAAAAGAAAATGATCTGATTTTAAAAGTAGGCATACTTCAAGATATGAAACCATGTATTTGTGTAGTTCCAAGTGTCCATCACACTGTTTAGCAGAAAATAAGCCTTTAATGGAATTCTATTCAATAGCTAGCATTTGAACATCTCAAAAATTTTGTTTTCATGCCTTACATTGTGTTACAATGTAAACAAATGAACAACAACAACAAAACACAAGATTGAACTCGTCTTCAAACATGTAACATAGACCAGTTAATTAGAGAAAATGAGATTATGTTTAATTGAAATTTTGTTGCATTAAAAGATGGGAACTCTGAGTTTACATGAATTATCTTCTTTTCTGTAATAATTATTCCTATTTTATTGGCAAATAAGTAGATTGAGAAAGACGCAATGGATTCCCTAAGGATATATGAGTTAGTTGAGTAAATGGACATGATTCTAACCTTTCAACTTAACCAGCTATAAAAACAAAAACTAAACAACTTTTTAGATTCCGACTCATGGAGACCCCAAGTAAGTCACAGTAGTATTGGGATCCATAGATATTTGTTGTTGTTCTCATTTTTAGGGCTTATGTGATTATTCCCTATCTTTTAAAATTATGTTTTATAAGCTAGTCTATTATTTCACTAAAAGATGACCTGCAGAAATAGCTTCAACTTCATGTTCAAAGGTAATAATCTCTGAGTTTCTCTAGCCTCTATTGGTCCAGTAGGTCTGGCCTCTTAAAAACCTGAGTTTGTTATACATTTTTCTTTTCTATTATGTCCCTGATCAAAACAATTGGTAACTGGGTACCATCTAGTTCTGGTCTCACATTAGGAGGGGCTGTGGTTCATGTGGGCTACTAGTCTTAGGGAGCAGTTCCTTCATTGATTCTTTGATTTCTCTCATTCCTTTTGCTCCATAGTTGTACCTTAGGTGGCTACTCCCACCCCTACTCAGCCAAGTAAGAAGTAGAACATTATCTTTGTTAACTGTTGTGTCAACTAAGTTGTCCCCTGATACTATAGTCCCAAATTTCTAACCCTGCAAATCTATCCTATAAGTTTTGATACATTTAGGAAGCATGCATAACTATGGCCCCCTATGTTTGTTATGTTTGTGACTAAATATGACACACATACAACAAATTTTCGGATACACCTACCTACAAATACTCTTACAAAGGCCCGTGCATTTACTTGCATATGCTTTCTATACATGAACTTGTATCTATAGCTATCTATGTAACCACACATATGTTTTGTTTGGTTGTTTTATTGTTACTGCAAAACTGTATAAGGGGGCTTTCAAAAACTCATGGAAAAATAGAATCAGAAAACAATGGAATTTTTCCAGGAACTTTTTGAAGCCTCCTTGTATATGTCATAGCTTTTAGTGTGATTGTCCCTTTTTCTTGTGTACTTCTTAGTTTTAGTTTTAACTTTTAAGTGCTAGAGCCATTTTGAGTTAGATTTTATGCAAGGTGTGAGGATTAGATCCTGTGCATGGATATTGCATTTTGCCCACACTATTGGCTTATATGGGAGATTGTAGAAGAATTGATGCATTTGAATTATGGTGTTGAAGAAGAATACTGAAAGTGCCATGGGCTGCCAGAAAAACAAATATATCTGTGGTGGAAGAAGTATAGCCAGACTTTGTATCTCATATTTCAGACATGTTTTCAGGAGAGACCAGTTTCTGGAGAAGGACATCCTTGAAAACAAGGAAGATTTACAACTAGATGGATTGGCAGAATGGCAGCAGAAATGGATGCAAGCTTAACAACAATTGTGAAGATGGAGCAGGACCAAGCTTGCGCTGTTGTACACAGGGTCACGATGAGTCAGAAGTCACTCAATGGAACCTAATGGCAACAAAAACATTTGTTAAAGAGACTGTTTCTTCTCCATTGAATGGACTTGGACCGTTTGTTGAAGATACATTGCCCATAGATGGAGAGGTTTACTTCTTCTTTCTCAATTCTCTTCCATTGGTCTATGCATTGCTTTATAAGTAGCAGGCTATTTTTATTTCTGTAGTGGTATAGTAAATACTGAAATTAGGAAGTGGAAGGTCCCCTAGTTTCTTCTTTTGCTTTAGCTTCTTTTTGGGGCCTCCTTCCTTTTCATATAAAGTTGGAGATTAGTATTTCCATTTCATATAGGAATGTTTTTGGGATTTAGATCAGAATTGTATTATATCTACAGATAGCTTTTGGTAGTCCATATGTTTTTCTAATGTTTGTTTTTTTTCATAAGTAGATCACCAAGGCCTTTCTTTTGTAGCACCACTGGTTGGACTCAGACCTGCAACCTTTTGGTTAGCATCAAGTGCATTAACTACTTGGACTACCCAGGAACTGTAGCTTTATTGATTGTAAATTCAATTCTTTCCACTACACCATACTCTCTTAGCGCCAAAATACAGCTCTGAAGTTCAAACTGCCTTCATCCTTGCAAAGCTTATTTATAGATAAAGAATCATAACTGTGGAGTCCTGGTGTGGCGCTGTGGGTTAATGCGCCAGACTGCAAAGCCGTTTGAACTGCAAGGTCAGTGGTTCAAGCTCACCAGCCACTCCTTGGAAACCCTATACAGGGTCGCTATGGGTCGGATTCAACTCGATAGCACTTAACAACAACAACAACAACAACAAGGACCAGAAGTGACAATTACATAGGGGAGCTTTTCAGAAATTCAGAATCTTGGACACACCTCCGACATACTAAATCGAAATCTGCTTCTTACCAAGAACTTTTGGAGGTTTCATGTATTTTAGTGTTTTAGGAATACTGTCCTAGAAGTTATGATCCATAGTATCACACAGGGTGATTTTGTGTTTAGGGAACTGGATACAAGATTGTACCATTTTGAATAGACTTCTTTGAATTCTTGGTAGTGAAACACATTTTAACTTTTACGATTTCTGTCAGGAATATGGCAGAAGCTCAAAAATGTGTGCTGTGGACTCCTGCATTGCTGTAGTCTGTCAGATCACGTTCACGTCATGAGTGTTGAGGAAAGAAGCCTCCACAGGACAGTTTCCCAGCAGAGACACTGGCATGCACAACCTCTCCTCTAGGAGGAGAAGCAGATGGGCCTGGACATAGACCTAATGTATTCTGAGAGGGAGGCAGCAAGCTTTCATGAGCTGCCCCAGAGCAAAGTGGGAAGAGTTCTGTGTTAATTTTTTAATGTCTTCTTAATTAAAAATGTCAATCCATAGTCCCAGAGTTTCACAGAGAGAAATTAATTCTTCTCTGTTATCATCTTTGAAATGAAAGCCAATTCAAGGAGTCATCCTTTGTTTCTGGTTTCCTTGTTTTTAGTTTTCTTATTTGGGGTATGTTTCAAGGTGAAACTCAGTAGTATTTTTTAACATTCAGATTTGCACCTGAAGTCATATTGGAACTTTGTTGTTGTTATTGCTAAACATCGTCGAATCGGGTCTGACTCATTTTACCCTGTATCAGGTTTCCAAGGAACAATTGGTAGGTTGAACAGCCAACCTTGTGGCTCAAACTGACTTTGCAGCTGGAACTGGCCTTTCAGGCTAGCGCATTATCCTGAAGCACCACACCAGGACTCTGTATTGGGACTTTAGATATTCTCTTATACCCATTAATCATGGCCTGTTAAATGCTGTATAGTAGTACAGCATATCCATGCCATTTGACAATATGTATTTATTTCTCACACATCCGCAGACCAGTTGTGGGTTGACTCATCTAGATGTAGCTTGGTCAGGACACCTTCCTGTGGTGGCTCTGATCCACTTGTCTCTCATCCTCATCCTGGTACCTGGAGACTGAGAATACTCTTCTTGCTGCAATGACAGAGGAGCAGTAGAGCAAAGAGAAATATACAAGGCCAACTGCAACTGGCTAGTACAACTAGACTCTGCACTAACACACTGTCATTAACTACATTATTCTATTGACCAAAGCAAGGCACATGGAAAAACTAAAATTAGAGAACAAGGAAACGTATTGTCTTTCTCTTATGGGAGTAGTTACAAAGGTACATAGCAAAGGATGTATAGAGAAGGAGTGGTAACCAACTAGTACCGTTAATATAATCTACACAATTGACCACACTGTCTGCTTTGGTTTCTTGTGTTTTCGGTGATTCTAAGATTTCTAGCCTTATGTTTCTGATAACTATAGATATTCTGATGTATGCAACATGATGAATTTTTCCCCATGTATGCTGAAAAGGGATCTACTTTACACTTTAGTCTCAAATATACCTCTGTTCTTTCACCGTGCTCTTAGATAAGGTGGCATTGTAGAAGACCACATTATGCTAGTTATAAAATCATTTCAGTTGCCCAATCTCATGGCTTTTCCCCTTGCCTGGTAATATGGCCTCTCAGAATTGCTGAACCACACCAAACACACTACCACCCACTCCAACTCATAGCAAACCTATAGACCAGAATAGAGTTGCCCTCCCCATTCCACTCAAGGAGTTTCCAAGGTTATAAGTGTTTATAGAAGCAGACTGCCACATCTTCTTCCCCAGGAGAGGCTGGTAAGTTTGGAGGCTGACTGCTTTGACCACTGAGCCACCAGAGTTCCTGCTGAATGTAAATAAACAACAACAACAACAACAAATCTTGTGCTCACTGTCAAGTCAATTCTGACCCACAATCACCCTGTATAAGGTTTCTGAGACTGTAAATCTTTATGAGAGCAGACAGCCTCATTTTTCTCCCACAGAGCCTCCCACTGGTGAGTTTGAACCACTGATCTTGTGGTTAGAAATCCAGTGCTTATCTAATGCCACCAGGACTCCTTTGAATGTTAATAGTAGTGAATCATTCAAACACCAGTCACTAACCTATGGAGAAATAAGTTGGTAATAGGGATTCTAAGAAATTCTCCCATGGATTAGAGGCTAAAAATTCTGCTTTCCAATGAATCTTTCAGATTAGGAATAACAGGAAGAAAAGATCATCAGTCTTCCTGCCAAATCCCCAAACTCTGGAAAACATTTTCTTCATACAATAATACTTCAAGCAGAAAATTAAACAAGGTTGTTTAAGCATCCAGTTGTTTCAGGAGACATAATTTGAATGTTCCTTGCACTAATATTTCCTTCCCTGCCCCCACTGTCTAAAATTGCATCCCCAAAGAGTCATCTCTGAATAAGGTTTTATTGATTTTTAAGACATTTGCCATTTATCGGTTTGTTTCTGTACCCCAGTTCACACATGGGAGATGAAAAATCAGTTATCAAAGAACGCCAGCCTTCTATATAATCCTGCATTTAAATTATCTTTGTCTTAATCTTCTCATCCCAGACTGGGTTTACTTTTCGAACCCAAACATTTTATTAAAAGTCATGGCCAAACAAATTAGCAATTTTTCCTTAGAAAAATGTATTTCCTAGAATGCACATTGTTTGCAATTGTTTTTGTGTTTAATATTATTTTTGGTTCTGGGTTATTGTTAATTTTCCTTCCTATCACACATAATTTGACTTCAGCTTTATTTGGGAGAGTCCAAGTTTTCATCTGTAGTCATGACGTTGGGACTGACAAGTAAATTCAGTATTAGGTATTTGTATTTGGGTATAAGGAAACATGTTTACGAAAAGGGACCTCAAATGTTCAATTTAGTTGTTCCTCTTCTTTCCATTAATACTCCTCCATGGAGTCTTGGTGTGGCGCTCTGGGTCAATACGCCAGACTGCAAAGCCATTTGAACTGCAAGGCCGGTGGTTCAAACTCACCAGCTGTTCCTTGGAAACCCAATACAGGGTCACTATGGATCAGAATCAACTCAATGGCCCTTAATAATAACAGCAACATGATCACAAAGTTCAGCTCAAATGTAACTTCCTCTTTGAAACATTCCTTATCATCCTCACATTGGGGAGCTGACCACTACTTCCTTACTGAACCCGCTGCAATAGAATAGCTAATATTTATGACACACTTCCTATGTGTCAGAGATTATGATTACATGTTTCCAAGTTAGCTTCAAGTTAACTCACAGCATCTCTATGAGCAGATACCATTACAGTCATTGTCATGCTATAATGAAAAGAAACGAGACATGAAGCAAGTAACACAAAGTCACATACATGGAGTGTGAGACGCAGAAATGAGACATGAATCAGGTAAAACAAAGTCACATACATGGAGTGTAAGAGGCAGAAACGAGACATGAATCAGATAACACAAAGTCACATATATGGAGTATGAGAGGCAGAAACGAGACATAAAGCAGATAACACAAAGTCACATATATGGAGTATGAGAGGCGTTATGGGTATGATAAGAATTCCACCTGCTTCATAGGATTAAATGAATTAACACATGGAAAGTATTCATTCCATATGTGCAAATACTAATTTTCAATAGTACCAGACACACAGTCAATTATTACTACTACAGTTTTTTGTGAGTCCTGGTCTGGCATTGGAGAATAAGGACTGGACCACAAGGTACATTTGACCTACAAGGTAGGCAATTCAAACCCACTAACCACTGTTTGGAAACCCTATACAGGGTCACTATGAGTTAGAACCAACTTGATGACACTTCACAACAACAACATTATGATTCTGTCACAATATCTGTATCTCTTTACTGCATTGATTTGAGAGATTGTCTGTCTTGTTGGTGTAGAAAAGCTTTTTGAGGTATCTAGAAAAACCCATAACAAATAATATCTGCAAAGTAACTATTTGATAATAGTATAATTTTATTGAACACTCCTTGTTTGCTGGAACCAACATAAGATACTGAGTATGCAAAAATAATGATTACCCAATTCCTGACTGGAAGAGACCATAGCTTAGGAGAAGAGTCACACCTCTACTCAAATTATCCAAAAGAAAGTGGAGAGGAGAAGAATAAAGGCCTATAAAGAGCAGTGTGGAGGCCAAGCAGCAAGAAAGACACTCCAACAACCCTACAGCTTTGGACTGTGGACATTAGGGATGGTGTTTCTACAATTAAAGAAATGAGTTTGAGCCCACCGAAAGTCAAAGCCATCGCAGTTGAGTTGATTCTGACTCAGAGAGATCCTACTGGACAGAGCTGAACTGCCCTGTAGGGTTTCCAAGGCTGTAATCTTGAAGGAAGCAGATGGCCACATCTTTCCCTTGTGGGAGTGGCTGGTGGCTTCCAACCTAGGATCTTTTGGTTATCAGCCAAGCACTTTAACAACAGTGTCATCAGGAATTCTTTGAGTTAGAACATTGGTTCTCAAATATAGCATGACTATTTGAAAGAATAGTTCAGACAGATTGCTGCGCCTCAAGTCCAGAGTGTCTAGTTGGGTAGGTCTGCATGCACTCAGTGATTTGCATTTCTCACTGATGTTGCTGGTTTGAGGACCATGCTTCGAGAACTGTGAAGGATCTCTGTCACCATACAGGGCATCGAGAAGTGCTAACAGTGTAAGATACAATCCTTCCCAGTTAGGCTCCTGTGTTCCTCCAACAATGTTAGAACATAGGGCTTATAAGGTAGGCTAGTCTAGGCTATGGTAGCGTAGTGGTTACATATTAGGCTGCGAACCTCAAGGTCAGCAATTTGAAACTACCAGCTTCTCCACGGGAGAAAGATGAGGCTTTCTGCTCCTGTAAAGATTTACAGCCTGTTCAGGGTCACTATGGGTTGGAACCGACTCAATGGCACTTAACAACAACAACAATCTAGGCTATGCTGCTAATAACCTATTAACCATGCAATCTTAGGGTACCACACAAATAAGAGTTTACGTTGATTTATGTGCATGCTCTATGCAGGCATAAGAGGATTCTGCACACTAAGAATCCCTCTAGAACTGCAGTGGACATTGTGGGACACTGCACACCAGACTCACATGCTGGGACTTGCTCCTAGCTGAAGAGAGCTGGTGTGCTCAGGGATGCACTTAGATCTTAGAGGCAGCCAGCACCCACTGACTGGACAATGTGGAATATATAGACCTGTTCTATTGGCCAGAGGGTAGGACACCTACGAAAGCCAGTCCCAGACCTAGAACTTGATGGCTGGAGCTCACTTTCAGGGAGTCCTTACGGGTCCCTGTCTTAGTCCAGGCTCCCAAGGAAACAGACTCAGATACTTTGTGTTCAGGAAGTTTATTTTGGAGTGTACTTAGGATTAATATCTAGAGGGGAGTAACGAACATAGGATTAGGCAGAAGGGTAAGATTGTATTGAAAAGCTGGTGCTTAGCTCAGAAGCAGTGGCATTGCAGCAGCATCACACGAATACAGCTCCTGTGGGTAGTTCTGCTGTGGCTGGCTGAAGGTTCAGAAAAGCACATTGGTATTCTCCTTGGAGTCACACTGTCCTTTTCACTGATTAGACACCTTGTCCTGGACCCATCTGATTCAGAGCATCACTGTCATCTGAGGAAGCACTTAAACACGTGACACCTCAGGTTCTGCCCAGGGTGTCAATCTCAATGACCCAGAATCACTAGACTTAGGGATTTTGCTTGATTCTAGCAAACACATTGTTCTGATATACAGCCTAGAAAAGAGACACAACTTGAGGGAACCTGATCATCTTCAAATGTTAGGAGGCTGTCATGGAAGACAGGATATGAACTCACAGGGATCACTTCAAGAATAATCCTAAACTAAAGGTATGATCTCCAAGAGGTTAGGGATGGTGTCTGTCACACTCACCATGATATCCCCAGAGTCTGGCATTTTGTTTTGTTAGTGCCGTTGAGTTGATTCTGCCTCATAGCGACCTTGTATAGGGTTTCTGAGGCTGTAAATCTTTGTGGGGACAGAAAGCCTCATATTTCTCCCACAGAGTGTTGGTGGACTCGAACCACTGACCTTTTAGTTAGCAATCTGATAGTGCTTACCCTACAGATCTACCACACACTCCAGTGTCTGGCATAGTACCTGCTAAAAGTAGATGCTTACAAAATATTTGACTGTTATAAAGAGTCGGTCTTTTAGTCCATGAAGTGAGTTTAAACACTTAGGACTGTTTCGCTACTGATGTCATAAGCAACCTTACAAGCCAAGACAAGACCCCAACCCTGAGAAGATGTCTTCCTCTCAGTAACAGATGTTGCAATAATGAATTCCTGCTCTGGGTAAAACGTTGGGTTTCTAAGACTTCTTTTGGTTTAAGATCCCACAGAATGAAAAGCAATTATTCTTTGTGGAAGAACAGCCAGAAGGCACGGTGGTGGCTGCTCATACACACAAAGTTTTGGGTTTTCAACTTTGACGGAATTCCCACAGAGATTCCAAAAACACCTTGAAGGAAAACGCATTTACTTTGTCATTCAACTGAAAACATCAATTATTAATAGTCAAATTATTTCACTACACTTACAGATGGGCTCTTGGCAGAGAGCCTAGATAGGGTCCCCAGAACCTGTGGATACAGGAGTAGCCAAGGGAGGTCTAAGACTGTCTCCCATTCTTACTAACCAAGCTCATGTTTCAAGGAATTAAATGCTTTCTACTCCCACCCCATTACCATCAAGTCAAATCCCACTCATAGGGGCACTATGTTATGGGGCAGAACTGCCTCATAAGATTTCCAAGGCTGTAAAATTCCAAGAAAACAGACTACCACATCTTTCTCCTATTCAGCTGCTGGTGGGTTCAAACTGCTGACCCACCAGTCGCTTCTCTATCAGGTGAATGCTTTAACCACCACACCACCAGGGCTCCTTCTTTCTACTATTTTTAAGGGTAATTGGGTAGGATTAGAAATTATGCTGCAAGCTCTGTGGGCTGAGAGAATGTGATTTATAAATTCAGGAACCATATTCCTCTCTGATGAGATGACGAACGTGTGTACCAACTCTATGAAGAAAATCTATACTCATATAACATTTTGCAAGTTATTTCAGAGGGTAACATGGGCCTTTTAAAATCCATTCATGAATTCAGTAAAGAATCCATGGAATAAAGATTGAGATTTTAGAAACCTCTATGCCTCTTGGAAGGAGCTCTGGTAGCGTAGTGGTTACAAGTCAGGCTGCCAACCTCAAGGTAAGCAGTTCGAAACTACCAGCAATTCCATGGAGAAATATGAGGTTTTTTTTTCTCCAGTAAAGATTTACAGCCTCAGAAACCCTGTGCTGGGTCACTATGAGTCAGAACCGACTCCATGGTACTTAACAACAACAACATGCCTCTTGGAGTCCTGGTGTG
>NW_006408519.1:24142161-24157521 GCF_000296735.1 Chrysochloris asiatica
GCAACAATAGTGAGATTGGCCCAGGATTGGGCAGTGTTTCATTCTGCTGTGCATCAGGTGTCTATGAGTCGGTATCAACTCGATGGCACCTAACAACACCAACAAAGGACTGCTGATGTGGCACTGTAGAATCAGCACTGAACTTTGAACCACAAAGTCAGCAGTTGAAATCCACCAGCTGCTCCTCAGAAACACTATTCAGGTCACTATGAGTGGGAGCTGACTCGACGGCACTGAACAACAACAACAATGCCTTCTAAAAGCATCTTTAACCCATGGATTCTTTGCTCAATTCATGCATGGGTATTAAAAAGTCCATGTTACCCCATGAAATGTCATATGAATATCATAGAGTCCTAGTGTGGTATTATAGGATAAGCATGGGACCCCAAGGTCAGTTTGATTCACAAGGTTGGTGATTCAAATTTATCAGCTGCTCCTTAGAAACTATAAAGGGTCACTATAAGTCAGAACCCACTGGATGACACTTCACAACAACAAAATACCTTCTACGTACCCCTCTTTAGATATAGAAAACGACTCTTATTCGTGATACCCTATGCGGAAACAATTTATATAGATAGGAGAGCTGCATTTATGAAGCCCAAGGAGAGATGAATGACCTATCTCAGGGTCAAAGAGATTGCATAGGGAGCTGATGCCTCATTTCTGATGCTGGATGTGTTAAAGTAAGGCAGGCTTCACCTTGTGATTATAATAGCTCATCATAAATGGTATTGATCTTCACTTGGCTTTAGGACTGCTTGTGTGCGGGAGTTATCTTTCAAAGTCTTATGTGTATCACATCTGAACATCATGTCAACTTGACATGATTAATGTGCACTGATGGACCTGCCTATTGGAAGATGTGCCAAACCAACATAGTCTATATGTCTGAAATGTCACCTTCTAACAGAGATGGCAAGTGACATATAAAGCTATGTGGTAAAGTGCAAAGGACAAGGTCTTGGAGTCAGAAAGACCTGGTTGTAAAATCAGCAGTACACTCATTAAATATAATACTTATTTGTATTAAGCCTCAGGTATTTCATCCATAGAATGGGGCTGAGAGCACCTCTTCACAAGAGTGTTGTTAAAATATACTTAACTTAACATTTGGGATGAGGCAGAGGCTCCATCTTATTTCCTGCCCTCCTGCCACAGAGAACACACTTACAAGGTCATTGTCATCCTTTAGTTTTCTAGGATTGATGTCACAAAATACCATACATTGTTGTTGTTGTTAAGTGCTGTTGTATCAATTCTGACCCATAGCAACCCTGTACAGGGTTTCCAAGGATGTTAATCTTTATGGGAGCAGAACGCCTCCTCTTTCTCCCATGGAGCAGCTGGTAGTTTCGAACTGCTGACCTTGTGGTAACCATTCATTAGGTACAGCCCAATTCATAACCATACATTAGGTGGCTTTAATGAAGACAGCGGTATTGTCTCAGAATGCTGGAAGCTGAGAGTCCAAGATCAGGGTAGCAGCCATGTTAATTCCTTCTGAGACGTTGCGAGAGAACCTGTTTCCTGCCGCTCTCCTAGCTCCTTGTAGGCCCAGAAATCCATTGACTAGCATCAGTAGCATCATATGTGTTCTTCCTCTGTCTTCCTGTCTTGGTGTGACTTCTCTTTTAGAAGTGATATAAGATTAGGACCTACTCCACTCCAATATGACCTCATGTTAACCTAACATCTTACCTGTTCCCAAATAGGGTAGCTTTCACAGGTGCTGGGGTTGGAACTTCATATATCTTTTTTTGGGTCCCAATTCAATATATAACACAATTAAAGATTGATAATTTTCTTTGGTTGAAGAGCATTAAGAAAAGCAGCATTATACTGTCTCTGAAAGGAGGGCAGGACTGTGACAGGGGACACTGAAAATATAAGATGTCAACAGGACGACAGGAACATAGGGGCAGTGGGAGGGGACAGGAAGACAAACTTCACCTCTCTAATGCATTTGTTCCAGGGCCAGTTCTGATACCACCCCACATCTCTTCAACATCTAAGAGCTTCCAAAATTTTAACTTCCCATCTAGACACCTCACATTGTCCTACAAGTACCATAAAAGATTCAGCATAAATTTTAGGTGACACAATTTAATCCAAAACAGGGGTCAAAAGGCAAGCATGGCCAGGATCAATACCAACAAGCATGTCTCATGAAAACATTCACCGGAAGCTTTGCTGTGAGTGCTTCCGAGGAAGCCAGAGGGAAACAGTATTTTCATTCTGCTCGGCAAAGCCATACAGGAAACGTGTATTTCTCTAGAGTGGTAGAATGGATAAACCATCTCTCTGGCGGTCTGATATTGTAAAATTTAGCCAATCTGACTTTATAGAATAATATTTAATACATGCTTTAACTCCAGCCCTGACCAAAATGTTCTCACTTAGTTTCACCCTGCTAAATCATATCGCTTTTTCTCACATTTTGTAGCTAGCTGGGGCTGTTACTGAGAATGGTTACTGGCATCACGTAGGTAAGAAATACTCTGATTTGCTTTGGGGAAATTATGCAAATACATAATGTAATAATCTGATTTATGCTACCTAGAGAGAGTTAACTGAAGAGGAAAATTAAATGATTATGGGTCTAAGTAGATGATTTATGAGTAAGGCCTTCAAAATGTACAAGTTGTAACAACAAAAATAAAAAAAAATTCCTAGCAAGGTTGAGATGGGAGAAAAATGACGTGGGTTGGTACAAAAGCTCCTAGATAAGATGAACAGGCTGAATAAGAAAAGAAAACAATTTTGCCCCTTATGACAAGTATTAAGACATTGAGATGAATGATTTACTGCATATTTTCATAAAGAACCTATTTTACCCTCCAGTTCTAGATGACATGAAGACAAAATATGGCAACATGCCGAATAGTTTGGGATAAAAAGAGTGGGAGACTGCAGTGGGATGTAATGATTAATGCTTTGGAGACCTGCGAAGGCAGGCGAGGTCATTGGCTGCTAAGGTTAATGGCAAATTCAGCTTCTGTGATTCTATTGTCTAGACTTAAAATTTGCTAAAACTTGCATTAAGAGTTATAATGCTTCCTTCAGCCTACCTAAGATTTATAGATACACATGGTAACAATTTATAATCTCAGACAGATGAGATAAAAATATTTCCATAATACATACTGTACTGAATATTGGGCAACTCCACACTGGTGTTCAGAGACGGTATAAGCTGTGTAATTTTCTTTAGGGAAGTAGTAAAGCAACACTGAACAGAGAATCTTGGGCAGGATCATCATACAAGTAGTTTGAAGTAGATTTACAAAGTATACAACATCTTGAACAGCATTTCTGTCCTACATGTGATTTGATACCAAAAAGGTACAGGGAAATATGACTTTAGATAAAAAATGAGTGATGAGTATGGAATTGGTAAGTTCACACTGTGGCCAAGTGAATGGTTTGTTCATAAAAGAAACATGAGGAACTGGTTAGCAGTCAGCTGCTAACCTAAAGGTTGGCAGTTTGAATCCACCTAGTTGCTCTATAAAAGACAGACTTAATGATCTGCTTCCGTAAACAGAACCAGGGGTAGCAATTGTACTCTATAACACGGGGTCACCGTGAGTGGGAAGTTGACTGCACCTAACAACCACCACCTTAGCTCTTTTGGGTGAAGACCTGAGATGATTTCTTTCAATGCAGTAACTATCAATTGAGAAGCTCCCAGTGCAGAATGTCATTCTAGGAACTGGGAGCGTAGTAAAGTGAGTATGTGTGTTTGGTGAACACCTTTCACTATACTGGGCACTCTCAATAGTGTGGGAAAGACACAGTCCACACTGAAAGTGATCCTCGAATAAAAGGCAGAATGGAACAGAGCTAAAAGGAAATATTATGGGAGACTGGAGATGGGAAGACATTCCGTTCAAATGAGATAATTTAGGATTGTTTTTTAATCCCCTAAAGTAGTGAGGAATAGCAAACAAAAGGGGATTTATGATGAAGATTTGCCCAAATTAATTTGCAAAGTAGCACTGAGTTGGTTTAGCAATTACTGTGAAAGAAATACTTCTTTTCTAGCATTTGGTTTTGTCTCAGCGCAAGTATAGACATGAATGCACAAATTTATGTGCATATATGAAATATTTTTCAGACTAGAGCACTGAATGGCTTTAAGAATGCTAATGTACAAATCATACACACATAAACATAGGTAGACTTTGACATCATAAAAACCTGGGTTTGAGCCCCAGATCTGCTGCTGTCTGCCCATGTGACTTTGGACATTGGTTTTTGTTGCTAAGTATCATCAAGTTTGTTCTGACTCATGGTGACCTTGTATAGAGTTTCCAAGGAGCAGCTGGTGGGTTTGAACCACCAACTTTGCCGTTCAAACTGACTTTGCAGTTCATTGCTTATCCTACAGCACCACACCTTGGACATTTAGTGTCTTTAAATTTCACTTTATTATCTGTGAAGTGGAGGAAATCATGGGATTGTGTGTGTAAAGTCTTTGAGCACTATGCTTGATAAAACATTGCATACAAGGCATTGAGTAAGATTTGGGACAGTGAAACTAGGAATGTCAGCAATGGTGGGCTGGTAGATATTTGAACTAGTTTTTTGAGTAATGTAGACTGGAAGATATTTGAACTAGTTCTCATTTGTGATATTTGTCAATTTGTTATAAAAATGGTATAAATATTTCCCATTGATTTCAAGTGCAATATCACTGAATGTGGAGTTGGGAAGCAATGTGCAAATTTGGCTCTCATAAGTCCATGTGAACCAATTTCAGCAAACCACTGGGTGTCAGTATCCCAACATACAGACATTTAAAACTAAATAAGCTTGACTTAGGAAAAATAAACTGTTGACAATTGTGATGGTCTTGTGTGGATCATTGTTTATAACCCAGGGACTGCCATCTCTCCTGAGGAAAAGTTAACCCAAGAATGGGAAATAAGTTAGGCTACCATGTAAAGAACTTCCTTCTCTCTGACATATTGATGAGGTAGACTTAGTACTACACTGCTTAGATGTCTAGAGCAATCTATATAGCATGAATAACCTGGACCTGGTGACATAGAGGTAGGTTGGGCACAAGGTAGAGAATTTCAGGACTCAGAGATGGATTTGTGCTCTTGGGTTTTAATAAGTAAACATTTTCTAGTAGTTTAAAGTTATCTTTTTATGCTTCTGCTTTCCACTGTAGTAAATTCTAGTGTAAAGTTATAATTGGCTATCATTTGAGAAATAGGGAGTTAGAGGAACTAGGGATTCCTTTCCATAGTTGGAAAAACCCTGGTTGCTAGATAGTTCCAAATCAAAGACAATACTCAATTGCTGTATCCATTTGATCCCATGTTCAAAATGTGAGGTGAGTCAAAATTATCTACACTCTGACTGTAGAATTTATTTTAATTAACTTTTAGAAAAGACAAGTAAATCATTTTTTGACATGATCTCCTTGTTTTTCAATACACTTTGTCCATCTACCAACAAGCTTTCTCATTCCCTTATTAAAAAGTGTTTTAAGCTGAGCTGCGAGCCACGAATGCACCACTGTCTCCACTTTTTCATTAGAAGTGAATCTTCATCCTTGAAGGGCCATGTTCAGGGGACCAAGCAAATGAAAGTCTGAAGGAGCAAGACCAGGACTATAAGGAGGATGCTTTAACATCTCAAAATGAAGTCTTTGTATAGTGTCAACAGTGTGGGCAGAGGTTTGGGGATGTGCATTTTCATTCAAGATCTCAAAGCCTTTAGATACCAGTTCTCTGCATTTAATCCGAAGTTTAGACTCCAGCTCTTCAGTGAGCATCTTATTATAATTAGCATTGTTGATTGTTGAACCTGTTCCCTGGTAGTGTTCCAATCGTGGCTGTTGAGACTCCCAGAAAACTGTAACCATCAGTTCTCCAGCTGATGGTTGACTTTTGAACTTTTTTTTTGGTCGGAGATTGAGGATGGTTCCATTCCATACTCTGATGCTTACTTAGGCTTATAGTGATGAATCCACAATTTTTTAAAAAAGAAATTTTGATCTTCCTTTGAATATCAGTCCAAATTTTGTTTGTAGATGTCCAAACGCTTCTGTTTATGCTCTTCTGTGAATTGTTTCGGTGCCAAACTTGTACAAATTTTTTCAAAGCCAAGTCTGCCGTGAATTATTTCATAGAAAGAGCCATAGCTAATTTTCAAATGATGTGCCACACAATCCACTGTCATTTCTCTATTCAACAGAATCATTTCACTTGTGTGCTCAATGTTGTCTTCAGCTGTGGACCTGGATGGGCATTTTCATATAAGCAGATTATGACTAATTTTTCACTCATCCTTATATAAGAGAATCTCCTTCCTGAATATCAGACACTGTTAACCTAGATCAATGAATTGCATTTGCTTTTTAAAGGGACCCATTGCTGTTATTGTTAAGTGCCATAGAGTCATTTCTGACTCATAGTGATCCTGTATAGGGTTTCTGAGGAGTGGCTGATGAGTTTGAACTTGTGGTTCAAAGCGACTTTGTGGTCCAGTGCTTATCCACACCTTGACTCATAGTGAAATCATTTATCTCCAAAGTATGTATCTCTGGATGTTGGCTGCTTTTTTTTTTAAGAATTTTATTTTTGTTACATATATATCATGTTATATTGTTTACTACTACATAATATTACATATTATATGTTTACTATGGATTGCATCTCAATGTAAAGAAAACAAAAAATCCTCACCACTGGACCAATAAATAACATTTTTATCAACGGAGAAAAGATTGAAGTTGTCAAGGACTTCATTCTTCTTGGATCAACAATCAACTCTCATAGAAACAGCAGTCATGAGATCAGATGATTATTGCATTAGGCAAATCTGCTGCACAAGACCTTTTAAAAGTGTTGAAGAGCAAAGATGTCAGCTTGAAGACTAAGGTATGCCTGACCCAAGCCATAGTATTTTCAATAACCTCATATGTATGTGAAAGCTGGACAGTGAATTAGGAAGAACATAGAAGATTGATGCATTCATTTGAGTCATGGTGTTGGAGGAGAATATTGAAAGTGCCATGAGCTGCCAAAAGAACCAACAGATCTATATTGGAAAAAAACACAGCCAGAGTGCTCCTTGGAGGCCAGGATGGTCACACTTCATCTCTCATACTTCAGACATATTGTCATGAGGGACCAGTTTCTGGAGAAGGATATCATTTTTGGTAAGGTGGAGGGTCAGAGAAAAAGAGGACGACCCCCCAGCAAGATGGATTGGTAAAGTGGCAGCATCATTTAGCTCAAGTGTGGCAACAATTGTGAGGTTGGCCCCAGACCAAGCAGTTGTTCATTCTGTTGTGCATAGTGTCACTATGAGTTGGTACGACTCCATAGAACCTAACAACAGCAACTATTTACTATGAATCATCTCTCTGACAAAGGGTTATAAATAATGGATAAACGTGAACAAACAGTACTTGATGATGATTAATTGACTTGAATTCACATGTTAATTAAAAATAATAATAATAAAAGCAACTCACATTGATGGAATATACCTCTGTCATCTTCCTCCCCAAATCCCAAAACCATAACCATGAAAAAAAATCAGACAATTTCTAATGCTGAATTATCTTGCAAAATATCTCACAATTGTCAACGTCAACAAAAATAAGGGAACTCTGATAAAGGATCAGAGCCAAGAGGAACCTAGGGAGGTAATAACAATCAAAGGCAATGTGGGGTCCTGGAGCAGACAGAGAACATTAGGTTAAAAAGTAAGAAAATATGAGTCAACTATGGACTTTGATAAACACGTGTCAACGTTGTTCATTAGCTGTGACAAATGTATTACACCAATGAAAGATGCCACAGAAGTGAACCTGGATGTGGCTTCTATGGCTACCACCTGTATTATCTTCTCAGTGTTTCTTTGAATCTAAAACTGTTGTAAAATCAAAATGTATGTACAAGACATTGCATGCTAACATGTAGAAAATAAATTCATCATGTTTATATATGTGAATGTATATTTACAGAAACACCAACATAAATTACCCGAGTCAACCTCTAAACTATGATTTATGATGCCAGTGAGCTCTTAAAATGTAGAAGAATTAGTCAAGTTCAAAATGGCAGCAAAATGGCAGCATCAGTGGGCTGAAGCCTGGCAACAATTGTAAGGTTGGCCCAGCACTGAGCACTGTTTTGTTCTGTTGTGTATAGAATCACTATGAGTTTGTACCAGCTCGATGGCACCTAACAACAACAACAACAACACATTGAGGTTTGGCCATGTTGTTGTTGTTAAGTGCCGTTGAGTCAGTTCTGACACATAGCAACCCTGTACAGGGTTTCCAAGGCTGTAAATCTTTACGGGAGCAGAAAACCTCATCTTTCTCCCACGGAGCAGCTGGTAGTTTCAAACTGCTGACCTTTCGGTTTGCAGCCCGATTTGTAACCACTATGCTACCAGAGGTATGGCCATAAACCCACCCAACTACATTCCGTGACCAGATTCAAACTCTTGTTTTCTTTCTGTAGTGATGCAGATCTACCATGTTTGTAGTGCTGGTCACATCAGAGATACTCAGTAATATTGGTGAAACCAAGGGAGGAGAAGGGGGTTCTAATACTTCGGATTTATTGTAGCTTTTGAAAGACCTGACTGCTAGTGTTTACTCCATTCTAACACAAAATAGTATCCCTCTTGTATACCTACTAGCTTAAAAGTCTTTGTTGAGGAAGACCAATTTAATTTAACTTTAAGTTGCTCCGAAAGTACCTGATGACAACTTATACAGTATAAAGGGTTCCTCAACCAGCTGGTGAGAAACTTGATTCATTCTTACTTCACACAGCAGTCTGATATTTTTCTGAAGTAATCTCAGTAAGAAATGCAGATAAGAAACAAATAAATGTATGAAATATTTATCTTGGTGAGAGAGGAATGGTCTTTAAATATTGAAACTGAAGGTCAGTCTATTTCTGGAATGTTTTTCCTGAGAATTATTGCAAGGGCAAAGATTATTCATGTTTGTCATGTTTCTCTTCTTAAATTAACAGTATTAAATTGTATTTTCCACTCCTTATCTGAGTGCTTATATTTAAGGTCTCATTTAAATTTTCCTAAATAATATTTTTGCTAGTTTATTTGCTGATTTATCAACTTTAGACCGTGTCTATTGATTCTTGAATGTGAATAATGAGAATGAGTGTAAGTAGCATTTCGGTTTTAACTGCAGATAAGTACAGCATGTAATGTCAGTAGCGAAATGTAGAATTTTTGTTTGGCTTTGTCACTATTTGTCTGACTACACTAGTCCTACATAGTAAGCACTCTGGTTATCCAGCCTAGATCCCCCTTTGTAGGTAATTACATCCATTCTCCAGTGGCTGTAAGTACTGGTTGTTAATGACTCAGGCCTTGCCAAGGACTTTATTCTCATCCCAGAACCCTGGGAGATTTGCGTCCAATGATTGATTGAATCATGGCACTAAACAGCACCCCATACCATAGGCAATATGTATTCTAATGTGCAATTCACATGCTACATCTACATCAAGATAGCAGGTTGAAATTGAATTACAACCATGTTGAGTTCTTCCCCTTCCTTATTCTGTTACTCTTACTTCTTTAATGGGGGGCTCCTCCTGAGAGTTACTTCAATGAGCAATTGCAATCAGGGTCTGCTTTTAGAGAATCCAACCCAAGACTTGATACTGTTGCTGTTAAGTGCCTTGAGTCTGTTCCGACTCATACACACCATGTATAGGGTTGCTGAGGAGCAGCTGGAGGGTTTGAACTGCTGACCTTATGGTCCATGGTCCAGTGCTTATCCTACAGTCCACACCAGGAGTCTAGTAGATACTAGAGAGGTCCAGTGGCGTAAGCTCTAAATATAGGATTCTGATGTGGAACTGGTATCCAGAAGCCAGCTGGTAATAAACTCTGCACCACTGACAAGTAGAGCAATGTAGTCTTGGTATGTTGTAGGTGTGTGATTGTGACAACTCTCCTAAGTGGAGAACTATGATGGGCTATCAGTGAGGTGACTGTGCTCATTTATGCAATGTTCCTGGCACGTGAAGTGTACAAGGAAAACATTAATTATAAGGAGCTCAGAACTGGGCAGTTGCTGCTGAGCACCCTTGTGTTGAAGGGAGAAAATACAAATTCAGATTGATTAATGAGCAGGTTAAAGAAAAGCATGAGAAGTCTGAGGGCTTTTGTGACTTCCTTTAAAGAGGGCTGATTGAGCTAAACATGATGCCCACTACCTCGGAGACAAGTCTCATCTTAAGGACAGAGTTGAACGACCCCATGGCGCTTCCAAGACTATAAACTTTACGAAAGCAGACGGACACATCCTTCTCTCTCACTACAACTAGTGGTTCATATTGCCAAAATTTTGGTTTGCAGCCAAACCCACTACACCACCAGGGTCCCTTAAAAACTATACCTACCTAGTTCTGACTCATAGTGACTCTATACATGGTTTCTGAGACTGAATTTTTATAGGTGCAGACAGATTCATTTTTCTCCCAAAGAAACACTGGTGAGTTTGAACCACCGACTTTTCAGTTAGCAGACCAACACCTAGCCCATAGGGCCACCAGAGCGCCTTAAGGATTATGCAAACAAACCAATAGAGAAGACTCTTGCTGCCATCAAGACAATGTCCTCTCACAGTGATCCCACAAGACCAAGAAGAACTGCTTCTTTGGGTTTCTGAGATTTAATGGGAGTCGACAGCCTCATTTTTCTCCCTCAGAGTAGCTGGTGAGTTTGAACAGCCAACCTTGAAGTGAGCAGACTAACCTACACCTAATAGCACGACAGAGCTCCTAAAGACTACATGTTGTTGTTGTTAAGTGCCATCGAGTCTTTTCTGACCCATAGCGACCCATAGTGACCGCTGACCTTGCGGTTCAAACCAACTTTGCTGTCCAGCACATTAACCCACAGCACCATACCAGGAATTGTAAGAGTGGAAAGACATCAGAGGAAACGGAATTCTAAGCTCCCTTGGGACGAGGCTGAAGCTAGACATTCTTGTTTGTGCTTTTTCTTACCTATTCTGCTTCTAAGGAGCCCAGGTAGTGCTATAGAGTAACAACTGGACTGCTAGCAACAAAGTTGGCAGTTCAAACCCAACAGCCGCTCTTCAGGAAAAAGATGAGGCTTTCTGTTCTATTAAAGATATGGAGCCTCATAGAATGAGCACTCGACCTCAAGGTCGGTTTGAACCACAAGGTCGGTGGTTCAACCTCACCAGCCGCTACTCGGAAACCCTACACAGAGGCACTGAGTCAAGCCGACTTGAAAACACTTAACAACAATACCACGGGGTCATTATGAGTTGGAATTGACTTGAAAGCTGTGACTTTTGTTTTGATTTTTTCTGCTTGTGGGGTCCTGGTGGTGCAGTGGGTGATGCACTGACCTGCTAATCACAAAGTTGGTGGTACAAAACTACCAGTCGCTATAAAGAGTTCGTCTCGGCAAGCCTAGAGAGAGCAGCTCTTCTCTGTCTTCTAGGGTCTCTGGGAGCTGGAATTGATTTGATGACAGTGTACTTAGTTTCATTCATTCTGCATCTTAATTCCTTACATGTTCTTTCTGAGAGGTCTGCCTCAGGAAAACATTTGCACAAAAATCCCTGCCTTAAGCTCTACTTTGAAGAAATTCAAACCAGACACTTGATCACTGCAAAATATTTAACAATGCAGAAGAATATTTTTGAAATTCTCCACAATGCTGCTTTGTAACGTTTACCACTGTTGATCATATACAGTCTTCCAGACAGTCCTCATTGACACATTTATATAAAATAGAATCATGTACATTGGTTTGCGTTTGTGTGCATACATAGATGCTTTGTGGTACATATCTTTCCAAGCCAATAAATACAGTTACAGCATAATTTAAGCACAAACTATGTATGAATATACAATTATTTCATTAGCTCTCTATTAGTTTTATATAAGGGTCGTGATTAAATTCATTATACACGCATCTTTGCTCGTGTATCAAAGTGAAAAGGAAGTATTTATTAAGGTCTGTTCACATTCCATTTAATCAAAATGTTATCTCTTTCCAGCAGTTTCTCTCTCCTTTCAGAGAAACCAAGAAGTGTCTGGGTTCAGATCAGTAACTCTGCATGCTGCCAACAGCAAAGTCCACATTGTCCAATGAGCTAGATAATACATATGAGTTTGAGAAAGAAAGAAATAAAAAGATATTAAAGTTATCAGAACAATAAAACAGAACTCCACTTTAAATGGAGCCTCTGGGAATTATTCATAAAGGGCTTCAGAAATCCAGAGGATTTTAGACACGAATGGAGATTTAGAGGGCATCTGAACTCTCTCCTTTTCCATTTTCTTCAACTACTGCCTCCATGTATAAAAGGAAAATTGTGAAGAGGCAGGTGTCAATGAAATTTTCAAGCAATAACTACTTTATTCACAATTTTAAGACTCCAAAGAGAATTGCAAAAACCTAAGCCATCCCTTTATTGATGGAGAAAATTTTCAGAAGAAAATGGAAAATCCAAACTCTATTTGACCAAATTGGCTTTGAGGATGGAAAGTAAAAGTGGACTAGAAATTTGTCAGAGCTAATTTCTCAGGTGGCTTCCAATGAATACACAGTGACGGAGTCCTTGGAGGACTTAACCCTCTGTCCATGGACCCAAGGGAATTGTCTGGCTGATATGATACCTCCACTTACCTACTTTTACACATACTAACCAAATTGGGGAGTTCTGGTGTGGTGCTATAGGATAAGCACTGGACTAGTAACCACAAGGTAGGCAGTTCAAACCTACCAGTTGCTCCTTAGAAACCCTATACAGGGTGGCTATGAGTCAGAGCCGACTCTAAAGCACTTAACAACAACAGGAGCAACTTCCCTGAGTCCTAACTGAGAGAAAACCCAGGGCAGAATGAAACGAGCCCCTTGAACTATGTCTGATCCTCCACTTAGGTTGAACGTGGCTCTGACTCCATGCCTATATATCCCCACACCTTTAGAATCACTTGGGTGACTTTGAAAAATCTTGATGGCTGATGTGTACTTAAGACCAGTTCATTTCTGCTGTTGGGACCTAGGCATCGGAACTTAGTGGTTCCAAAGTGAAACCACAGTTGAGAACCAAATACTAACTTGTTGTGCCCCCACCCCCCTTTGTTCAACTACCAGCTGCCTGTCCATTTGTCTTACTCTGGTGGCTTGTGTGGTGCTATCACGCTAGAAGCTATGGCACACTAGTAATTCAAATGCCAACAGGGTCATCGCGGTGGACAGGATTCAGGAAGTTTTCAGTCTGAGAGAGTATACCTGAACCTCTCCTTCTGAAGATTAGCCAGTAAAAGTCTTATGATTCACAACAGTACCTTTCTGATGGAGTGCTAGAAGATGAGCCCCTTAGACTGGAAGGCATTGAAAATGCACAGCGGCCACAATAATGAACTTGAACAAACCAGTCACTGTGAAGCTGAAGAAGGACTGGGCAATGTTTGCTTCTGGTTTACATGGAGTAGTCATGAGTCAGAGTTGATTCGATGTCTCCCAACGAGAATAGCCTTTCTCCATTATCATCACTGGTACCTTCTAGATGCTCACGCCAGAATTACTACTAACTATCAAGGAGCACTTAACAACAACAACAAGGAGCTCTGGTAGCGTAGTGGTTATGCTTCGGGCTGCTAACTTCAGGGTCAGCAGTTTGAAACTACCAGCTGTTCCGCAGGAGAAAGATGAGGTTTTCTGCTCCCGTGAAGATTTACAGCCTCGGAAACCCTGTGCAGGGTCACTATGAGTCATAACCGACTCCACGGCACATAACAACAAACAACATTCAATGATTTGGTGCAGATATCGACATTATTATTTTGTCAATAATAAGAGAAAAATCCATATAAAGAAATGCAACGTACAAATGATGTGTTTGGCTGTAGTAACTGCACCTCTGAGTGTACTGACTTTACAGCTCAAGGGAAACCAGCCAAGAGTCTGCTAACTGACCTCAGAAGCATCAATCTTTCCCTAATCCTTTACCTACACTTTATTCACCAGCCAGCTCAGATTAGTTCTATAAGGAGCTCTGGTAGCCTAGTGGTCACCAGTTCAAAACTACCAGCCCTTCCTTAGAACAAGGATGAGGCTTTCTGTTCCTATAAAGATTTACAGCCTCAGAAACCATATGCAGGGTTGTTATGAGTAGGCACCTACTCCATGGCACACCATCACCACCACCACTCACCGGTGAAACTCAGCTTTCCTCAAACGCAATGGATTGTGGCTTCAGGTGGTACCAACTGTTTGCATTCAACTGCTAATTTAAAGGTTGCGGATCTGAACCAACCCAGTGGTAACCTCAAGGTCTGTTTGAACTTCAAGGTGGCATGCAAATCCACCAGCCACTCCTCGGAAACCCTACACAGGGTCGCTATGAGTCGGGATGGACTTGAAGGCATTTAGCAACAACATCATTCATGAGTGGAAGTAAAGATCTGACAATCTGATCGATTAAAATTACATTCAAGAAAACTCTTTGGAGCAGCTGTAAGTGTCCATGAGTCAGAATCAACTCAGCGTGCAACAATAAAAACAACATATGCCTCTGGACACCTAGAGACAGGGTTCTCTCTTCTCCTGAAATTGCATCAGGGCACATCCATCAAATGCTCTTCCCCTGTCTCAATCAGCTCCTGACCGTCACCTCATTTGCTGAGCCCACATGACTTGCTTACTCTCCAATCAAAGGGCCAGGTTTCCTGACTTTGATCAGGTTGACAGTTCTACATGCTGTCAGGTATATTCTGAGTGACTAGCACTTAATTTCAAAAGAATTAGTTTCTGATGATGTAGTGGATTACAAGCTGGGTTCCTAACCAAAAGGTCAGCAGTTCGAACCACCAGCCACTCTGCAAGAGAAAGAGAGGCTGTCTGCTCTTAAAGATTTATTCTCTGCTTTGTAGGGCCACTGTGAGTCAGAACCCACTTGACTACAGTATGTTTGCTTTGTGTTTTACCACCAGAAATTGGGGATATGAAAATTATGGTAAGTAATTCTGCCCAAGTCTAGGGGACAACTGGTACAGGGCTATCTTGTTTTATTAGAGCATGCTGTATTGTACAACACAGGTAGTGCATTTTTTACAAATTGAATTTTTATTTGAAAACACAAATTTAGAGATAAACTCTCAAAAATTGACAATGTAAAACACCAGTTGCTCTTCGGAAACCCCATTCAGGGTTGCTACGTTTCAGAACTCACTGGATGATCCTTAATAACAACAACACAACATGTGCTAAGTCATAAACTGAACTCAAATAGTTAAGGCTCAGAAAACTGAAGTTGTTGTTGTTAAGTACCATCATTAGGGTAAGCGG
>NW_006408519.1:24158296-24183618 GCF_000296735.1 Chrysochloris asiatica
AGTGCCTAATCCCATAGTGCCAACACACCAGGGCTCCATATTATATTTCATGACTGTCTAGTCTTTTGTCGCCCCAACTGGTAACACTATTGAGTATAAGGTTTCAGAGGAGCTGCTGGTGAGATTGATCCACTGACCTTGTGATTAGCAATCCAGAACTTATCATCAGGACTCGTTTGTTGTTGTTGTTGTTAAGTGCCATCCAGTCGGTTTTGACTTATAGGGAACCTGTATACAGTTTCCAAGGAACAGCTGGTGGGTTTGAACTGTCAACCTTGTGGTTAGCTGTCCAGTACTTACCCTACAGCCCCACACGTGGACTTGAACAATAACCCTTTGCTGTTGCTAAATGCCATGGAGTCAGTTCTGATTCATAGCGACCCTGTATGGGGTTTCCAAGGAGCAACTGGCGCTTTTGAATGGCCACCCCTATGGTTAGCAGGCCAGTGCTTATTCTATGGTGGTGAAGTGGTTACAAGTCAGGCTGCTAACATCAAGGTCAGCAGTTGGAAACTACCAGCTGTTCTGCAGCAGAAAGATGAAGCTTTCTGCTCCCTTAAAGATTTACAGTCTCAGAAATCCTATACAGGGTTGCTAAGAGTTGGAACCAACTCCACAGCACACCGCCACCACCACCACCACCCAAGGACTCCAGGATTCCTTTGTTGTATTTAAGTATCTTTGAGTCAGTTCTGACTCATAGCAACCCTGTATAGGGTTGCCTAGGAGCAGCTAGTGGACTTGAACGAGAGACCTTGCCGTTCACCCTGACTTTGCAGTCTTGCAGTCTATTGCATTAACCCACAACACCACACCAGGACTCCACAGAACTCCTTTATTGTTGTTGTTATTGTTGAGTGCCCTCAAATTGGTTCCTACCCATAGATATCCTTTATAGGGTTTCCAAGTAGCGACTGGGGACTGGTGAACTTGACCTGCACACCTTGGGTTCAAACCTACTTTGCAATCCAGCTCATTAACCCACAGTGCCACACCAGGACTCCTTTAGAAGGATTTTTTTTTTTGAAAAAAAAAACAAAAAACAAAACGTTATTTCCTTTTCCCCTCAGGGAAGGTTTTTAACTTCTAGATCTTCCTGCCCTCCAGGAAGTAAGAAACCCACATTTTTCAATTGCTAATGATCCCAGCAGTTGGGTTTAATGGGCCATAAAGTTCTAATGTGGCAAACAAAACAAAATAACAAAATCAGAAGAGAAGAGTGAGGCAAGAGAATAAGGAAGTGTCTCTTGAGAACTTTGAAAAGAGAAAAAGGACTTTTCCCCAGATGAACCCAAGGGTTCAGGACTGTGGCCAAGTAGGCAAGGAGCCAGGTTAGCCAAGGGACCTCACCAGGAGGATTCATGTCACTCAGGACCTCCTCATATGAAGGGACACCCTGTATACTGAAAAGGGAGGAATAGTCTGATACTTTGTCAAGAGAGATGGGGCTGAACTAACTCCTGGCCTGGGTCAGTTTATGATGAAATTCTGCAATTCGAATTTAAATTTGATGAAAACATAGCCTTTGGTACTTGGGAGTAGATGAAAGCCCAATTCCTATTCCCCATTTCTATGCTATCAGATGATAAGTTTTAAAAGTCAAACGTATGTCAAAGAGCCAAATGGAACTTCTGTTGAAATTAAAGCATTTATTGAAGGCATGGAACAAAACTTCAGCGAAAGGAAATGGTCACGGAGCTTCACTACAGGACCCAGGAACATACTAGAAAACTCTGATTGGTTGCTATTACCAAACTATGCTTTAACAGAAACAAAACAGTGGGTTGTTATGAAGTGCCATCGAGTCTGTTCCCACTCATAGCACCCCTGTGGCATAAATACAGAACCCTTCCAATCAGTCGACCAGACAGTTGTCTTCCAAATTTCTTGGCAGAGATGAGTGAGGGCCTCCAGTGCCACCTCACTTTCTTGAATCACCACTTTCATTCCCAGTTCTCACAGAATGCAGTCTGCTTTGAGAGAGTATATGTTGGTCTGCTCCCCTAGCCTGTTATCAGGTTGGGGCAGCACTCACTTTGCAGGAGCTGTGATTACACAATGCTGTGTGTGACAAAGGAGTAAAAGCAAGTCAACTGCCACTACCGTCCTCTCCCAGCCATCTATTACGATGTGACAAAGGACTCTAAAATTTAGTTGTGTACAACAACAACCATTATGAAAAGTCAGCATTTGTGGATCATAAATTTGGCCAGCACACATTAAGAATGGCTTTACCCCTGCTCTTTGGTGACTGAAAAACTGGAGATTATAGTGATGACTCACAGGGGGCCACATATCTGGGACCTTGATGCTATCCATCAACTCGATTCCTCAGTCTTTCTCTACAACACATCTAAGGGGGTCAGAATTTTCAGGGGCTTGGGCTGAGATGGCTGGAACATCTAGGACTGGCTGAGGGTCTCTCCCTCTCTATACAGCCACTGCACAAAGTTAACTTGGACTTACTCATATTATGGTGGTCTCAGAGTTGTTGGATTTCTTATATGGTGGCTGGCTTTCCCCAGACCAAGCATTCTAGGCTACCTAGATATATATATAGAGAGAGAGAGAGAGAGATCAGAGTTGTTGGATTTCTTATATGGTGGCTGGCTTTCCCCAGACCAAGCATTCTAGGCTACCTAGATGGAAGCTGTTAGATTTTTTCTGACCTAGATTCAAAAGAGGTACAGTATCTCACCTGCTTCCTTGTATTGGTAATAAGTGAGAAATAGGGTCAAGCAAGATTTCATAGCACTATATACAAAGATGCTAGAACCATAAGGAAGTCAAAGGGGTGGGCTAGGTGGGGAGTGTAATGGTGGAGGAGAAGACATCTATTTTAGAAACTGGCTACCATAACACATAACACATAACATGTTCTCAAATCAGTTATTAAGACACTGGTAGCGTAGTGCTTACAAACCAGGCCGCGAACCTTAAGTTCAAAACTACCAGCTGTCCTGCCAGAGAAAGACGAGGCTTTCTGCTCCCGTAAAGATTTACAGCCTTAGAAACCCTGTACAGGTTAGCTATGAGTCAGAACCCACTCCGTGGCACATAACCGTACTCTCCATCAGAACTAACTTGACAGCACTCACCACCAACAACAAGATCTCCATCAAGGAGCCTGGTGGCATAGTGGATTATGCGGTGGTCAGCAGTTCAAATATATCAGTCACTCTTCAAGAGAAAAAAAATGAGGCTTTCTGCTCGCATAAGGATGTATAGTCTCCGAAACCTGATATGGGGTAGTTAGGAGTTGGAATAGACTTGATGGCACACAACAACCATCATCGCCATCTCCTCGACTAGTTTATTTTTCATTTGATTAATAACCGAGGCCAGGAAAAGTTAGGCCTTTCATATTGATGCCTCATACATCAGCAATAGCTGTCATCTGTCCTTGCAATAGGGCTTGTATCAGAAATGCCCTAATTAGAAATAAACACCACTCAAACATGGTCTGCTTGCAGCAAATTGTTGTTGTTTTGTTATTAAGTGCCTTTGAGTTAGTTCTGACTCATAGTGACCCTGTCTATATAGGATTTCCAAGGAATGGCTGGTGAGCTTGAACCACCAATCTTGGGTTAGTAGTCCAGTGCTTATTGTATAGTAGTACCACACCAGGACTCCCCTGCTGTGGATTGTTGTTGCCAAGTGCCATCAAGTCAGTTCAAACTCACAGAGACCCTTGTCTAGTGTTTCCAAGGAGCAGTTGGTAGGTTTGAGCCATCATCGACCTTGTGGTTAGCAGTCCACCGCTGATCCTACAGTGCCACAGAAGGACTCTTTACAGTGAATGTTGTTGTTGTTGTTAAGTGTCATTGAGTCAGCTCGGACTCATAGCGACCCTGTATAGGGTTTCAAGGAGTGGCCGGTGACCTTAAACCGCCAACCTTGCAATTCAAACAGACTTTGCAGTCCAGTGCATTAACCCACAGTGTCATGCCACACCAGGACTCCTTGCAGTGAAGAAGAGCTTGTAAATAGACACTTGAGTTTTGGGTTTTGCCTAGCAGCATCTATTCGATTCACATTGCACCTTAATCAAAGAATAGATGCTACAGGCAGATAGGAATTCTAAGAAGATAGTGACTAAGTATCCTGTTGCTCCTACATTTCTCAAATCAACTTCAGTCATTCCTTCTCATGAGTCTTATGTGTGTTGGGACTAGAAAGCAGTCAATGCCTGGACAGTATGACAGAAGGCTTTGCAGGAATTTCCCTATTATGGACATCATGTGAATATGAATAATAACACAGAGGAGGCCTGGGGTGAAGATCTGAACATATACTAAGAAGAAGTTGGCTCAGACTCTGCATCCCTGGGGAAGGTTGGCATTCATTTGTCTTTTATCTTCAACTGAGAAAAAAAAAAACAACCAAAAACACTGAGTAGATTTGTTGAGTCCTCTTCACCACTGAGACTAGGAAGCTTGTAGAGACCAAGGAGCAGAGAGCTTTCCTCCTTGTGATCAGACAGTAGCCTGAAAACCTGCTTGGCTAGACCTACATTCCCCCAGGACCAGATCTATCTTACCATTGAAGCTCGTCCAGCTTTTGGTCTCACAACAGCATACCAGAGAGGGAAAGAGCAGGCAGAACAAGAAGCCACCCTGCCCGGATGAGACCTGCTGGATGATGTGGATAGCAAACAGAACAATAACAAGTAAGAGCTGATACGGAGATTCTATTACAGCACAGAGAAGATTCTGGGGACTAAATACCATGACTACTGAAGTGAACTATCAGGGGATGAATTGAAGCAGAAAATGGTCCTTACTGGTGCCCCAATGAGAGACCAGGAGTGGAAATGAAAAGAAGTTCAGAGACTACCTAAGCAACCTGCAGAGAGAGAAACTCTGTGGGAAAGATGAGACTTAAGTCAGAGGAAATGTAATGTGTGCAAATAATAAAACTTCCAGAAGTAAAAACAGTGCTGTCAGAAAGGCAATATGAAACAAACAATAGAAGACAAAATTCCTAAACAGAAGAAAGGAGGCCTTTCTACATGAGTAGACTAAAGTGCTCACTGAGTTCCTGGGGAGGGGGCAGGGGTGGTAGTGGTGGTGGTGAGAGAGGTAGAGGCACATTAAGGCAAATGCCAATAAAGTCCCTTAACTCCAAGGACAGAGAAGATTTTATAGCTTCCAATCAGTAAGAACAAGAGATTTTAAAGTCTTCTTCAGATTCCAGTTGGTGCTGAACTTCTCATCTACAGAACAAAGAGCTAACCTATACTAGAATGATGTCTACAAAACTACTCAGAGGAAAGAAATGCACACACAGATCCTCTGAGCAGTCAGAATGCCCTTGCATGAGAACAATGAAAGAAACATTCATATAGATATGCATGGATTCCCAGTATACACCATCCAGGTACTCTCTAAGAAAGAGATTCTGTAGACTGGGCCAGAACTAAAAGCAAGCACATTTGAAGAGATCTGAGAGTGAGTTATATGAGGGGTGGCCTGTTGTTTGTTGTTAGTGTCCTTGAGTTTGGTTCCAACTCATAGCGACCCTGTATAGTGTTTCCAAGGAGTTGCTGGTAAGCTTGAACTTTGTGGTTCAAACTGACCTTGTACTCCAGCACATTAACCCACAATGACACACTGGGACGCCATTAGGGGTACCCTAGGTGAGGTCTAACATGAAAGTGGTGTTAGGAGGTAGGGGAAATACAGGTAATCTTAGATCTTATCCTTAGCAGTGCATGGAAGATGGGGGAAACAGTGGAAACATAGAGCCTCTTGGTGAGGACTTTTTTGAATTAAAATGAATATTAATAGAGACATTTGATTTGATTCTAAAGTGCCAGGAAAGGGAAGGGAACCATTAGTAGATTAGCTAAGTACAGTGACAGTGGTGTGCGCCAAGTCAGCCCTGACTCATAGGAAGCATGGAGAGTTTCCAAGGAGTGGCTGGTGGGCGTGACCTGCCAACCTCATGGTTAGCAGTCAAGTGCTTATCCTACAGTGCCACACCAGGGAAGCTATAAATCTTTAAGCCTCATCTTTCTCCCTTAGAGCTGCTGGTGAATTTAATTATCTGACCTTGTCTAACCCACGACTCTACCAGTACTCTTGCAAAGCATAGTTGTTGTTGTTAAGTGCTGTTGAGTCAGTTCTGATCTATAGCAACCCTGTATAGGATTTCCAAGGAGTAACTGGTGTGTTTGAACACCGACATTATGGTTCAAACTGACTTTGCAGTTCAGCGCATTACACCACAGTGCCATATAAAGCATAGTAGAAATCCACAATTAATAAGTAGTTCTACTTATAAATGAGGTACATATACAAAAGAAGAAAGGAACCATGTCTAGTTAACAAAATAAAAAGTAAGATTTAAAAAAAAAGTAAAAAGCAAGTATAACATTTTATCTGTTGTTGTTAAGTGCTGTCGAGTGGATTCTGATTTATAGCGACCAGACCCAGTACAGGGTTTCTGAGGCTGTATATCTTTGCAGGGCAACCAGCTTCATTTTTCTCCTGGAGAGTGACCGGTGGGCACAAACCATAGACCTTGTAGTTTGCAATCCACTGCTTATCCTACAGAGACACCGTGTTCCTCTCTGCTGTGTTAGTTATCTGCTATGATTTTATTTTGTTGAAAACAACATTAAGATTTATGTATATGTACATTTGTATGTATAAATTTGATGGAAAGAATAATTTGAAAGGATACACTCCAGGCTGGATACTTTGTGTATGTATGTGTGAGGGGGTGGGTGGGTAGGTGTTGAGAGTGCTGGAAACCAGTAGATGGGTTCCTAGTGTTGTTGTGTTGTTGTGTTGTTGTTTATAGAATTGTTTATAGTGTGATTTTTGCATGTAACAAAAATCTATTTACTCTGATGAGGACATGGAGAAATAGAGAAGCTGAAGACTTTAGACTCATGGAAAGAGAAAGGTTGTGTGCTGGAGGCCAAGAGGCAGATATGCAGAATGTGCCCTTTGGTTGTTTAAATGATCATATATTCCTGAGTGCTTTTGTGTACATCCAAACAAAAAATTCAACAGAGGGAATAGAAGCAAATACTGTTGAATGATGATGTTTGGAGGAGACTGTAATCATTACAATGAAATGATGAGCATAAAACAGATGTTCTCCCAAGTAAACGATCACTCAATTCACAATAAAAAAAATTTTCTAAGTCTTATTACTCTGAACTTTTGAAAATCATTAAATACTGAACGTGTATTTTTCAAAAACTTCATGGGAAAATTCCATTGTCTCTTAATTCCAAGTGTATTATTTCAATTTTAAGTTTTTTGTTAAAATAATAGGTAAATGCTTACCAAAAGTATCGACTTTTAAATCAGTTGGAAGGTAAAAGTTCAATGTAGTCAGAAAAAAATCTCTCGTGTTAGGATCTGTAACTGGTGCACATAAAGAATCAGGAGGAAAGCCCTGACTGGCATTGGTCCAGTTTGGGTTGTTTTCGTGTGTTAGGAGACCCTCTGAGAGAGGAACCCAGGCATTTCATTGTAGACGCAGACACTTCTCTGGGGTGTGTGTAGTGGCCTGGGCCAGTCCATTGTGGGTTGTTGATGTCAATTGAACTTCTTCCTCAGTTTTGTTCTGCCGTTGTTAGGTGATGTCAAATGAGTTCTGACTCATAAGAACCTTGTATCCAACCAAATGAGATACTGCTCAGTCCTGAGCCATCCGAAGAATTATTGCTATATTTGAATCCATTGTTGCAGCCACTGTATCAATTCATGTCATCGAATGCCTTCCTCTATTCACTGACCCTCTACTTTACCAAGCATGATGTCCTTTTCTAGCCACAGGTCCCTCCTGTTAACATGTCCAAAGTGCATGAGAAAAAGTCTCGCCATCATTGCTTCTAAGGAAGATTCTCGCTGTATTTCTTCCAGGATAGATTTGTTCATTCTTCTGGGAATCCATGTTGTATCAATATTATTCACCAACAACATAATTCAAGTGCATCAATTCTTCTTCTGTCTTCTGTATTCATTGTCTGGCTTTTGCATACGTATGAGATGATTGAATATATCATGGCTTCCTTTTGGTAAGCATAACACCACTTAGTCTTCAAAGTGACATCTTTGCTTTCGGACACTGGAAAGGGATCTGCCCAATATAATATGCCATTTTATTTCTTGATTGCTGTTTTCATGGGCATTGAATGCAAATCCAAGAAAAAATGACATCTTTGACAAGTTCAATATTTTCTCCACTTATCACAATATTGCTTTTTGGTCCAGTTGCAAGGATTCTGCAAGGATTTCATTTTCTTTATGTTGAGGTGTAATCCATAAAGAAGGCTATAGTTTACTGCTTTCTTCTTCATGCATCTTTTTTGATTATTTGCTGAGAATACAGATTGATTAAGTGTGAAAGCACACAATTCTGACAAACGCACACTCATTATGCCCTTGATCATTTGAACACTTGCCTCTTAGTCTCTGTATAGATTCCACATCAGTACAAATAGAATTCCATTCTTGACAATGTTATCAATATTCCTTTGCACAGTTGATAAAACACAGGGAAACATCTTTCTGGTATTTTCTACTTTCATCCAATATCCATCCAAAACCAGCAATAACAGTCCTCATTCCACATCCTCTTCTGTATCAGGATACAACTGTTTTTGAGTTATCTACAGTAAAAGTTCTTGTGTGTGTGATGTCAATGATTTAGCTTTATAATTTCTTCATTCTGTTGGATCACCTTTCTTTGGAACAGCTGAGTCTCTTCTAGTCATTTGGCCAGGTAGCTTCTTCCAAATTTCTTGACATGAACAAGTGAATGCCTCCAGTGCTGCATCACGTTGTTGAAATACTTCAATTGGTATTCTGCTAATTCCTGAAGGCTTGTTTTTTCAACAGTGTTTTCAATGCACCTTGGTTGTTTTCCTTTACTCTAATTGGTTCTTGATCATGTGTTGCACCCTGAAATGATTGAGCATCAACCAATTCCTTTGGGTACCGTGACTGTGTATTCCTCCTATCTTCTTTTGATGCAGCCTTTAACATTCAGTATTTTCCCCTTAAAATTCTTCAACCTTGAAACTCAAAACTTGAAGTTTTCTTCAGTTTTTTCTGCTTCAGAAATATCAGGCATGTGCTTCCTTTTGGGGTTTCTAACTCCAGATCTTTGCACGTTTTATTATAATACTTTACTTTGTTTTCTCCAATTGCCCTTTGAAATACTCAGTTTAGATCTTTACTTCATTATTTCTTTCATTTGCTTTAGTTACTCTACATCCAAGAGCACATTTCAGAGTCTTTTCTAACGTCCACTTAGTTTTTTTCTTTCTTTCCTGTCTTTTTAGTGACTGTTTATGTATGATGTTCTTGATGTCATCTGGTCTTTGGTCTTTAGTATTCCATGCATCAAATATGTTCTTGAGATGGTCACAAAATTCAAGTGGGACTTACTCAAGGTCATACTTTGGTTCTTGAGGACTTCAACTTGAACTTGCATATGAACAGCTAATGGTCTGTTTCACCTTTGGCCCTGGCCTTGTTTTGACTGATGATATTGAGCTTCTCAGTTGTTTCTTTCCCCAGATATAGTTGATTTGGTTCCTGTGTATCACATTTGGTGAGACCCACATGTATAACTGTCATTTATATTGTTGAAAAAATGCATGTTCAATGAAGACATCTTGCAAAATTCTATCATAAGATCTCCGGCATGATTTCTATCACTAAGGTCCGTATTTTTCCGTGACTGATCCTTCTATGTTCTAACTTTCATATTCTAATCACTAGTAATTATCAATGCATCTTTATAACATGTTTTGTATGTGTGCTAAGATGATTTTCATCTATCATGGGTAGTTATTCCTTTGAGTTTATATTCTTGATTTTCTATAGAACAGCTACCCATATTAAAGTTCAGATGGCAAAAAATTCAGAACTAATTAAAGAAATCTTCCAACTATAGAGGAGACTTCCTGATTCAAAGGAAAAATAATTATGAAGATGCTTATAGGGTGGACTGGCTGACATACAAAAAAGAAGAAATAAACAGATCATATCTAAAAACATTAAAAGAGGAAACATTAATAAAAAAGCGAGAGGGTCAAAAATGCTTAGAAAACTAAAAAGACCTTGATCAGCTTATAATATTTTTATATCTGAAAGTCCAAAAAGCTAAGAATCATAGTCACAGCTATGAACTTTTTAATGGGGGACAGGAAATCTGTCTAGTTCTCAAAAGCATGTATGTATTCAACTTGCTAATGATGATAAGAACATACATAAACATTCAACTTTCTAAAAAATGCAGTCTTGATGTGGCATTGTAAGTATTGGGCTAATAACCACAAGGTCAGTGGTTCAAATTCACCAGTTGACATGAGTTATAACAGACTAAGTGGCACTTAACTACAACAATAAACATGATAAATTTTGTTGTGTTAATGAAATGAAATCATGGGAGGCACAAATGATAGAAGTTGGAATAAATTATCTATCTTATAAGTTGCAAAATGAAACTCAGAACAAAAGATGGCATGGAGGAATTTTAAATATAAGATTGAGTTATAGCCATCATTGGTGAAATCCAGAAAACAATTGGGTCTGCATACTTAAAGCTGCTGTAAAATTAGAAAGGACAAGTTGAGAAACATTTTGTATTCAATTTCTTTTTCTTTCAGCTTATAGATTTTTAGTAATTGGAAACTTTTTATAGCAATAACTTACTTTAGGACACCAAGCAGATATAAATTTATTCCAAATGTATTTTGTATTCAGAAACTACTGAGAATTAAAATAATCTATACCAATATAGCAGTTGATCATTTTGCCTTTATCAAGGCAAAATGTGACCTTTTTTTATACTGAATGATGACTATGGAAAGATTCTTCTTGTTTACTTATATTATGGAAGCAGGAGGTTGGTTTTGAAAATTGTCCCCAATTATAGAAACCACAGTGTTCTATAATGCAATTGTGTATTTTTTAAAAAGCAGACAGAACACACTATAGCCCACAAAGTTAATGTACAACATTCTATTTTTGTGAGTAGCAACTAGGGTCTTAAAAGCTCATGAGTCATCTAGGTTAAAACTATTGGTCTCTCCCTGCACACAGGAAGAAAAATTAATTAAAACTAAAGATGTCTGGAAGCAATTCATCCAATGGTCAATCTCTCTGAATTTGAGAGCAGAAGAAACAGACAGTGTCTGAATGGACCACACTAGAAGGTCCTGGGTACAGTGGGAGAAAATGTGGAACAAAATTCAAAATTTTTAAAAAGACCATGCTCACTAGTCAGAAAGAGATTGGAGGAGCTACAGACTATGGCCATTGGTCAGCATTCAGGTCAGGAACTAAACTCACTCACTTTTCAGTCAAGCCTTAGATAGGTATATAAGACGATAATACTGGTGAGCTCTGGTAGCGTAGTGGTTACTAATCGGGCTGTGAACCTCAAGGTCCACAGTTTGAAACTACCAGTTGCTCCACGGGAGAAAGATGAGGCTTTCTGCTCCTGTTAAGATTTACAGCCTCAGAAACCCTGTACAGGGTCACTATGGGTCGGAACCGACTCCACGGTACTTAACAACAACAACAACATATACACCTAGGAATGGTCAGCCATTCAAGATCCAAAGGGCGGCCTTTACCTAAGGACAAAACTCAGAAGAGCTGGAAAAGAAGGCGCAAACAAGAATCAAAGGAGGAAGTGGGATAATGAGAAGACTGTTGTCATGGAGATGAAACAAAGTGTATGGTTTGTTGAAAGTGAAACTGACCATCTGCTCTGTAATTCTTCACTCAACTCACAATAAAGAGTTAAAAAAACAAAACCCAAAAAAAGCAGCTAGAATCATCTAAGGTAAATTCTGATTCCTAGGTTTAAATTCAGGTCATATTCAGAGTTGGTGACTATGCATGAAGGTGACTTCTAGTTTGAGTTTCAACTATTATAAAAGGTACTCAGAAATTTATGACTTTTCCTCATTTTTCTTTTCTTTTTCCTGAAGTAAAACCTAAAAAATTATGTAGCAAATATAATATATGCATATTATTTTATATGTATAGATAAAAATTATATACAAAATTAAAAAATTAATCTTAGTTTAGTTTTTCAAAGCCCTTCTATTCTCCATGTAGGATATTTAACCTATAAGTAAATTTTGACCATTAATGTTTATATACTAACATCCTAAGCAGGGCTCAAGGAAGAAACAAACAAAAAAAATCTCTTTGCAGGTGTCTGGGTCTGTAACACTACTGTAACATTGCAAGGAAAGCCCAGGTTAGGGGACGGGATGAATGTAGAACTCTAAAATGTCCCTGCTTGTCTGCAGAATTTTGTCTAACTTTGGTTTAACATTAAGTTTCTGAAACCATAATACATTAGTTTATTGTGAGGATAAAAAGTAATCCAGTTACATTTGAATATAGTTTAGGGTCTAAAAATCCCCTTGCCATCTAGTTGAGTCCAACCTGGTAGCTTCTTAGTTATGTGTTGGTTGCTAATGGAAGGGTAAGCAGTTCGACTCTACAAGCTGCTCCAAGAGACAAAGATGCAGCTTTCTGCTCCCAGAAATATTTACTGCCTTAGAAACCCTATATAAGGTCTCTATGAGTTGGAACTGCATTGACAGCATCCAACCCCCACCATCCCCATGGGCCAGAGTAGAATTTTCCCATATGGTTTCCAAGAGTGCAAATCTTTAGGAAAACAGACTGCCACATCTTTCTCCCATGGAGCAACTGAAGGATTTAAAGGACCCACTGTTAAATTTTCAGCCGAGTGCTTTAACCATAGTGTCACCAGGGCACCTTAGCAGGTCTCAGATTATTCCATACATTATAGGATTTTGACAATTATATTTCTTAAATACCAGCTCCCACCTAGCCAGCAATCTGATTAAACTTACTTACATGTTGCTGCTGTTCAGTTGTCAATTTATAACCCTCATTTCACAAAAAGGAAGCCAATTGAGAGGTTTAACATAACTTTGTTGTTGTTGTTAAGTGCCACTGAGTTGGTTCCAACTCACAGCAACACTGTATTTAGGATTTCCGAGGAGCGGCTGGAGAGCTTGAGCCGCCAACCTTGTGGCTCAAACTGAGCTTGCAGTCTGGCACCTTGATCCACAGTGCCACACCAGGACACTTTTAGCAACTTACACAGGGTCATATTGGAAACAAGGCACAAAAAAATTAGGGAATTTGAATGCCTACCTGCCCCAACTTTTCTCCACCTTACAAAAACCTGCAGTGGGGAAGGTAAGACACATCTTCAAGGCAACTCACAAATCCTCCATCCAGTGGTTCAAAGAGGGAAGGCAGAGGGCTTACTGTTGTGTTGTGTTCCCACAGGCCCTGTAGCTTGGGGGATGGAGCGCATACCTAAGAGAAGTATATTGAGGAGGTGAAAGGAAACTGACTGGCCCAAGGAAATCTAATTGGCTTGAGGGTGAGAATTGTGGGTGACTTAAGAACTGTCCTAGGCTCCAACCACTAATTTGTGCTTTATCCTACCTTTGCTCCTTGTCCAAAGAGAGAGAAAAGGCCTTGAAGAACAGGAGTAGGAGGCAGAAGAAAGGAAGCGCAAGTGGGAGGTAAAGCTAAGCTTGGTTTCCTTCCTGGCCCTACCCACTTTCTCCCACTCTTCCTGTCTGCTCTCTGCTGCTGCCCAGGTGGAGGCTGGGAGAAGAGCTGGGTGTCAATAGGCTCCGTAGGGTGTGCGGGCTTCAGGTGGAGCTCAAGTGAACTCTTTGGGAGTCTGCAGATAGAATTTTTTGCCGTGCAGTTATTCCCTCCTTGCCATCCCATTGAGTCATAGGTACATTGACAGGACCTCCCATATAGCAGGTGTCCAGTAAAGGTTAAGTACATAAATGAATTGTTGTTGTGAAGTGTCATTGAGTCGTTTCCTACCCATAGTGACCCTGTGTGGGGTTTCTGAGGAGCAGCTGGTGAGCTTGAACCTTCGACCTTGCAGTTCAAACTGACTTTGCAATCCAGCACATTAACCCACAGTGCCACACCAGGACCCCTCCAAAACATGAATAGCAATGAGATAATCATCCTCTTTTATTTGGGGTGCAGAATAAGAATTTCCATGTATTTTGATATTAAAAACTGAATTTTATCAGAGAGGGGGAGCTTTGTTACATTAGAAGAAATGATTTGGCCTTTCTGGGGGTAAGTTAATTCTTCCCCCAAAGTACTAGATTTTGTGGTTTTGAATAAAAGCACTCCAGTCTGAAGAAGGTTAACATGTATACCTTGCTAATGTGAGATGAATGCTCTTTTGGGATCAGTCACTTAGGGTAATGGTGTAGATAAGAAAGAATTGGAGACTAAGGTGAAGAGAGGAGAGGAGAGATGGCTGATAGTGCCCCCTGAGGGGAGGCATGCTTCAGAGTGGGGTTATTCTCCAAGGATGCTCCAAGGCTCAACAGAAAGAAGGCATAGCAAGGTGTGTGATTTTCTAATTCTTGCTTCCTGAGAGAGCTTCAGCTAAGTCTCCAGGTTTCTGCTAAGCACTTTACAACAGCAACAACATGACCAAGTAGAACTACCTCACAGGATTTTCAGTGGTGTAAATCTTTATGGAAGCAGCCCGTCACATCTTCTCCTACATAGAAGCTGGTAGGTTCTAACCGCAGACCTTTCCCTCAGCAACCGAATGCTTAAGCAGTGTACCACCAGGCTCCTTACCTTTGGTTGTAACAATGGTCCATTGATTTAATGTGTGGCAAATTTATTTGACTTCACTTCTTAAAAGAGCTCATATTTGTGACCCTCTTCAAAAACAATAGAGTCTTATTATATATATTGGGGAAAACATATGAATCAATGATTCTAAATATATGTTCATTTTCATTCTTAGTTATTATTATTAGACTTAAAAACAGTTTTATTTTTTTCAGATTCAGAGTGTCGGCTCTACAAGAAGGCATTCTCTCTCTACTCTGGGGAGGGCCCTGTCTCTGTTGAGCATCAGATATTGGAGATTTCCATGTGTCTTGGCATCATCTTCCCCTGTCCAAAGGTCACACTCTACTGTTGGTTCTTCTTTTTTGGTGGTAATGGGTCCTTCACTCATGTTAAATTATTTTAATGTGCTACTTAATGTGGAAAAAAAGTACCTTCCTAGAATTCTTACTTGTGATAGGGAAGAAAGAAACTGCAAAGAACTCCAGCTTGATGTAAGCACTTTACATCTTTTTTATGCAGAAATTGTAAAATGGTAATATTTAATATAAATACTTTTGAACACCTACTGTATGCAAGAGTCCCAATGGTACCGTGAACAAAACACTCAGTTGTGAACTGGAAGGTCAATAGTCTGAACCACTCAAAGGAAGAAAACGTGATATTCTTCTGGGTCCTATAAATTCACTCTGAGTTAGAAGCCACTGGACAGCAGTGGGTATGCCTTGCACCATACACACTGCTGGCTGTGAATGTATGAGATGAGGGAGAAAAGCAAATATTGATGTTTTAAGTCTTGTCAGTCCTACCCCTTCAAGAGGCATTCCCACATTAATAAATATGGGGACAGCAGTTCTTAGGATGACTCATGACTTGGGTTTAGGTGAAACATTTGGTGTGTATTAGATAAACTTATGTCCTGTGTCTAACTAGCTATGCCCTGGGAATTGAAGTTCAGGGACAGCCAGATGGCATTATTGGGGGAAGCTCCCAGTCTGGAGGCTTCTATAATAAGTTAATCTTTGCTCATTAGCATGACTGATGTTAGAGATGGCAAAATTGATGGTATTCAATACGCGTGCATTGGTTACAATCATTTAAGGCTACTCTACACAGTGGCATGAAATTGGGATAATGACTAATGATCTCTCAGGCCTAAGCTTAGATTCCTAAAATTTTTTTTTGTTTTTTTTTTTGGGGGGGGCGAGTGGTGGATAATTAATTGTTTAATGTCTACTTTTCAGCCAAAATATACATTCACATAATTTGGAAGGCTGCATCATTCTATAATTAAATAATTCTTGTTCTCCTAGAAAAAAAACAAACACTCATCCCAGTTCCTTCTCCCATTGTAAAATATTTCCGTTTGTGACGTTTTCTCAACACTTTACATCTTTGTTTATGGGTTCTTCAGCTCCTTTTTATGATGATTACTTTGTGTTCTCCTGACTACGTTCTGAGATCTCTAACTTTGCTCATATTCGCAAGTGGTGGCTTCGTTATTTGGTGCTAATTTTTTATCTTAATTTTTATTCCTTGTGATACATTGTTTTCTACTGCGGATTCTTAGGTAAACTTTTGTTGTCCCTTGTATTCTTCTTATTTTTCTTGTAGCATGCTTTCTTTTTAAAATCATTTTTTAAATTGAGGCAAAATTCACTTAACATAAAATTAACTATTTTAAAGGGCTGGGGAGTCATAACATGGGTCATAGTGAAGTGGCAAAGAAATATTATAGCAAGGAGCTCTGGTAGCATAGTGGTTACGAATTGGGCTGTGAGCTGCAAGGTCAGCAGTTCAAAACTACCAGCGGTTCTGCGGGAGAAAGATAAGGCAGTCTGCTCCTGTACGGATTTACAGCCTTGGAAACCCTGTGTAGGGTCTCTGTGAGTCAGAACTGACTCCACGGCACACAACAACAACAACAACCTTGCTGATAATAGATTTAAAAATATTATAGCCTACCTTCCTAATAATAGGAAAATAACAAGAAATGAAGGACTGGATTTATTCAGATTTTCAGTCTGACAGATGGCATCAAGACATACTATAATCATAACAGCAAACATTTTTTGGGTATTTATGTACAAGCAATGAGATCTCCCAGTGCAATGGTGAAGTGCTTGGTTACTGCCAGCCACTCCGAGGGAAAAAGTAGTAACAGTCTGTTTCCATGAAGATTTATAGCCTAGGAAACCTTATGGGGCCATTCTATTCTGATCTATAGCGTTGTTATGAGTCAGAACTGGCTTAATTGCAATGGTTTAATGTGAAAAGCATTTAATTTTTTTTTGTTAAAGAGATATTATTATTTCATTTAATCCTTAACCAAATATTATGAAGCTCCAATGGTGCTGTAGGATAACACTGTACTCTTAACCTCATGGTCGGTGGTTCAAATCCACCAGCTGCTCCTCCAACACTCTATACAGGGTTGTTATGAATTGGAACTGACTCAACAGTACTTAACAATAACAACATTTATTATCTCAATAATTCCTGAATATACCAAAAAGTCCATATCCAAGGAAAAACATATGATTATATCCCTGCTTTACAAATAGAAAAATGAGACTTAGGAATATTAAAAACATTTGTCTAATGTATGAGTGAGAGAGTAGCAAATTCTGGATTCAAGCCTAGTTCAGCCTGACTCTAACACTAGTTATTTCACCCATTTTTTTTTGCAAACTTTCTGTTTGTTGCAATTGTAAATAATATGAATACCACTGGTCTAGACTCCACTGTCCCCAAATGATGGTACAAAATCTCATTGTCTCATTTGGCTGTAGAAGGAATGGTGTTCTTTACACATCTTCTCTGGTGCATAAAGTACCCTGGCTTTTTTTTTAATGTTTATTTTGGTTATCTAGCACTATTTGCATAGGAAAATGACTCAATCTGAAAGCCAGCATTCTTTGCTTTGTTTGGCCAAAAAGCAATGGTTTCCAGGTCTCTGGGCAAGTATAATGAATATTTTTAAAGAAAATATTATCTTGAAGTTACCTGAATCTATTATGTGTGGTAAGATTCCACATTCCTTTTTCTCCTGTTTTCCCATTTCTCTGAGATGTTAGCCCTTCTGCATTTATTTGCTACTCAGAAGAAAGTCTGTAGTAATCAAAAAATCAAAGGACTTATTGCATTATCAAAAATCAAAAGTCTGCTTCACAAGACCTCTTTAAAGTGTTCAAGAGCAAAGCTGTCACATTGAGGACTAAGGTATACGTGGCACAAGCCATGGTAGTTTCAATAGCCTCAGATGAGCGTGAAAGTTAGACAATGAATAAGGAAGACCATAGAAGATGTGATGCATTTGAGTTACAGTATTAAAGGGCAATATTGAAAATACCATGGGCTTCCAGAAGGCCAAAAAAAAATCTGTGTTGGAGAACTATAGCCAGAATGTTCCTCAGAAACTAGAATGGTGAGACTTCATCTCTCATACTTTGGACAAATTATCAGGAGGGACCATTTCCAGGAGAAGGTCATCATGCTTGGAGAAGTGGAGGGTCAGCAAAAAAGAGGAAGACCTCAACAAGATGGATTGACACAGTGGCAGAAGCAATGGGTCCAAACATAACAACCATTATGAGAATGGTGCTGGACTGGCCGGGAAGTGTTTCATTCTGTTGTGCATAAGGTTGCGATGAGTTGCAACTGACTTGATGGCACCGAACAACAACAACAACAACTGTGGGGAAATAAACTTCTATTCCTTAAGCCACCTATGTTTCTTCTTTCAGCACTAGGAAACTAAGATGCACTTACTGCTGTGAGGTCATGTTCTTTCTTCAACCAAGTAGGGAACCCTGTTTATCTTGTGAGGTATTTGATTAAGAATGGATATACTATGCAATTCTGCCCAAGGTGAATGTGAGGAAGTCTGACAGAGTTCTTAAAAAACTGTTTTCTTATGACACAAACAAACAAATAAAGATGGCTTGTTTTGCTCAATATTGGTGTGAGGTCTAGATTTATCAGGTTGATGAATGGAGTTATTGTGAGAAAAATCTACAAGCAACTCAGAGAAAAAAGGATATTAACCATGGTTCTTGATGTGATTCAGTCAGTAAAATAGCCAATACTCAAGGTATTCTTTCCATAACATTTGGACACATGAGATACTAAAATGTTATTTTTCACCATTATTCAATGATTTTTCCCCCGTTACTGCACCAAAAATGTTCTAAGACATATCAATATTAAATTGGTTATAAATTTTTTTGTTATTTCAAATAACATTGCAGCAAATATTGTTGTTGTTAATTGCCATTGAATTGGGTCCCACAGCAAATACTCTTGTCCATTTATTATTGAATATGTCCATATTTTTTTTTCTGTAGTAGTATTTTAGGATTAGAGAATATAAGCATGTTTGATAATCCTATATTGTTTTCCCAGAAATATTGCCTTCCCTTTGGTTGTTAAGTTTTCTAACATCATTTATTTATTATTTTTAGGGAAAATAGCATCTCATTGTTTACTTCATGTTTCTGTTGTTATTAATAGACTTAAACATCTTTTCATGTGCATATTGACAGTTTTCAGGGATTCTGTAAGTTGCCTGTCCAAATCCTTTGATCATTCTTTAAGCTGACGTTTATATTTTTCTTATTAATGGATATGCTCTTGCAAGTATTTTATCTTAGTCTGTTGTCTTGGACTTTGCGTTTGATGTCTTTCCCATATAAGAATTTAATTTTCTTTTAATCTCATTACTTTCATTAGTTTAAGTTGAATGCCTTCCAAAATTGATTTCTCAAAACTTCTGGTGTTATTCTTTCAATGACCAAGAACCTCTCATTTAGGGTTAGGAGACCAGGTCTTGTTAAGGTCTTCTTGGTTGTCATTGAGTCACTTCTGACTCAGGGCACCTCCATTTTTGTTTGTTTATTAAATTCCATTGAGTTGGTTCTGGCTCATAGTGCACTTGCATAGGGTTTCTGAGAAGAGGCTGGTGAATTTGAACCACCAACCTTGATGTCAAGCATACCAGGACTCCATGCATAACAGACTGAAGTGTTGCCTAGTCTTTTGCCATCTTTACAATCATTGGGATTTTCTAGTCTACTGTTACACACTGTGGAATTGAGTACCTTCCAAAGTAGGAGCTCATCTTCCAGCGTTATATTAATCTCCTCCATGCATCATCATTCAACAGTATTTGCTTCCATTCCTTCAGGTTTTTTTTTTGGGGGGGGGCGGGTGAGGGGTGGATCAAGGGAGAGATGTACATAGAAACACACAGGAATGTGTAATAATTTAATCCAGAGTTCTCAGCAGCAACGTGTCTCCATGTCCTCATCTCTGCCTCCATCTCTGGTGGTGTTGTTCTCTGGATAGGGTCCTACATTCTGCCTGTGTTCTTCTCCCTTGATGGTCCTAGGATCCTCCGTTTCTGGACTGTAAGATTAACTACTCCCCTGTTTTTGTTCAAACTTCTACCTTTACAGTTGTGATAGTCACAATTAATCATGATAACAACTACTCACTATTGAATTATAAGAATCTTATCACCATTTCTTTTCACCAGACCCGTCAAGACAAGATGAAAACTATTCAGTTGGGATTCTATCTTTCCCCATACACTCTGAAACCAAACTCCCTCTTGAAAACTTGTAAGCCAGTCACTTCGTGCCTTTATTGACCCCTCGTTTTAGGTAGCCAATGTCTAAGTTGCCCGTCCCTACGTATGCTGTATACAGAGCGGATAGGATTGATTCTTGATGTGAAGACTCCTTCCCTCTCAGTTGGTATTTAGAGTTACTACCTCTATGAGTATAGGTCAAGTTCATCAAATTGTAGCAATTTACCCTTGTTTCCTTTATCAAAATTTATTTTTTGTTTTTTATCTTCCTCTAGCTAGTTTTGATTATCAAGCCATCGAGGCTAGGTCAAATGGGTACTATCTGCAAGTTTAGATGTTTTTGTGCGTCTCCTCTCACTTCATAGCAGCTGGATGCTTCACTCTCAGCTCTAGCCCTCCATGGCTATATCCTCGTCCATGGGCTCAGGAGTCCCCAGGTCTCACCATATTTTGAACCAACCAGCCCTTCCTTTTCTCTCTCTCATATCCATGTCAACAGGAGTCTATGGAATGTGATCGGACTCAGCCCATTTCTTCATTGCTGCCTTTCCCCCTCTTCTATTCACCAGTAGACCAATGTGGTCACCAGCAAGCTTACATGTCTGCTTATGTGTTCCCTTTGAGTTTCAGTTTTGGGGTTAGAGTTTCAGTCTTGGTGTTAGAGGGGGGTTAGAGTTTTAATTGGCTAATTTTTAGAAGTAGTTTATCAGGCCTTTCTTCATAGTTTATTTTTGTCAGGAACTCCCCTGAGGTCTGTATTCCATCCTGCTGCTATTTGAAATACTAGTACCATAGCTTCCAGCATCACAGCCACATACAAGCCACCATGGGATGGCAAGCTGATGGATAGATGGGGGCTTAGCTTCCTAATACTGCCTTTAATCTCGATGCTATGCTGTCTCTGAAAGATATAGAGACTAGATAAAACAAATAAAACTTGTATTTTCCCATTTCACAAAAATTTTTTTGATGCTCTTTACTGTATCCTGGAGTCAGGAATTAAACAATTAGACAAATAAGAAGGAAAAAAGCGGATCCTAGTGAGTCCAAAGTCCATTCTCTTTTCATTACACTATCATGTCTTCCCTTGAGTTAAAACAAATAATTATACGTGAGATTCTTTTTTTAAAATTCTAGTATTTTAGCTGTGTGTGTTTTTTTTGTTTTGTTTTGTTTTTTAATCAATACTGCCATTCCATAAAACTGAATCAATCACCATCATGATTAGGAAACTTTTTATGATGTTTGTGGGTCGATCCATCTGTTTTGGAGATGTTGATAAATATGGTGATGTCTCTGTTCCATTTGTCACCAGGACTTACCTAGCTGATTCCCTGTGTGTCTGAGCAGCCACTTCCTCCTGTCTCACTGGCTGTCTTTGATGTCTAGTACTGTCTGGTATTATTTTTAAGATGAGAGTGTGGGAAGAAAAGAGGAAATGTGTCTGCATATTGCACCAACCTCGGATCCAAGGACATTTTCCTACTCCGAAATATCATGATATTTTACATCAAAATCTTAATTCAAATCCAATAAACACTTTTTTCTAGAATAAACATTTATAATAGTCAAAATGAAAGAACTTTTCACTCAGATACTAAAGTACCTTGAAGATAGGATCCAAAAAAACCCTAACAAAAGATCCTAATCATGAGGAGAACTTTCTCTACTTTCTTTGCTTTTTTCCCCCTTAGTTTGACCAAGTGGCTGAAGTCAAGAGTCTAGATTTCTAGTCATTCTTCTGTCATAAACTGCCAACTGGATGGGCAAGTCATTAAATATCCTGGATCATGATTTTCCTGTACAGAAAAATGAGAAATTAAAAAGGTGAATCTCCAAAGTCACTCTCAGTTGTTCATTCCCATTTTAGAAGCAACATCATAATTGTAGGCAAGACAGGAGAGGTACCAGAGCTTGTCTCCCACCCACTGCCATCAACCAACTATGTATTGATTCAGACTCATAGTAACATGATTTAGGATTTCTGAGACTATAAATCTTTATGGAGGAGTCAGCCCCATCTTCTTTCCTCAGAGCAACTTGTAGATTTGAACCGCTGATCTTTCCACTAACAGCCCTTCGCCTAACTCACAGTTAGTCTCAGGAGGCTCTTGTTCTTAGGGACTCTTATTTGTCCTTCCCATTCCCCTTTCTCCTCTGAGAACACCACCCCTCTGTGTATACTTATCTTGTCCATGAATATTTTCTGATCTTTGATTCTGGGTTCTTTTATTCTCAAACGTTATCTCTTGCTCCAAAATCTTTCAAAATTACAGCCTCCTAAGGCCTTTCCCTCTGTCATGAAAATGCTATATTAATCCATGATAATTAGCTAAGGGGTTTCCTTTTCTTAATAACTAGCTTGCATTTTAACAACTCCATCCCACTTCAACAGGCATAATAAACTTGTTCCAAACAAATGACACCAAAGTGGGAATTTTGCTCACTTTGGTTAGGCCAGTGGGAAAGATTGAGGGTGGGGTAGATGCAGGGATACTTTTAGACATCACTAGAAGACAGTCACTTGGCCTACACTGTTGAATAGAAAATGTGTGTATTACCTCTGGAAACTCCTGATCCCCTTGAGGAGATTACATGAAACTCACATCTTTTTTTTTTCTTAAAAAACTCTTGATGTAATCAAAATCAAAACAAAAAACTTGGAGATTATACACCTTTCAGAGTCCTGGTGTGATGCTGCAGGTTAATGCGCTATACTGCAAGGTCGGCAGTTCAAACTCACTAGCCACACCTCAGAAACCTGAAATGACTTGTTGGCACTAAACAACACCAACAACAATATACCTTCAAGTGAGAAATTAGGGAAAAGACAGATATTAAATAGACTTCCTATTAATCCAGAGAAGCTTGAAACCCAGTCAGGTGTCAACTGATTTCTATGGTCCCTTTAGGAACATGAAAGCTGGCAAAACCTGGTAGTCACTCTTAGTTTTAAGGCGTATCAAATCTACCAGCTGCTCCTGCGAAACCTTATATAGGGTTGCTGTGAGTTGGAAGCGACATGATGGCACTTAACAACAACAATAACCTTTAGTCATGGAGTCCTGGTGTGATGCTGTAGGACAAGCACAGGACTGTAAGGTCATTTTTAACCATGAGGTCAGCAGATCAAATTCACCAGTAGCTCCTGGAAACTCTATACAGGGTCACTATAAGTCAGAACTGACTCGGTAGCACTTAACAACAACAACAACAAATCTTTAGTCATTGCTATAGAAAGAAATCCTCTTTTGGAGCAAAGTCCTGAGGTCTTGGAGGCTGGAGCCTGGGTGTTTTACTTCTTTTTATGTTCCACTGTGCCTAGTACAAGCTAGACACATAGACTTGCTTAATGAATATTTATAGACATATTATCTTACTCTCAAAGAGACACAAACAGTTACATATTTATGACCTCATTTTTCTGGGATACAGAGCCTTTGAAACATGTCAATTACATCAATGTCTTCATTCTTCAGGAAGAGGAAAACAAAGACATTTGCGTGATTTGCCCTACATCACAACTAGGAAGAGTGGCAGAGTTTGCCTTAGAGCTGGCTTTTGCTCAGGAGCTAATGTAGGCTGGGTGAGGTAGACCATCTCTCCCATGGTCACATTGTCAGTTCTGTGCTTCCAGCAGCAGGCTTTGAGCAAAAGGAAACAGCAAAGGAAGGCCTGAGAAGTGGGCTGGTTTTAAAGAGATGAAACCAGATAGGTAGATCACATTTTAACTGTCCTGTTTGCTATTGCAGTTAAGGAGGTAAAGTGGGTAGGTATTTGTAGTGGTACTAAATGAAGCCATTCAGACCTCCTTGTTACAGTATCAGATTTTGAAGGGAAAAAGACTCAAGGTCAAGACCCAGATCTGACACTTAGTAGCTGAGAACTCTTAGGAAAGGCATGTGTGTAAGGATTCCCAGCCTTCCCTATTGCCTACAAGGCCCTATATTAATGGATTCTTGACTCCCTTTGGAGTTCCTGGATGATTCAAGCAGTTACTGCACTTAGCTTCTAATCAAAACTTTGGAGGTCCAGTTTCATCCAGAGAAGCCTCCATAGGAAGGTCTGGTGATCTCCTTCCCAAGAATTAGCCAGAGAGTGACTACACCATGGGGTGCGGTTCTGCTCAAACACACACGAGGCTACCGTGAGCCAGACTGGACTCAGGGCAATTAGTTGGTTTTGTGGGCTACCTCTGCACCACCCCTGTGAGCCATTGTGATGTTTCTTGACCACACCAAGCATGGTCCGATCATGTGGTGTTTGCATTTGCTGTGTCCCTCCTGGAATACTCTTCTTTTAGAGACATGTAAGGTTTGTTGTCTTATTCTCTTTAAGTCTTTACTGTGTCACCTTATCAGTGAAGACTATCTTCCTAGCCCAATTTACTGTACTCTCATTGGGCTCCCGCTTTTATTTTGCTAGAACAGAATGCATAGAAGATTGTGACAGAATGTAAGAGCATGAGGAAGAAATGCCATCTGTTTTGTCCTCTGCTGCTTCCTTGGCATCTAAGTGTCCTTGCATACCATCAGTCAAATAGAAAACACAGCATTTCAACTTCCTTGTCTTTGTGTCATTATAGGTAAAATAAGGATAATCCTCGTACTTTTTGTTCCTTGAAAAGTTAATATATGTAAACTATCTTGGCAAAATTTCAGATACTATGAAAACATTAAGAACATTGGTGGTTATGTGCCATGGAGTCGGTTCTGACTCATAGTGACCCTGCACAGGGGTTCTAGGACTGTAGATCTCTATGGGAGCAGAAAGCCTCATCTTTCTCCCATGGAATGGCTGGTAGTTTCGAACTAGCTGACCTTGAAGTTAGCAGCCTGACTCGTAACCACTACATAGTCTTAATACCTTTGAGTGACTGTCAGAAAATTTCTAAGGTCTTTAAGCTTAAATATTATTATTAGTGGGTTTTTTTTTTTTTTTTTTTTAAATTGGATTAATCTTTTGAAAAACTTTTCACTGATTTTTTTTTTTTTTTTCACATTAAGGATGAAGGCATTGGCTAAGTGAAGGCATTTGTGTACGTGTGTTTGTGTCTGGAGAGACACAGT
>NW_006408519.1:24199135-24200110 GCF_000296735.1 Chrysochloris asiatica
CTTACAGCAACTCTGTGTGGGGTTTCCAAGGAGCTGCTAGTGAGTTAAAGCCACCGACCTTCTGGTCCAAACCAACCATGCGGTCTATTGCTTTTCCTACAGTGCCACATCAACAGTCCTCTCATTAAGATGTAAACAGGCTTTGGGAAGCTATAAATCTTGCTCAAGTTCATGGATCTGAGGAGAGACAGAGACAGATTTTGAACCCTGATATCAAAAGCTGCTTTCTAGCAATGAACCCCATTCATTCATAGAATTGTTGTCACTGTACTTTGCATCGACAAATTTCTGAGCATTGATTGCTCATATTCAAAATGTAGTTATTCAGAAGTGGAGTAGCAGCAAATACTAGGTCTTTGTCAATATTATTCATCGGTGTGTAGAAAGAAAGGAGATGATGTACATACAAACTTAAAGCATTTAATGAAGGGACTCTGTTCCAAGGGCTAGGTGGGATTTAGGGAATCAAAAATAGTTGGCAAAGTCCCTTGAGACTAGAAATGACAGACAGCTACTACCACTCTTTGGTGTCTACAGACAAGGGGAAGAGTTTTCCGCTGGAATATGAAAAAAGCTGTAGCCATGAAATAGGATCCCACTCACCCAACTGGGTGATGCACTATCTGATCTCTTTATGGTGTCTCTGATTTTCCAAACCCAATTGGAGACTCAAGGGCAACACAGCTCAAAGTGGACAACCTTTCCCAGTGCATGTTGGGGCTGGAGGACAGAATGGAGACTTTCCATACCACTAAGAATGCCTGCGTGGTGCTGGGGGTTAATGCGCTGTACTGCAAGGTCAGTTTCAACCTCAAGGTCGATGGCTCAAGCTCACCAGCTGCTCTTTGGAAACCCTATGTTTTTGTTGTTATGTGCCGTGGAGTGGAGTCGGTTTCGACTCATAGTGACCCTGCACAGGGTTCCCGAGGCTGTAAATCTTTACAGGAGCAGAAAGCCTCATCTTTCTCCCGTGGA
>NW_006408519.1:24200210-24207454 GCF_000296735.1 Chrysochloris asiatica
TTTTTTTTTTTTTTTTCACATTAAGGATGAAGGCATTGGCTAAGTGAAGGCATTTGTGTACGTGTGTTTGTGTCTGGAGAGACACAGTACCCTATTCATTGGCTTGGTTCTGTCTTCAAATTTCCTAGGTCTTTCACAGGATCTAGTGACATTCATGGTTATAACTATCTTTGCGAACAAGGGGGTTTTTCAGTTTAAAAACAGTAGCAGGTAAGACAAGAGGAAGAACTTTTTAAAATAGAAGATGATAATTCTGACTTTAGATGCCTCACTTATGATGTGCTGGTGGGACTTCCTTGTAAAAAAAATCTATGGTGGACAGTTGGATATTAGTGAGGCAGAAAACGGTCAACAGTGTTCCTTCACTGGGTTTTCTCTGAATGGAAATACTACAGTTAAATAAGAAAACTGGCTATTCCCCAGCACAAGTCCAATATTGAAACAGTATCTTCACTTCACTCAATAGTACTAAGTGCCTATTGTGTGCTAAACAGCGTGCCTTATTGTGTTTTCCATGCGTTTTCTCCTTCAATTCTCATGAAACCCTTCTGAGTAGGTGCTAATATGGGTTGACCAAAAAGTTGGTAGAAAAATGGAATTGAAAGATAATGGAACTTTACCACAAACGTTCTGAAGTTTCTTCGTAACTATCCCTATTTTCAATTGAGGTGATTTTTGTTGTTCCGTGCCACTGGCCAGTTCCAACTCATACCCACACTGTATAGGATTTCCCAGGAGTGCCTGAACTGCTGACCTTTTGGTTAGCAGTCCAGTGCTTATCCTACAGCGACACACTGATGTTGTTGTTGTTGTTGTTGTTATGTGCTGTGGAGTCGGTTCCGACTCATAGCGACCCTGCACAGGGTTTCTAAGGCTGTAAATCTTTACAGGAGCAGAAAGATGAGGCTTTCTCCCACAGAACAACTGGTAGTTTCGAACTGCTGACCTTAAGGTTCACAGCCTGATTCATAACCACTACGCTACCAGAGTTAAGTGTCATTAAGTCAATTTCCAACCCATGGCAATCACCCATGGTAGACTAGAACTGCTGAATAGAATAGAAAAGTCCATAGGGTTTTCTAGGCTATAATTTATTACAGAGTAGGTTCCCAGTTTTTTCTCCTACGGAGCCTCTGGGTGGGTTCCAAGTGCCAACCTTTCTGTTAACAACCAAGCTAACTTTTTTTTTCTTCATTTTGTGCCACCAGTTGATTAAGGCTTAATGAAAGCAGTTAACTTATAAAAGCTTTCAGAGCTAGCAAACATAGGAGCTGTAATTCAATCCCAAATTTGTCTGACTTGAGTTTGCAAGCTCTTAATCATTATATTAGACTGAATAATGTGTCATTTATGTGCTAACAATTAACCACATCTTATACTTAGAGGGAAAAGGAGCTCTGGTAGCATAGTGTTTATGAGTGGGCTGCTAACCTTAAGGTCAGCAGTGTGAAATTACCAATGGTTTCGCAGAAGACAGATGAGGCTTTCTGCTCCTTTAAGGATCTGCTCTTATACAGGCTCACCACGAGTCAGAACCGACTCCACAGCACATCAACACCACCACCCTACTTACTGGGAAGTGAGACCTCTTATAATACAGCACATGAAGAGCCACTCAAGTCACTGAAATGGCCCCAGATCTTCAGTTCTAAGCACACAAGCATAGGTCTACTCTAGGGTTCTTTCTGCTGGAGGTTCTGTGTTTCCCGTGTATATACTGGGTATTCACAGCATGTCTCTCTCCTCTCTCTTTTTTAAATGTCATTGCAATTGCATGTGACATGACTATGTGCGTATATGTCACGTTTATCTCTGTAAGTATTGGGATGTTTATTATAGGAGTCTTTGCATCTCATTGAAATCAATAAAATATATATATTGTAACTAAACTGCAACAGTCCATGGCATGAACGAAAGCAAATAATGATGAATGAAACCAAGTGTGATTTGCCCATAGTTGTTCTCCTATGTACCTGCCTTACCTCCTTTCCTTGATTTCATTCTAAACAGGCCTAATACAGAACAAATAGTCATGCTAAATTGTACTAAATAATTCACTACAGCACTTTCAAATTCTTGCAAGGTATGATGTATATTAAAGATGACCGTATTCTTAGTAGGGAGGAAATCAAGCCAGAGAGCTTTTTCATATTCAGGACAAGTATTTAGACATGCAGTTCTTTTCTTAGCTTTGGTTCTTTATAAAAATTTAGTTTCTTTCAAGCTTTTGTGACTGTGTTAAGGGGGAGTAGGCAGAAGACCCTATTTTTCCCTTTCTTCATTACATCCCAGATCCAGAGACCAAAGAGTTTAGCACTAGTGGCGGTTCTGTGGGCAGAGTGGCACAAAGTGTTCAAAACAAACTAAAACACAAGGCAAATCTAGACAAGGTGTGAGAGGGATGTGGAGTGAAGCTGGTGGTGCTCGACATCCAGTGGACAGTCAGCTAGCAGCAGCCTTTGGACTTCGCTGAGATTCAGGGTCAAGTGAACTGGCAACTTGAACTGGAAAAACAAACCACTGTGTGTCACTAGGTAGGTTATCATGGGTAAGTCGATGAACAACCCCGGGGAAAAAAAAGAGAGAGAGAAGCAGCAGAAAGCAAAGAATCAGGGCAGAAGTAAGGGCTGAGACACAGGTGCTAAACTCCCAGTCTTGGGGTAGAGCAATTTAAGCATCTTCTGGTCTTTGTCAGGAGTAGCAGAAGAATTAAGAATGAGATTACTTCTATTGATGAAGACAAATAGATCTAGGCATAACTGGTACATCTTTGATCCTGTGATTTATATTTTGCTATACTTTTGCTGGAGTCCTGGTGTGGTGCTGTGGGCTAATGCATCAGACTGCAAAGTTGTTTCAACTATAAGGTCACTTTGGGTTGGGATCGACTCAACAACACTTAGCAACAACAACATATTTCACTGAACATATTTACAAAAAGTTTGAACTGCTCAATAGTGGGCAATTGTAGCACAGTTGCTGATTTAAGAAATATGACGGGGCTTCAAAAATGTCATTGGGAAATTTGAATGATAATAGAAATTTTTTCACTAACATTTTCAAGCCCCCGCATATGTATTCATGAACAATGTTTATATAATTGTCATCATTAACCGATCCTCAATATGAAATAGGTGGAGCACTCCAATTGGGTAACTGAAGAGAGTTTCACAAAAAGACTATTTACAGGTTTAAATGTAGGCAGAGTTAGGTGTGAATGGTGGGAACTTTAAAGCTCTTGGCTACTACCTAAAGCCTGGAGGCTTGTACATGCCCAGATGTACCTTGGAAGAAAGGCCTGGTGATTTGCTTCCAAAAGGTCATAGTCACTGAAACCCTACAGAATGCATTTCTACTCTACAAAGTATGCGGTCTCTATGAGTCGGGTGGGATCTACTCTCCAACTGGCTCGACTTTGGTTTTAGTTGTTGTTGTTGTTAAGCGCTGTTGAGTCAATTCCGACCCATAGCGACCCTGTATAGGGTTTCCGAGGAGCAGCTGGTGAGCTTGAACTGCTGACCTTACAGTTCAAACGCCTTTGCAGTCTGGCGCATTAGCCCACAGCGCTACACCAGGACTCCTGGTTTTAGTTAGGGTGTGATTAAACACCAAAAGGTTGATGGTTTGAACCCACCAGCCATTCTGCAGGAGAAAGATGTGACAATCTGCTTCTGTAACAATTCCAGCCTTGGAAATCCCATGTTGCATCTTCAGTCTATCCATCAAAGTCACTGTGAGTCAGAATTGACTCTATGGCGTAATCTCAACAAGGAAATCAACCAGAGATAATGAAGCCATTACTCTCCATAAGACTATAAGACTAGGAATTGAGAGCCGGAAACCACCTACACCCACACAGTTCACTACCTATGTTAACATGACTGCTATTTCAGGAAATTCTTGTCCAGGAAGATGAAGTTTCAAAGAACTATTGTTTGTTTTATGAATTCTTGGAAAATCTATTCATCTCAATAACATATTGCTTAACTGATCCTCAAGGAGCCTTGGGGGCACAGTGGTGAAATGCTTGACTGCTAACCAAAAGATAGGTGATGCGAACTGCAAGAGAAAGATGGAGCAGTCTGCTTCTGCGAAGACTCACAGCCTTGGAAACTATGGTGGCATTCTACTTTGACCAATGGGGTCTCTAGGAGCTGAAATCCACTCATTGGCATCAGGGAACTCAGTAAATATTCGTTTCTCAGAATAACAGTTGAATTAAGCTCTTTAAGTAACTATTAACTCATTAACACGGAAAAACTTGTCCATCAATCCTACTAGGAGACTTCAAAATTTAAGGAAAAAATAGAGTTGAAAGGTAAAGCAAAATTTCCACAAACTTTTTGAAGCCCCTTTATATTTATATTGTGATCTTTGCCCAATTCTAAGCAAGACGTCATATTGAAATGCTCATATGAATCCAGACCCTTAAACATTACCTGGACTCCTGGTGTGGTACTGTAAGATAAGTACTGAACTGCCAACCACAAGCTTGGCAGTTCAAATCCACCAGCTGCTCCTCAGAAACCCTATACAGGGTCGCTGTGATTTGGAACCAATTCAACGATACTTAGCAATGACAACAAACATTATATATGTCTTGACTTTGCCCTCTATTCTGCAAAATGGTATTAAAACTGTCAGTGTAGTGACTTACCTTTGGGTTGTAAACACACATCAAATTTAGGAATTTTCATATTGATACAATGAATTTAGACAATCCATAGTCTATTTCCTCATTTGATCAATTACCCCAATGCCATTTATGGTAATTCGTCTTTAGAAACATTGCATTTAGATGTCATATTTCCTCAGTTTTATTTAATCTGGGACAGTTTCTATTTAACCATTTTTAGCTTAGTGCTTATGAGTCGGGCTGTTATCCTCAAGGTCAGCATTTCAAAACTACCAGCCATTGTAAATCCCATAAAGATTTACAGCCTGAGAAACCCCATGCAGTGTCTCTATGAGTCAAAACCGACTCCATGCATCACACCACCACCACTGCCACCTTCATGCCTTCTTGGTATATTCAGTCTTCTTCAACAGAATTCAAAGGTATCAATTCTTTATCCGTCTTTTTTGTTCACTATCCAGTGTTTGCATGTGTATAAGGTGATTGAAAATACCATGGCTTGGGTCAGGTGCACCTTAGTTTTCAAAGTGATATCTTTGCTATTGAACATTTCAAAGAAGACGTTTGCAAGATTTGTTCAGTGAAATAAATTGTTTTATTTTTTGACTGCTGCTTTCATGATCATTGCGTGTGGATCTAAGTAAAATGAAATCATTGACAACTATAATCTTTTCTCAGTTTATTATGATATTGTTTATTGGTCCAGTTGTAAGGATTTTTCTTTTCTTCACATTGAGGTATAGTCCATACTGATTTTCATCAGTGTTTTCATGAAGTCCTCTTTGCTTTCAGCAAGCAAGGTAATGTCATCTGCATATCACAGGTTATTGATGAGTCTTCTTCCAATTCTTCATGTAGTCCAGCTTCTCAGATTATTTGCTCAGCATACAGATTGAAGATGTATGATGAAAGGATACATAAAAATAATCTTAAATGTATCACGGACTGCTGGAAGAATGACTAAATCTGCCTTGGAAGAAGTATAACCAGAATGTTACTTAGAAACAAGGAGGGTGAGACTCTTTCTCATGTGCTTTGGACTTGTTCTCAGCAGGAACCAGTCCCTTGAGAAGAACATCATAGACTTACATTGGTAAAATGGAGGGTCAGCAAAAAAAAAACAGGAATTCCTCAGTGAGATACACTGGCACAGTGGTTGCAACAATAGCCTCAAACACAGTAACAATTGTGTGTGTGGTGTGTATAGGGTTGTTATTTGTAGAAACCAATTTGAGACAGTATTTAACAAAAGCACTTTTAGACTATCAGACCTGGAGGCACATCTCTTTTCCCTTTAGCCATAATGTTGATTTTGATCATGTAATTAAGGTGTTTTCTGGTTGTCCAGTATATGAAATCTAGTAAATACTGTGGTTGTCATTAAGTGCTGTTGGGCTGCTTCCAACTCATAGTGACCTTGTATAGGGTTTTTGAGACTGTAAGTCTTTGGTGGAGCAGAAAGCCTCATTTTCCTCCATTGGAGCAGCTGGTGGGCTCCAACTGCCAATCTTGTGGTATACAGTCCAGTGTATATCCTACAGAGCCACTAAATATAGTAAAATTTTATAAATTGCAATTTGTTAGGAGATATTTGGAGATTATGGTAATGACATGTTTCTATCAGCCAACCCCACCCCTTGTTAATATTTTAATTTCTTCTTGGATAAACTCTTTCAGATGTTTGGGAGTCCTTTGGTGGTAGGTTTGGTGAATTGCTGAAACTTTCAGATTCATTTTAATTTTCAGTCAAACTGATTGAATTCATGTAAATTAAATGTGGCTCTGTTGAAATTCCACTGTAATAACCATAAAAGAAAATGCCTATGGGTAAAAGTTGTCACCAGTCACATTTGATATGGGCAAAATGACTGACCAATAAATGAGATGCTCACTGTGCAGTTTATAGAAAAGCAATCCCGATGAAAATAATTTCAGTAAAGTACACTTGAAAATGTTTTAGCAGTGCTGAATAGAAAGTTCAATAATACATTCAACTGGCCTAATGATATTTATTCTGTAGAGTGCTTGGTTGACAAAAAAATTTCAGTGGTGTTCTAATTCTAAAAACAATGGCTGAACTCATAAACAGATATCCATGGCTTCAATAAATGGGACAACAATGGCAGAGCAAGGCAGTGGACCGGGGCATTTCAACACATAGCTGTTAAGGCCTTGGCCTGCTTCTTAGCTATGACCACGGGGGAGCTATTTAATCTTTGCCTCAATTTCTTTATCTATAAAATGGACAACATAATAAACTACTCAGTATTGCTGTTAGGAGTTTATATATACAAAGTGCATACAAGAGTGGTGGCAAAAAGTTCATCTTAAAACGTGTTACCATCATCCTTATTTTCATCTTCATGGCCAGACTGTATCTTCCTAGGCTACAGAGAGGTACTATGTCAAGGCTGGGACTTTTGTCTGACCTGAGACGAATTGAGAAACATTATTTAAGTTGCAGGATATTGCCTATCATTCCTTGATAGTAATAATGTTGTGACGATTTGCCAACTATGTAGACTACGAACTTTCTTTAGTATAATTTACTAAGAGAGTTCTTTTAAAAGTTTGACCTATATCTCTCAGTGGTAGATTTATCCCTTTA
>NW_006408519.1:24212650-24224935 GCF_000296735.1 Chrysochloris asiatica
CAGCTGGTAGTTTCGAACTGCTGATCTTGCAGTTCGCAGCCCAATTCGTAACCACTACGCTACCAGAGCTCCTATACAGGGTTGCTCTGAGTAGGAACCGACTTGAAGGCTCTTAACAACAGATAACAAGCGTACCTGGGAGCCCTGGTGTGGCACTGGACAGCCAATCACAAGTACTGGACAGCCAATCACAAGGTTGGCAGTTCAAACCCACCAGCCACTCCTTAGAAATCCTACACAGGGTCACTGAGTCAGAACTGACTCGACAACAAATGGCAACAACACCAGGCATAAATGAGATATTATTCTAAAGAGATATTACAGTAAAACTTAAGTTGAAAAATTAAGTGACTCGAGATATACATATGTAAAAATATGTAAATGATAGAGTGGTGAAAAGACTTGAATGAACTCATTTGGCTGCTAACCAAAAGGTTGTCCATTTGAGTCCACCCAGAGGCTCCTCAGAAGAAAGACCTGGCGATCTACTTCTGAAAATCAATTCTTGGACACCCTATGGTGTGGTGGTGTGGCTCTGTGGGATAAAGCACTGGACCGAAAGGTCAGTGGTTTAAACTCACCAACCACTCCTTGGAAACCCTACACAGTCGTATTCCCATTTGGATGTCACCTTTTAACAAAAAGCCAATTTCATTTTATTATCACAGTAGAAGAGTATATTGTCATTTAGTTATAAACCAGTTGGTATCGAATTGACTTTGACTCATGACGACTTCATTTGTGCTCCATTGTTGTTAAGTGCTGCTGGTTCTGTTCCGACTCATAGCGACCATGTATAGGCATTCCAAAGAATTGGCTGGGGAGTTTCAACTGCCTACCTCGCAGTTCAAATTGACCTTTCAGTCCAGTGTTTATCCTATGGCGCCATACCAGGATTTTTTAGGTAGGTGGAACTTAAAGTGTTCAAATCTGATAAGCAATCTTTTACATGTTGCATATGCATAAGAACTGTCCTTTGATCAGTGATTATAATTGCATTTGAAGAGTTTGGAAATCCTTGCAAGTCTGCTACTCTGCCTTCGCATCTGCTCAGCTCTTTGGTGCCAGCAGGGTTTGTCAGGCTGGTGTGTGCCCAGCTCTGATGTAACAGTGAATTCCATCTCTGGAGTGGTTTTCATCAGTCTATTTACTGGTTCCCTGGCGCCGCCGTGGGTTAAGGCACCAGACTGCAATGCTGTTTGAACTGCAAGGTCGGCAGTTTAAGCTCACCAGCTGCTCCTAGGAAACCTTACGCAGGGTCGCTATAGGTCAGAACCAACTCAACAGCACATCACAACAACAACAATTGTATACCATGTGATAGAGAAGTTCAGTATCTTTGTGCCTCCTGTTTCTTGTAAGGGACTCCATGTTCAGAGCCTGCTCAGCAGGATTTGCTTATGAGAAGGAAATCCAATACAAGTATTGACCAAGTTTGTTCTCTTACTCACTTAGAAGAACATCCATATGTCTTCAGTTTACACTGATGACTGCTACTCCATCATGTTCATTTCAGATTTCAAACTCCCAAAGTCCCATTCTGAACTGAGATGGTCTTCTGATTTTATGGAGGAATACATAGTAAAACTAACATCCTTGGTCATGTGCCACCAGGAACTGGGGCTGAGCCTAACCCACTGGTGGGAGACAGCCAGACACTGAAATCCAGTAATTATCTTCTCCATCTTGCCTACTCTCCAGCCAACTGGTGACGTTTGGTCTGTTTGTAAATCATTTCCAACAATGTCTTCAACATGTGTCCTTTCTCTAAGTGAGATAGAATCCCAGGAGCTACTCTAGAACAATGAGAATTTGTGAATTTAAAAATGAAAATAGAATTTTTTAAATGTTGCTGAGTTGAAGCAGGAAAGGGAAAGTGTGGGGGTTTCTCTCTACTGGGATATCTTTTGTCAAAATTCCCCTAGTTTTTAGTTCCTCTCATTTTAATTTTTCTGATAATTGAAGCATTTGTTGTTGTTGTTGTTGTTCTTGTTTTAGGGGGGAAAAAAAGTTGATAGTTGATTACTTAACTAGGAAATGCAAATCAATAGCAACATCCTCACGCAGGAACTTTGGGGTTTGAAATATTTAGCATTAGGTTCTTTGTTTTCAAACTGTGACTTTTATAAGTTATGGTTTACAGTAATACTATTTACATATTAAAGTTCTGTAAGTAACAAATGAGCATTTTTCATGTATTCTGTATCTGTGATAAGTAGAAAATTAAAAAACAAATGAAACAGAGCAGCAATAAAAGAGTTTCTAGAATGTGTCAATACCTGCTTAACCTAAATGATCTATACTTCCTAGGAATACATTTTTAATGAGAATTGACATTTATAATGATCATACTGAGGAACTGGAAGAATTCTGGAGGCTTTTGAATGGAAACATAAAGATTATTTTGTGTTCATTTTTGTTTTTGTTTTGATATTCTGACAATTTTCTCTGACAAGAAAACAAAAACTACTGAACCAGGAAGATTCAATCCATTTGTGTCTGCTGTCACTTAGAACAAAAACATTGTGCTGTGATGGACTCTGTACCACAAACAGCTTTCAGCACTGAGCAAATCACTTATGCAGTGGTTACTTTGTCTTTCCAGATTTTTCTTCATACTGTTCCTCTCTTGCTCTATGTGCCTATGCTTGCTATCATATTAAGTCTCAACTCCTCTTGCAAGAATTGATTTGGAGCCAAGTTGAACCAAGGAAGGTCCTTCTCTTGGATCTTGGTTTGTTCCAGAGAGAGCTTCTTGGTATAACTTATGAACTATCAATGGTCTTATTTCCTCCCTTCAGAATGTCCAACTAGAACCCATAGCCATCAAGTCAATTCCAACTCATGGTGACCTGTAGGACAGAATAGAATTGCTCCATTGGGCTTCAAAGACTGTAATCCTGGACTTAGGACTCCTGGTATGGCATTGTAGGATCAGCACTGGAGTGCGAACCACAAGCTTGGAGCTTCAAACCAACCAGCTGCTCTTTGGAAACCCTGTACAGAGTCTCTAGGAGTCAGAATGAATCAACTTGGTTGCACTTAACAAATCTTTACAAGCACACTGCTACATCTTTCTCCCATAGAGCGATTGGTGACTTCAACCCTCCTACCTTTTGGCTACCAGCCTAATGCTTAGTCCACTGTGCCAACTGGTTCCCTTATGCTGGAGTATCGTGAGAGGAAATAAAGCCAACATATATTTAAAAAAAAACAACAGGCAGAAACCAACTGGATGAGGCTCATGTCTGGTTCCAGAGGTTCCTCATGGTCCTCTTCTTCCTTACATTGTCTATAACTGGGTTGGCCAACCCTTCTTTTGTTGTTGTTATTGTTAAGTGCTGTCGAGTTGGTTTTGGCTCATAGAGACCCCGTATAGGGTCTCCAATGAGTAGCTGGTAGATTTGAACCACCAACCTTGTGGTTCACAGTCTAATGCTCAAGATAGATTTGTCTCTTTTAATTTCTAGATAATATTAAGCAGAAGCAGATATATCCTGAAGTTAATACAGCATACAGTTTGTGGGGATGGGGTGCAAACAATGGTTATGGCTGTTATCTGAAAAGGTAGAGGTTCGAGCCCACACAGAAACACCTATGAAGAAAGACCTGGGGATCTACTCCCCCAAAGTAGCCACTCAAAACTTTCTAGAGCACAGTTCTACTCTTGAACAGGAAAAGGCAAAAACATTCACTGTCTTCCATGCCCAGAAGACAAGCTATAATATTAATCAGGTGACTGAACAGTACCAATCCTCCCCACCCAGGAGACAAGCTAGAATGTTAATCAGGTCACTGAGTGAGACCAATCCTCTGGTTTTCCTCCTGTCCTCAAACAGGTCTGCAACCTATCCTCTCCCCGAATCTGATCCCATATAAGCCTGCACTGCCTTGCATTCGGGGCTCAGAATCTGGAGAAGTTAGCTCCTCTGAGTCAGCTGGCTTAATAAAATCTGAATCTCTGCTTCACCTCTCCGAGTGGCCTCGGTTTCTTCAATGACGGATCTGGAGATGCTGTAACACTCTCAGGCCCAGAGCCGCTGTGACACTCCAGAATCTAAAGTCACTGTAACACTCTGACATACAAGGGTGTCTCCAGAAGTCAGAATCCACTCTGCACAACTGGTTTAATAAAGTTCAAACTTCAAGACAGCTCAATTTTATGAGTCCTGCCCAAAGTTCTGTACCTACTTTTGTATTTTTAATTTTATGTTGCTATTGTTGTTCTTTTAAAAGATAGTTACAAATTTGTATAAGCTTAAACCCTCTGGGAATCTGAATCTACTTTTGAATCTAATAAATACAACTTAGCTTCTCTCCTGGTGTAGAGAAGCACTGGACAGCTAACCATAAGGTTGATGGTTCAAACCCACTAGGTGCTTCTTGGAAACCCTTTATAGGGTCATTATGAGTTGGAACCGACTTAACAGCACTTAACAACACTTAATTACAGCTTCTCTTGTTTCTAGTTAATTTGTTTGTGAAAGATAGGAAACCAGTCTTGAATGTTACTAACACTCTGTGGCTTTATTATTATGTAAAATGTAATTCCCTTCATATTCTATTCATGCTGAATTTTTACAGCCTTTGGGAAATGGCTTCTTTTTTCCCAAGTAGAACTGAAGACAAATGAGGTGCCATTCATTAGTAACTGGCAGACTTCTGAGGAGGAAGTGTACAGGAGACCTGGGAACTTGAGGGGATTCCAGGTAAAATTGTACCTATCATTGTTCCTCTGGAACAAAGAGTCTCAATATTGACAGGCCAGTTGATGTAGTGAAAATTCTAGGTATTCTACGTTGGGGACTTTTTTTCATTAAAATATGGTACTTTCTCCCTTGTGCTTAGATGATGTCTGAAATTTTGTATTCTAGTGGTTAGGTGGTATTTTAAAGTTCCATGGTCCAGGGCCTGATTAGTTCTTTTGCATTTCTCTCATTTTATTTTTCATTTTCTTAAAATGTAGCATCTCTTAGATGTAATGAGTGTACCATATATTTTTTATCATCAGAAAAACACTTCATATAAAAAGGTGAAAATTTTCACCCATTTTTCTTGTTGCTGCTACCCTCCTGTTAGCTGCTGAATCCTCTCCATATGGTTCTGGTTACCTCATACATTTTTACTTTTCTTAGTACAGAAATCATCTCAAAGTTTTTCTGGTGTGGTGTTGTAGGATAAACACTGGATTGCTAACTGCAAGGTCGGAGGTTCTGAACCATGAGCCACTCCTCAGAAACCCTCTACAGGGTCGTTATGAGTTGGAACCACTTGATGGAACTTTAACAACAACAACAAAGATCATTACAGTTTTTCCATGGATCTGATTATGGATTTGTTATTTTTGAGGAAGAATTTAGAGTCAAAAGGTGAACAGTACAGATGATATGTTGTGGGTAAGTGCCATCTAGTCATTCCAACTCACAGTGGCCCTGTCTGTGTAGATTTCTGAGGAGTGACTGGTGGGTTTGAACTTGAAGTTAACCGTCCAGTGCTTATCCTACAGGCTACACCAGAACTTCAGGTGATATAATAAATCATATCCAATTAAAATTACTTTAAAAAACAAACAAACCTGGAGACAGATCATATATAGGGTTAAAGTAGTCTATGTTCAGTATCAAAAATAAACAAACAGAAGGTCAGTCAAAATTGGAATTCACTAGGGCATATATTACCTCTAGTTGTGAGACTTTCACGTTGAGAAATCTAACCGATTCTTCAATGCTTAACTCTCAAGTATTTGGTTCCCTTATGAAACCTGCCTTTCCCCACTCAGAGGTGAGTGCATCCCTACTGTCTTTGTTTATTTTCAAACTACACTAAAATTTTATTTTATGTAGCTATCTCTTTAACTAGAATCATGATGCCATTGTGGGTAGATTCCATGTCTGATTCATTTTAACCATAATGCTTAACATTGTGTCTCACTCCTGTTAAACCCTCAAGCTCATTGAGACAATGACAAGAAGAGATTTTCAGTGAATGAATCTGGGCCCTAAAGAGACAAAAGAACTGGTTGAAGAAAATAGAAGAGAATATTGTCCTCAACATCAGTGATAACTTCCATGATTTTTTATTCAAGCTAGAAAGAGGGTTAGTTCCAGATGTAGGGATGGAGGGAAATCTATTTATATATCTGCAATTAAGTAGCAGAAAACCATAGATTTGAAGAATGTCAAATCAGAAATGTATAAACCTATGAGCCAGTGAAGGAGTTGCAGTGGTACAGTGGCTAACAGCTCCTTGCCAAATGACCAGTGGTTCTCACCTGTCAACAGCTCTTCAGGAGAAAGATGTGGCAGTTGGCTTCCATAAAGATTTACAGCCTTGGACACTCTATGGAGGAGTTTTACTTGGTTGTATAGGGTCTTTATAAGTCAGAATTGCCTCAATACCAGTGGAAAAGCAGCCAATCTTCAGAAATTTAGGCGTTCCGTACCTGGAAGAAGAACCATGTAGTACAAAGAACCTTGGATTTGGATTTTTCTGAGCTTGTGAGATGTTGAATAAGAAATTTTTGTTCTTTTTGTGTCTTAACTTCCCCAATTTGAAAATGAGAATAGTAATTGAAACCTAAGAGGGAGGGCTGTGGTTACATAAGATTAACACTGGATTGCGAACCACACAGTTAACAGTTCAAGCCCACCAGCCACTCTGTAAGAGAAAGAAGTGGCTTTCTCTTTCTGCTCCCACAAAGGTTTACAGCATCTGAAACCCTATACAAGGTCACATGACTCAGAACCGACCTGACGACACTTAACAACAACAACAACAAGAGGAGGTGTAAGATTTAACTGAAATGCTATTATAGGACACAGCAATCTTTTGTTCTGCATAAAACTCTCATGAGTCACAGTTGCCCCAATGGCAACTGACAACCACAAATTCCTATAAACTGCCAACATGATGATATGTAATCCAGATAACTTATTAATTTTCTCCTTATATGCCACCCTCCAACTACTGCTGGCTGTTTTCTGACACATCACAGTGTTAAGAGAAAAAATCAGGCCATAGATATAAATGCACATCAAAACTGGTATGCAAAAAGATAGCTTAAATATTGAACATCAGCTACCAAGAACAGTCATACTCCCCAGACATAGTCTACTTTTGAATCCATTTAAAATGGATTTATTGTGTATGATTTAAAATTATATGACAAATAACTTCAATAATTTGAATAAAGTTATATGGAGGTACAGAATGTCAAGAAAATAGTTCATTAATAAATTATTTGTTTTATTCTTAGTACATTCCTGGAAGTCTTAAATAGAATGGATTTAACCTTTTTTGGGCATTGTGAACATTGCGGTAAAGTTGGCTGACCCCAAGGCATTGTTATTTCTTCTGAGAACTTAAGGATGCTTTATTCAATTATCAACCCTAATTTTCCCCACTCAGACCTCACCCTGCTATTCCATCAAGGGATGATCACAGAAACACAACGTATGTGAAACAGATCTATGTAGGAGAAAAAAAGAGATTTATATTGGTGGTTTATCTTTATATAGGTATAGACTCTGGCTAAACTATTATGTGAGGACTTTACTTCTATGAGAGATGGAAGTCCACAAGGCAGATGGTTGGGAAGGAAGAAATATATGAATTGTGAGAAGCAAGTAGAATGGGAACCCATGGAATTGATTGGAACCTATGAAAGCAAGTGAAATTCCATCATAGTGTCTACTGCCTTTATACCTACAATCTTGATGATGGGGGTATTCTCAGGAGAAGCTAGTGTTCTTCACCATGGACCTGTCTGCAGCCATCTCTGGAGTCAGAGAAGCTGAGGAGGATCTAGCAGAAGCTTCCAGAGCTCTAGGTTGGGCTGTTACCTTAAACTGGGGAGCCAGCAGTAAGTATAATGTGTGTAAGCTGCCAGAACGTCATGGGCTGCTTTGGCCTATGAGTGCAAAACAAATATGGATGGTGCTTCACCCTATCTGAAAGCTATGTAGAGAAAGGCATGTCAAGAAACAAAGTTCCAGCTAAGTTAAATTGGCATAATACAAATCCACCACACCCTGGGAGATGATGTAAAGCTCCATCTCTCCTCTTAACCCACATTTAGCCCTGAGATAAACTTCTGCCACATATCGTTAATGCTCCTTACCAAAATTAAGTTAGATTTGCTATTTGATAGATAAATGAATTCAATTCATTGTATCAATTTCCAGGGCAATGTTTAACTTCTATGCATTTCATAATTAGTTCCCAGAACTAGCAATTGCTCTCAACTCTCAGTGTTCAGCAGCAAGTTGTTTGAAAATGCACTCTGGGTTTAATGGGTTTTCCATGTTACCCTGAAATGCAGTCTTTGCTTTTGTCCTCATTCCTCTTGCAGGGAAGCCTTTTGTTTTGCAAAAGTAGACAGAACTATAATGGATTAGTGTAGAATCCTGGATATTGGAAAATGAATTTAATGTCTAAAATGAAAGTCATTTGTCTTGGTTCAGCTTCCAATATGTAAAATTATGCTGTTAGCAATAACTTAGTCATTTTTTTTTTTTAATATATATATACAGATTTCATAAGTCTTTGATTTAAACATTGACTTTCATATGGAAATGATAAAATGCTTTGCCAAACTTGAAAATAAAGATTGAAACATTAACTTGACAACCATGCCCTTCTCAGCAAACACACAAGAACTGGTGCAGCAAAGCGGCAGATGCCGTGATGCATGGGGAAGCAAGGAGAAGGGAGATTCTAGACCCTATGATCAGAAGCATGCAAGACCTCTACATCAGATGAGTATCTGCAAACTTCTGCACTATGTTTCCTACAGAAACTTAGAATCTTCTGCAAACAGTGTACCCAAACTGATGAGCAGCTGTTGGTGGGTGGGTGGGACAAGTCATGTTGCTTTGGCAGAAATGCCTTTGGGGGGAAGATAAAAGAATACCAGGAAGTTCTGGAAAAAGGCTAAGAGGAATCGCTCAGATGGAGCATCCAGGAAATTCTGGCTATTGGCAATGGAATATGAGGGTCAGGCCAGCCACTTTTAGAGGGGAGAGACATGGAAGTCACAGTAATGAGCAGAGTTCCCAAAGGATCCAAGACTCATTTATACACAAAAATCTTAAATCACTTCACCATCATGAAGGCAAAACCAGGGAGGGCAACTTTGACCTATTGTGTATAGGTCATTTTCAGGCAAAGCTATATATGTCTTTAAAACCCTATTGCTGTTGTTGTTGTTAAGTGCAATCCCATCTAGTTGGTTCCGACTCATAATGACTCATAGGGTCCTAAGGAGCAGCTGGTGGGTTTGAACTACTAACCTCATGGTTCAAAGTCCAGTGCTGATCCTCCAGCACCACGCCAGGGGTCCTTGGTAGTCACTTTATCCAGCTCTTGACCGAAGGAAGATTATTTGTGGTGACATTGTGAAGAAGAAGAGAGACAGACGGGCAGGTGTATGATACTAGTGGTTTCCTTGTAATACGTCATATGATTTAATTTATTTCCAAAAATATTTTTGTTTATTATAAAAAAACTAAAAGACTTCCTATGAGATTATTCATTCTATAAATATTTATTGAACACACCTAATATAGACAAAGGAGACAAATTTCCTGATTTCTAATGGGGTTCATATCCAAGTAGCCTGTCATCTCTGCTTTCACTCATGGAGAGGTGACATGCTACTTGGATATAAAGCAGAGAATACCAGAAAGATGTTTACCTGTGCTTTACTGACTATGCAAAGGCTTTCAATTGTGTGCATCATGACAAGCTATGGACAACATTGCCAAGTATGAGTATTCCGGAACACTTAATTGTGCTCATGAGGAATCTGTACATGGACCAAGAGGCAGCTGTTTGAATAGAACATGGGAACATTGAATGGGTTCATATTAAGAAAGGTGTGTGACAGGGTTGTATTCTTTCACCATACTTATTAAACCTGTATGCTGAGCAAATACTCTGAGAAGCTGGCTTATATGAATGAAAATGTGGCATCAGGATTGGAGGAAGACTCATTAACAACCTGCGATATGCAAATGATACAACCTTGTTTGTTGAAAGTGAAGAGGACTTATAATACTTTCTGATGAAGATCAAAGACCACAACCTTCTGTATGGATTCCATCTCAATGTAAAGAAAACAAAAATCCTCACCACTGGACCAATAAACAACATTCTTATCAACAGAGAAAAGACTGAAGTTGTCAAGGACTTCATTCTTCTTGGATCAACTATCAACACTCACGGAAGCAGCACTGAAGAAATCAGAGGATGTATTGCATTAGGCAAATCTGCTGCTCAAGACCTTTTTAAAGTGTTGAAGAGCAAAGATGTCAGCTTGAGGACTAAGGTGCACCAAGCCATGGTATTTTCAGTAACCTCATATGCATGCAAAAGCTGGACAGTGAGTAAGGAATACTGTAGAACTGATGCTTTTGAGTTATGGTGTTGGAAAAGAACATTGAAAGTACCATGGGCTGCCAAAAGAACCAACAGATCTGTGTTGGAAGAAGTGCAGCCAGAGTGCTCCTTGGAGGCCAAGATGGCCAAACTTCCTCTCTCATACTTTGTACATATTGTCAGGAGGGACCAGTCACTGGAGAAGGATATCATGTTTGGTAAGGTGGAGGGTCAGAGAAGAAGAAGAAGACCCCCAATGAGATGGATTGGCCAAGTGGCAGCATCAGTGGGCTCAAGCATGATAACAATTGTGAGGTTGGCCCAGGATTGGGCAGTGTTTCCTTCTGTTGTGCATAGAGTAGCTAAGAGTTGGTACCAACTCGATGGCACCTAAGAACAATAGCAACAAGCCCGCCACCTATTCTCCTATGTCCCCAGATAGCGAATTCATACCTCTTCAAAATTTACAGTGCTTTTCCTTCTTTGTCTCATACCGTTTGCTCTTGGTAAATGACTTTGAGCCTTACTTTACAACAAAAACGGAAGACAACAGTCTAATTTTCTCTCAATTCCTTTCTAGAATAGAAGCCAGCCCCATTCCTTTTCCTGCTAACTCAAAGAACCCGGCAGGAACTCAGGAAGTTGTCCAGGTCTTGGTAGACTATACATTTATGAACTGTGACTGCTTACATGAAGCATGTTTGCGTCTATACAGAGATGCCTCAAGAGAAAGGCTCAGTGAGTTACTTCTGAAAAGTCAGCCGTGGAAAACACAAATGGATTGCAGTTCTTCCCTGACACACACCGGGTCACAATGAATCAGGATTTACTTGCTGGCAACTGGAAACAGAACTGGAAGTATTTTGCCTAACTCCAGAATGTCTTCATTTGCTGATATTGTTGTTGTCATTAAGCTGGTTCTGACTCATAATGACCTTGTATAGGGTTTCCTAGGCTGTAAATCTTCCTCCTGCAGATTAACCGGTAGGCTTTATAGAGTGTTAAAGAGCAAAGGCGCCATTTTGAGGACTAAGGTACACCTTACCCAAGGCAAAATATTTTCAATAGCCTCATGTGGATGTGAAAGCTGAACAATGAATAAGGAAGCCAATCAAATAATTTATGCATTTGAATTATGGTGTTGGCTAAGAATATTGAAAGCACCATGGGCTACCAGATGAACAAACAAGTCTATCTTGGAAGAGGTACAGCCAGAATGCTCTTTAGAAACGCGGATAGAAAGAATCCATCTCTTTTAACTTTGGGCATGTTTTCATAACCAGTCCTGGGAGAAAGACACATGGTTGGTAAAGCTGATAGTCAGCAAAAAAGAAAAATGAAGATCCTCTAAAACAGGCATGAGGAAATCATTTGGTCTGGCCCGGCCAAGGTAACCACAGTTCCAGCCATCACATAGAGATGATTTAATTAAATGCTTGAGCAAATAGAGCAGGCTAATTTTTAAACTGTTAATGTTGTATGGTCCGTGAATTATGTTACAGATTTTGGCACTGGCCCCAGCTCTAAAAGATAGATTGATAAAATGGCAGCAACAAAGGACTCAAAGTGCGATAACAATTGTGAGGAGGACACAGGAGCAGGCAGGTTTTGTTCTGTTGTGCATACAGTTGCTATGAGTTGGAATGAACTTGATGGCATCTAATAACAATAACAACAAAGCTTTAGCATGCCCTTAAAGCATCCACTACATTTTGCTAATTCCTTGTGGTAATCATAAGGGAGTTGTATCCACTTGTACTAGGGTGCAGAACTGCGTTTAAGAAAAAAAAAAATTTCTTAAGTTGGTTTTTGTTGTTGTTAAGTGCTGTTGAGTCAGTTCTGACCCATAGTGACCCTGCATAGGGTTTCCGAGGAGCAGCTGGAGAGCTTGAACCACCAACCTTGCAG
>NW_006408519.1:24225515-24227151 GCF_000296735.1 Chrysochloris asiatica
ATCGGACATTGTTTCATTCTGCTGTGCATGGGGTCGCTATGAGTCGGTTCCGACTCGATGGCACCTGACAACAACAACAACATTAAGGTTAGCTCCAAATATAATAATCACAACTTTTCTATGAGTTTGTTGTATTGTACAGGCTTGTGTGTTGCTATGATGCTGGAAGCTATGCCATCAGTATTTTTAAATACAAGCAGGCTCACCACCCATGATGGACAAGTCTCAGCAGCGCTTCTAGACAAAGACAGACTCAGAAGAAGGAATAGTGAATTACTTCTGAATGATTAGCCTCTCAGAACCTTATAAATAGCAGTAGAACACTCTCTCATAGATTGCCTGAAGATGAGCACCTCGGCTTGACTGGGGAAGAGTTGCCTCCTCAAAGTAGAGTTGACCTTAATGATGTGGATAGAGCAAAGCTTTTGGGACCTTCATTTGCTGATGTAGCACAACTCAAAATGAGAAGAAACAGCTACAAATATCTATTAATAATCAGAATGTGGAATGTACAAAGTATAAATCTAGGACATTTGGAATTGTCAAAAATGAAATGGAACACATAAAAATGAATATCTTGGACATTCCTGAGCTCAAATGGATTAGTACTAGCCATTTTGAATCAATTATATGGTTTTCTATGCCAGGAACAATAGTTGGAAAAGACATAGCATTACATTCATTGCAAAATAGAGCGTTTCCAGATCTTCGTATAGTACAATGTTGTCTGTGATAGGATAATATTCATACACCTACAAGGAATCCTGGTATGGCGCAGAAGGATAAGCACAGGACTGAAACGTTGGCTTGAACCATAAGGTCATCAGTTCAAACTCACCAGTCACTCCTCAGATACCCTATACAGGGTCATTATGAGTTGGAAGTGACTCCATGGCACTGAATAACAACAACAAGGAAGACCAGTTAATACCACTATTATTCAAATTTATGCCAAGTCACTAAAGCCAGTCATGATTAAATTGAAGAATTTTACAAACTTCTTCAGTCTGAAATTGATCAAACATGAAGTCAATATGCATTAATAATTACTGGTGATTGGAATTTGAAAGTTGGAAACAAAAAAGAAGGAACTGGAGTTAGAAAATATGCAGTTGCTAATAGAAATGATACTGAAGATTGCATGATAGAATTTTGAAAGACGAATGCTTTACTTATTGCAAATACCATTTTCCAACAACATAAAAGGTAACTACATACATGGACTTCACCAAATGGAATACACAGAAATCAAACTGACTACAACTGTGAGAAGAGACAGTTGTTGTTAAGTGCCACTAAGTTGGTTCCAACTCATAGCTAACCTGCATAGGGTTTCTGATGCTTTTAATCTTTGTGGGAGCAAAAAGCCTCAATTTCTCTGAAGGAATGGCTGGTGGGCTCGAAGAGGCAACTTTGTGGTTGGAGCCATCATGAGTCCAGAAGTGACAATGTAGAAAATATCATCAGCCAGAAGAAGGCCAGGGGCTGACTGTGAAATGGACCATGACTTGTTCATATGCAAGTTCAGGCTGAGGCTAAAGAAAATTAAAATAAGTCCACAAGAGCTAAAATATGATCAGAGTATATCCCACCTGAATTTAGAGACCATCTTGAGAACAGGTTTGATTCTTTACAC
>NW_006408519.1:24228966-24254015 GCF_000296735.1 Chrysochloris asiatica
TCTAAAAACCAGAAGAGTTATGGGATAACATTAAGAATATTATGCAGGAAGAAAGCAAAAACTTAATAAAAAGGCAGGAAAGAAAGAAAAGACTAAAGTGGATATCAGAAGACTCTTTGAAACTTACTGTTAAGCATAGAGAGGCCGAAGCTAATAAAAGAAATGATGAAGTGAAAGAGGAGAACAGAGAATTTTAACTGGCAACTCTAGAAGAAAAAGTAAATTCTTATAATGAAATTGCAATGACCTAGAAATAGAAAACCAAAGGGGAAGAACATGCCCAGGTTTTCTTAAGCTGAAAAAACTCATGAAAAAATTCAAGAAAACCCTTGGGTTGCAATATTGAAAGAGTCTATGAACAAAATATTGAATATACAGAAAGCAATAAAAGAAAATGGAAAGAATACACAGAGTCACTGTACCAAAAAGAATTGGTTGATGCCAAACCATTTCAAGAAGTAGCATATAGTCAAGAACACATGGTATTCAAGGAAGAAGTCCAAACTGCACTGAAGCATTGGTTAAAAACCAGGCTACAGGAATAGATGGAATACAAAATGAAATGTTTTAACAAACTGACACAATGTCAAATACATTCACTCATCTAGGACAAGAAATTTGGGAGACAGCTACCTGGTCAACCAGTTGTGCTCATTCTAAAGAAAGGTGACCCAATGGAATACAGAAATCATCACACACAATAGCACATGGAAGTAAAATTTTTCTGAGGATAATTTAAAAATGGTTGCAGCAGTGCATAAACAGGGAACTGCCAGAAATTCCAGTCAGATTCAGCAGAGGATGTGGAACCAGGAATGCCATTTCTAATGTCAGATAGATTTTTACTAAAGGCAGAGAATATCAGAAAGATGTTTGCTTGTGCTTCATTGACTATGCAAAGGCATTCAACTATGTGGATTATAACAAACTATGGGTAACAAACGAGTGGAAATGTTGTCAAGAGAAATCAGTAGCTGGAGAACGACATCATCCTTGGTGAAGTGGAGGGTTAATGAAAAAGTGGATGACCCCCAAATGAGATGGATTTATACAGTGGCAGCAACAAAGGGCTCAAATATCACAACAGTTGTGTGTATGGTACAAAACTGGACAGTGTTTAGTTCTGTTGCACATAGGGCTGCTATGAGTAGGAACTGACTCAATGGCACCTAACAACAAAAATGGGCAAAATAGTGAATGAAACAGAATGCATCAAAAGAAGATGGAAGGAATACCCAGCCATTGTGCAATCATTTCAAGAGGTTCTATGTGATCACGAACCAATGGTATTAAAGGAAGAAGTACAATCTGCACTGACAGGACTGGGGAAAATGGTTGCAGTAATATAGGACTCGTGGTGTGGCACTGTAGGATAAACACTGGACTGCAAAGGCAGTTTGAACCACAAGGTCAGTGGTTCAAACTCACCAGCCACTCCTTGGAAACCCTCTCTAAGGTTGCTATGAGTCCGAACCAATTCGACGTCACTTAACAACAATGACAGGTATATCTGTAAGGGTATGCTAGATAGTCAAGATAGATTAAGAACAAGACAAGAAACTAGGAATATCATTGCTGATGTCAGATATATCTTGGCTAAAAGCAGAGAATACTAGAAAGATATTTACTTGTGTTTTATTGACTAGGCAAAGTCTTTTGGCTGTGGGTCATAACAAACTAATCATAGTATTGCAAAGAGTGGGCATTCCAGAACACTTCATTGTACTCATGAGGAACCCAAACATAGACCAAGAGGTAGTTTTTCAGACTGAAAAAGGGAATACTCAATGGTTTTTAATCAGGAAAGGTATGCACATGGCCTGTCTCTTTCACCATAATTGTTCAATCTGTAAACGGAGAAAATTATCCAAGAAACTGGATTATGTGAAGAAAAATGTGACATCAGGATTGGAGAAAGACTCATTAATAACCTGTGATATGCAGACAATACAACCTTGCTTGCTGGAAGACAAGAGGATTAAAATATTTACTGACAAAGATCAAAGACCACAGCCTTTGATACGGATTGCAGCTCAATGTAAAGAAAGCAAAATCCTCACAACTGGATGAATAAATAACATCAAGATAAATGGAGAAAAGATTGAAGTTGTCAAAGACTTCACATGTGCTTGAATCTGTAATCAATGTTCACGGAATCAGCAGTCAAGAAATCAAAGAGTGTATTGCATTAGGCAACTCTGCTGCTGAAGAACTCTTTAAAGTGTATAAGAGCAAAGATGTTGAGGATTAAGTTTGAGGATTAAACTGAGCCTGACCCAAGTCATGATATTTTCAACAGCCTCATATGCATGTGAAAGTTGCACAATGCATAAGGAAGACTTTAGAAGAATCGATGCATCTGAATTATGTTGTTGGCAAAGAATATTGAAAGTACCATGGATTGCCTAGAAGAACAAACAAATCTGTCTTGGAAGAAGTATAGCCAAAATGTTCCTTAGATGTGAGGATGTCAAGACTTTGTCTCTTATACTTTGAACATGTTGTCAGGAGGGATCAATCCTTAGAGAAGGACGGCCTGATTAATAAAGTAGAGAGAGGATCACTGAGAAAGAGGAAAACCCCCAATGAGCTAGTCTGACACAGTGACAACAACAACGGGCTCAAACCTAACTTCAGTTGTGGGAAGGACACGGGACTGGGCAGTTGCCCACTCTGTTGCACACAGTCAGAACGGACTCTACGGCAGCTAACAACAGCCACAAGAGCCTAATATACAGTGAAAGAATCCATAGGGTCCAAGGCTGTCACCTTTAAGAAGTAGATCTCCAGGTCTTACTTCTGAGGTACCTTTGGAAGGACTTGAACTGCAAACTTTTGGTTAATAGTCCAGTGCTTAACATTTACACAACCCAAAGACTCCACATCAATTCAGCACCTTTGTTGTTGTTGTTAAGTGCCATCGAGTTACTTCCCTCCCATAGTGACCCTGTATAGGGTTTCTGAGGAGTGGCTGGTGAGTTTGAACCGCCAACCTTGTGGTTCAAACCGACTTTGCAGTCCAGTGCATTAACTCACAGCGCCACACCAGGACTCCATAGAGCACCTTACTTTGGTTAAATAGTAACTGATTTAAAATAGTATGAGTCCTGGTGTGGCACTAGTGTAGGATAACCACTGGACTGCTAACCAAAACATGTGCAGTTCAAAACCATCAGCCGCTCCTTGGAAATCATATACAGAGTTGCTATGAGTCAGAACCGGCTCTACGGCACTTAATAACAGTTCAATAGGAATTGCCAGTTTTCTTTAGCCTCTCTTCGTCATCTCCTATCTCACTAATTGTGTTCATAGCTCTGTAATTGAGATATAATTGATGACGGTATATGACCAAGCATACATGTTCCCGAACAGTTCATCTGCTTAGAGACAGGATTTGCGTTGTTTTGTTCTTGTGCAGAAGGGATGGATTTTGCCTATTTGATATTAGTTTGAGTAATGGAAACCTAATGAGCCTCTTCTCATCAGAAGCCCATCTCTGCCCCCAAACAAAATATATTTCTGAAGAGTTAATTATTTTTACGCTTTCTTGGCCGAATTTTGGAATGATCAGTTAATAACAGGAATTATAATTAGAAAAATAACAGTATTGTTCTATTTTCTACCCATGGAATTCTACTATTTTACTTGTACAACACAGGCTCAAACAGAAACATCGATCAAGATGCTGGGCCTTCAGATAAATTTAGATATATTCACCTGTTTTGATTAATGTAGGGGTTCTGGTCCTTCTAGATGAAGTTGTTAATTTATTTAGTGTAATCTTATCTATCTTCATTTCTGAAGAGAAATAAGATCATTTGCAAAGGATACAATAGAGACCAGAGTCCTACATTTGTTTTAATCTCTGGTGATATACTATGTGGCATGTGAGAAAATGCCCCATCTTTATTTCCTACAGTTGGTTTGATATTTGCCAACCTAATGGTGATTTACTATGGGAGTAAGACGAATTTGGGGAGTGGGAAGTTTCCTCAGGAGGAATAGGGGGAAAGTCAATTAGTTTGAATTTTTCTTTTTTGGTTTATAGCCACTAGCTACTATTGTTAATGAATCTGTTCAATTGGAGAGATTCTTTAAAAGAGGATGGGGGAGGGGGTTTCTCCACTCCCCCCATATTACTTCAGTACTTTCTAATTCTATCAACATCTTATAGTCATGTGATTTTCTAGGCAGTTTAGTTCAAAGGCTCATGACAGTGAGAATCTTTAGACCCACCTTTCTCTTATTAGACTCTACCTCTTCCGTACTAGAAGAGGATAAGGTGTCAGGTAAATATACTGACATAGTACTTCAAATTTACCAACTTTTTTTTTTTTTTTTTTGGAGTGTTTACTACTGGCAGACACGGAATTAGATGGATAATAGGAAGAAATGAGTAAGACGTTGTTTCCTCTCCTTTGAATCTTAGTCACAGAGCTACCCTGTGGGTCTGTTTTCCTAAATGCACAGCCAGGGAAGGAGTTCTTATGCAAGTGATTGATTGACGGAGACCTCCAAGAGAAATCTGGGAGGAAGTGAGGGAAGCAGGTGAGGGGTGGGGTAACAGTGAAGTAGGGATGTGGGTTCTGCGGAAGTCTAGCCTTACTCTGGTCTCAGGAGGAGATTGTACCAGGGGAGCTGGGCCTTTGCATCCTTGAGAACTCCCCTCCTTGGAGTTTCTGGGATCTAGGAGGTCACCTTGTTTTGTTTTCTTTTGAAAAATAATCCCCTGAACTTACTGGATCAGGTCTAAGACTAGATTCCCTAGGAAACAGCATGAAACAAAAGTTCATGTCTTAATACCTTACTGAAATGGGCAATCATGGGGAATCAAAAGAAGTAAATGAGGAGTCCTGGTGTGACTGTAGGATAAGCACTGGACTGCTAACTGAAAGATCAGTGGTTCAAACCCACCAGCCGCTCCTTGGAAACTCTATACAGGGTTGCTGTGAGTTGCAACTGACTTGATGGCACCTCACAACACTGACTAGAGGAGGAGTTCTGGTGGCACTGAGGGTTAGGTGTTGGACTGCTAACGGCAAGGTTGGTGGTTCAAACCTGTTGGTCACTCCATAGGAGAACAATGAGCCTGCTTGCTCCTGTATAGATTACAGTCCCAGAAAATCATTCGATGGTTGGTTGCTATGGGATGTAATCAACTCTTTGGCAGTGGGCTTGTTTATTTGTTCATTGGCTAGAGATGATTCTCTGGAGAAAGGCAGTGCAAGTCACTAGCAGCCCAAACTCACCGAATCTGGGGGATGAGTAAATTGGCTCAGTAAAGGCGCCATAGGTAGTGTCGCACTGCGAATAAGCACTGGACTGCTAACCAAGGGGTCAGTTTTTCAAACCAGCTCCTTGGATAACCTATATATACAGGGTTACCCTATTTATACAGAGACAGAACCGACTCAACAGCACATACTATAACAACAACTAATAGATTAAAAATTAATATAGCATAACTGTTAGTGTTACGTGTTGTTGAGTCAGTTCTGACTCATAGACAATCATGTATAAGATTTCCAAGGAGCAACTGGTGAGCTTGAACTGCAGACCTTGTGATTCAAACAGATCTTGTAGTCCAGTGCATTAACCTATAGTACCATACCAGGATTCCCAAGTAATTCCAAGTCTCTACTGTTACAGACTGACCATAAGCAGCCAACTACAATTTCATCTGGCAAGTATGACCGTGGAAGTTTGTATGAAGGAAAATGGGAGAGAGTGTGATTACCTGATTCTATGTTCATTGTTTCTTTATCTCATCGCACAAAATATAGGAGGTGTTTATAAAATAATGTTTTCTGTCTGGTGGTCATGGAGAGACTTTTGGAAGGATAAGCACATAAGTGCTAAGATGAGGTTGGTGGTTTAAAACAACCAGCCGCTCCTTGGAAATCCATGGCACTTAACCACAACAACGTTGAGCAGGAATAAGATCTGAGAGAGTGATGCTGGTGAGTTATAAAAAAGGGAATTATAAAGGGCACAAAGACTAATCCTCAATCCTAAATGAAATCTCAATGGGAACTCTTTTCACCCTGCTGGTAATGGTGGTGGTGGTGGTGGTTATGTGCAATGGAGTTGGTTTTGACTCATGTTATTGTTGTTATGTGCCGTGGAGTCGGTTCTGACTCATAGCGACCCTACACAGGGTTTCTGAGGCTGTAAATCTTTACGGGAGCAGATCGCCTCATCTTTCTCTGGAGGAGCCGCTGGTAGTTTCAAACTGCTGACCTTGCGGCTCACAACCCGATTCGTAACCACTATGGTACCAGAGCTCCTTAGCAAACCTGTATAGTGTTTCTGAGGTTGTAATCTTTACGGGAGCAGAAAGCCTCATCTTTCTACTCAGAACTGCTGGTAGTTTTGAACTGCTGACCATAAGATTAGCAGCCCTACCTGGAACCACTTTGCTGGAGTCCTGGTGTGGCGATGTATGATCAGCACTGGACTGCTAACGACAAGGTTGGTGGTACAAATCCACCAGCTGCTCCTTGGAAACCCTATACAGCATTGCTCTGAGTCAGAACTGACTCAACAACACTTAACAACAAGAACCATTTGATAAAGGATCTATGGTTGTGTAGTGAGTTACGAGTAGGGCTGTTAACCACAAAGTGAGAAGTTCAAATCTACCAGCTGTTCCACAGAAGAAATATGAGGCTTTCTACTCCTGTAAAGATTTACAGCCTCGGAAACTCTATACAGGGTCACTATGAGTCAGAACCGACTCTATAGGACACAACCACCACCACCATTCTATCCCATAAAAGTATGTTTGAGCATGAAACTAAATTTATATTATTTTTTAATAAATAAGTAAAGCTTTAAGAAAAGAATAAAATCAAGCTGAAAACAGACCACTTGTAATCTAATAGATCAAAGCTTTTCCAGGACAGATCTCATAGTGATGGTTTCTTCTTTTGAAACTAGCAAGAAAGCTATCAACATGAATCACGAGTCAAGATTTGTTGAGCAATGTAGATGCATTAAAAAATAATAATAGTAATAGACTTGGCCTGTCAAGTTCAATGATTCTGATGTGTTTTTATAAAACATTTTTCCAAGGGTACGTTGTGATACACAATGATATTTTCTTTTAGTACTGCATTGTTTGATCTGATATAACTTGGAAGTAATGTTGGCTGAAGGCTTACAAAACCTCCAGGGAGCACAGGCCTAGCCCAGAACTGGGAACATCTCTAATTGGTTCCAGGTTTTCATTTCTTGTCATGTATTCCTCCAGAGTTTATTTAGTGCTGATGGTAATAAATAAAAGTTATGTTTCACAGTACTTTATCTGATCTACTGCCCACTCAAATATCCATGTTGTAAGAACACAATAGAATTAAGCAAGATTCTTTCTATGTGTAGCTTGGTATCGGTTTCTATGATCTCCCTATTCATTTTAAACCCTGGAATATAGCTCTTGGCTTATTTCATATTCTTTTTCAGTGGTCTTTCCGATATTCCTCCCAAATGTTCTGTGTCCTGAAAATGTATGTTTAATTTTAAAACAATAAAAGACAAAGGAAACATTCTTTGACCTCTATAATTGCCTTCCACATTTGCTCATTCTTTCTTTGTGTAGGAACAATTTTTTCACAACTTGCTTGTATATGTGACATTCTATTTAAAAAACAAAATTACACTGTCTCAATGTGTGTTGTATTCATTCATTCCTCTGTATTTGATGACTTAGGCTGGGAGAGGGCTATAGAGGAAAAAAATTCGTATGGAGAGAAACAAACAAGGGAGAGCCCTGGTGTGGCGCTGTGGATTAATGCGCCAGACTGTAAAACCGTTTGAACTGCAAGGCTGGCGGTTCAAGCTCACCAGCTGCTCCTTGGAAACCCTATCCAGGGTTGCTATGGGTCGGAAACCGACTCAATGGCACTTAACAACAACAACAACATGGATGAGGATCTCACACCAAAACCTACAGCTGTAGAATCGATCTGACACACAGCAAGCCTACAGGACAGGGAAGAACTGCGGCATAGAGTTTCCAAGGCTGTAAATCTTTCTGGAAGTAGAAAGCCCCATCTTATCCCCTGAGGAGTGGCTGGTGGGTTTGAACAGCCAAGCTTACTGTTACCACTGAGTGCTTGACCAGGACTCCTCACATACACAAAATAGTAGGTAAATGTCTCTAAGACAAAATGGGCTGATTTAAGCAATATTTGGAGCTGACCTGCATTAAGAAGTATTGACAATGATGTCTTTCAGCCTTTTATGTTATTCTTAAACATGTTTTCTTGAGACAAAGACATACAGGAGATTTTATTCAATGTAACACAGACAGTCTTGTTAACACAAATACCGTCCTTTTATTTGCATATTTCCTATGTTGTTGTTGTTGTTGTTATTAAGTGTCCTCAAGTTGGTTCCAACTCGTAGCTACCCTGTATAGCGTTTTGGAGGAGCAGCTGGTAGATGTGAACCACCAACCTTGTGGGTAGCCATCCAGTGCTTTTCCTACAGTGTTACACCAAGATTGCATACTTCCCATAGTAGTACATGAATAGTCTATATTCTTGAAGTCATGTCTTTCAAGGCTGTGTCTCTGAAAGCAAAGCAGAGTCTGAAGGAAGCACCTGGGAATTTCACAAGTGAGGATAGAAGGAATTCTTAAAAAGAAATTCTCTCTTAGCCAAATTGGATATTAAAGAAAACTGTGGTTCTCCTACCTAGATACATGCTTGTATCTATTCTACTGATCATGCTCAGGCCCAACTTTGTGGTTTCTAGTAGTATTTCAGAGTGCGATGGTTTCATACGATGAACACTCGACTGAGAATCTCAAGGTCCACAGTTCAAGCCTGCCAACTGCTCTGCAGGAAAAAAATGAGGCTTTCTGCTCTCATGAAGATTTAAAGCCTCAGAAAGTCTATACAGGGTCACTATGGGTCAGAACCGTCTCAACAGCACTTACCACCACCACCACCACCAAACAGTACTAATTATGCCTTTGTTTCTCTGATTAAATTCAATCTTAACAAACCTTGGGTTGGCCTTATCTTTGTATTTTTCTTTTGACTAGGAAAAAGCAGACATTTAGAAGAAAAATTTTTTGTCTCTATTAATAAATCCATCTTCTATTGGTTAAGTGGAATTCCTGGATGGTGCAAATGATAACTATACTTGACTGCTAACCAAAAGATTGGAGGTATAAATCCACCCAGAGGAGATGTGGAAGAAAGACCTGGTGATTTATTTCCTAAATTCAGTCATTGAAAACCCTGTAAAGCACAGTTCTCCTCTGACACACAAGGGGTCGCCATGAGTCAGGGTCAATTCAGTAGCAATTGTTTCGGTTGACGTTAATGATCAGAGACCTGGTATGGCGCTGCAGGCTAATGTGCTGAGTTGGAACACACTTGACGGAACTTAACAACAACAAACAGAATGAGTCCTGGGGTGATACTGTACCATCAGCACTGGGTTGTGAAAAACAAGGTCTGCAGTTCAAACCCACCAGATGCTACTTGGAAACCCTACACAGGGTCACAATTGACTAGATGGTACTTAACAACAATTATCCTTGCTTTGTAGATCCTTAGCAAGGTTGTAAAGTTTTCTGGTAACAGAACTCCTATTTTCCTGCTGCAAATGTCTTCTCCTTCATTCTTCTTGTTGTTAAGTGCCATCAAGTCGGTTTCAACCCACAGAGCCCCTATATAGGGTTTCCCATGAGCGGTTGGTGAGTTTGAACTACTGACCTTGTGGTTCAAAGGACTCTGCAGTCCAGTGCATTTGCTCACAGTGCCGTAGCAGGCCTTCACTCTTAGGTCATTTAATCTGAGTGAATCTAAATGCTCACACACCCTCCCTACGCACTCCTCCCAGGCCCCTGATGAGGTCACATAACACAGGTCTGTCCACCCAAAAGAGCTCATTTTCACTGCAGGGATGGACACAAGACCTGAAGCAGGGCCAAGCCGCAGATCCATGGAATCAGAAACTCATAAATTGAAATTCAACTTAACCACCAACTGAGTGTATGACATTATGCAAAATTTTTACTATCTCTAAGTTTTTGTAATGGTACCATGGGGATGGATATTTGTAAAGTTTAAATGAGTTTATAAATCTGAATTACACCCCACACTAGTATTCATTTACTGGTAATTAGCAAATGTTATTTTTCATCACTTCATGGTTTCTCAGTTTCCTTTTTCTCATTTATCTAATAGGGATATAATGTTTATTTACAGGACAGCACATTCAGTGAGACATCAAACATCATATGTGGTGTTGTTGTTATCTGCCTTCAAGTCAGTTCTAACCCATAGCTACCCTGTATAGGGTTTCCAGGGAGCGGCTGGTGGGTTTGAACCATTGACTTTGCAGTTAGCAGTACAGTGATTATTCTACTTCATCACACCAGGTCTCCATAAAGTACATGTTATTGTTAAGTGCCATGGGGTTGGTTCCGACTCATAGTGACCCTGTACAGGGTTTCCATGGAGAGACTGGTAGGTTTGAACCACTGATCTTGTGGTTAGCAGTCCAGTACTTATCCTATAGTGCAACACCAGAACCCCCATAAAGTACATGTTGTTGATGTTAAATGTCATCGAGTTGGTTCTGATTCATAGAAACCATGTATAGGGCTTCCAAGGAGCGGCTGGACGGTTTGAACTGCTGACCTTGTGGTTAACAGGCCAGTGCTTATCCTACAGCACCCACCAGGACTCCCACAATGTATGTTGTTGTTGTTGATAAGTGCCGTAGAGTCGATTCCGACTCATAGTGACCCTGTAAAGGGTTTCCGAGGAGTGTCTAGTGAGTTTGAACCACCAACCTTGTGGTTCAAACTTACCTTGTAGTCTAGTGCTTTGTCCTGCCGTGCCACATCAGAACATCACAAAGTATGCAGTGCACAGTAAATAGTAAATATCAGATCCCCTCTCCTTGGAATTTGTATTCTTAAACATATAAATGACTTTCTATCTTCATTAGCAAAAATTGATCTCTGATAAACTTTTAAAAGAAAAAAAATCCTACGTATGTGCCAGTATCTGAATATTACATTCAGGACCCAGGGTCCATTACAGCTAGCTCTTTACTTTGTCTGAAAGACCCAACAGAAGCTAGGGGACAAAGGAGAAGACCGATGACAAAGACATACAACGTCTAATGGAACTAATCAAGACTAAGATAATCTACGTATACATTCCCAAATGACATAGTTAATTATATCCTACTATTGTGGAAAGAAAAGCAATGCTTTGGAGACCAATACAATACAAAACAAAAGCCAGCTGCCTTATTTGTGAGTGAAAGAGTGAGTGCAAAATACAATTCTCATTGATATGTGACATATATATTGGTCGTGTTCAGCTCATGGTTGTGGTTGAGAGTCTGGCCATATATAAGGCTCGCTATGTGAAAAAGTTGTTTTCTATTCTAAGTCTGTTCAACTGTATGCAGGAATGATGAATAATACAATGAGCAACTGCTTTTTCTGGTTTACTGCTACATAGGAACTCCTCTCTGCAATAATATCCAATTAAAATTCACTGTGGCAGATGTGGGTTGTGGACCTGGTCAAAAGGCATACGCTCCCAACCTACCCTGTGATTGTTTTAGCAGAGGATTGCCACCAGTTACTTTGAATGATCTCAGTCATGCATTGCAGGTAATGAGGGAAGCACAGTTTCCAACCCTGCTTTGTAACTCCACGACTGCTGCTGAATATGGCTTTATTTTCCATTTGATGAACCAGAACATCCTCTCAGATTAGAGGGAAGGCAGCTCTTTGCAGTTTATAAACACAGCTCTGTTAGGAGTGAGTAATAATAGCATGGATTCTGATTTTTTATAGTCAATTTCATTTCTACTTTAAGGAATAATTTCTTCATCACATTTGGAGGCAGAAGTAGAATAGCTTTTGGTAAAAGTCAAAGCATGAACAGTACCAGCAAGAATAATTGAAATCTATGCATTAAAATCTAATTCTCTTTGTAACTTTTTCCAAACAAGTTTTAAGCACTACTATATGCAAAATGGAGTCCTGGTGTGGCTCTGTAGGATAACCACTCAACTGCGCAGTTCAAACCCACTAACTGCTCCTTGGAAACTAATTTGATGGCACTTAATAACAACATAGACAGAAGAGTATGTTCCAAAAAAAATGACATATTGCTCTGGTAGCATAGTGGGTTACAAGTTGGACTCCTAATCACAGGTCAGCAGTTTGAATCTACCACGCACTTTTTGGGAGAAAGTTGTTATAGTGTTGCAAACCCTGTACAGAGTCTCTATGTGTCAGAACTGACTCCATGGTACATAAACTCACGCACACACACACACATGTGCTGTTGTTTGGTGCCATTGAGTCGATACCAAATCATAGCGAACCTATGTACAACAGAACGAAACACTCCCAGGTCCTGGGCCAACCTCACAATTGTTGCCACACTTGAGTCCATTGATGTTGCCACTTTGCCAATCAATCTCGCTGAGAGTCTTCCTCTATATATTTAATTAAGTGTGTAATATCCATTATTTAGATTCATCCTTGAACATTACATATAATTTCTCAATTTTATTTAGTAATTCAACTCAATTTAGTTGCTTAATGACATATTATATGTGATGCCATTGGGAAGACTGTGCTTCTTGTTTTAGTTCCCAGATCCATTCTACATCCTTCTTTACCCTTCGCTGGACTTCAAGAAGTCTGTCTTCAGACCTTATTACCCAGGATCCCTTGCCCTCTCGTTTCTGGTTGGCTTTGGCCAATGGAAGACACTGATAGGAGATTACAGTGTGGGAATAGTAGGAAGTTGAAATATTTATTCTTTTGTTTTCTTCATCTCTGGACCTGGTCAAAATCATGTTTATTTATGATCCCAGCTCCAGGACACTAGCTCTGAGCAAGCTCTGATAACATTGCTCCCCTCTAACTTTTCAGGCTAAGAGGTGGTAAATCGGTCAGATCCCAATGGAAAACAGCTGGGAAATGTATTAAATTACATAATAAGCCAGTCTAATGTAAGGGTTCAGTATGGATTGCATCTCAATGTAAAGAAAACAAAAATCTTCACCACTGGACCAATAAACAATATTCTTATCAACGGAGAAAAGATTGAAGTTGTCAAGGACTTCATTCTTCTTGGATCAACTATCAACATTTGCGGAAGCAGTAGTCAAGAGATCAGATGACGTATTGCATTAGGCAAATCTGCTGCACAGGAACTTTTTAAAGTGTTGAAGAGCAAAGATGTCAGCTTGAGGACTAAGGTGTGCCTGACCTAAGATATGGTATTTTCAATAACCTCATATGCATGTGAAAACTGTACAGGGAATAAGGAATACCATAGAAGAATTGAAGCTTTTGAGTTATGGTGGTGGAGAAGAAAATTGAAAGTACAATGGGCTGACAAAAGAACCAATAGATTGTTTTGGAAGAAGTACAGCCAGAGTGCTCTTTGGAGACCAGGATGGCCAAACTTCATTTCTCATACTTCAGACGTATTGTCAGAAGGGACCAGTTGCTGGAGAAAGATACCCTGTTTGGTAAGGTGGAGGGTCAGAGAAAAAGAGGAAGACTCCCAATGAGATGGATTGGCCAAGTGGCAGCATCAATGGACTCAAGTGTGGCAACAGTAGTGAGGTTGACCAGGATATGGCAGTGTTTCATTCTGCCATGCATAAGGTTGCTATGGGTCGGTACCAACTCGATGGCACCTAACAACAACAACAACAATATAAGGTTTCAGAGGAGAAAGAACTATTTTAAAAAGTGTGGGTGGAGTTTAGGGTCTACACAAAAATGATGTCCCATTTGGAGCTTAGAGTCCTGGTGTGGCACTGTAGGATAGGGACTGGACTGCTAACCACAAGATTGGCAGTTCAAACCCACCAGCTGCTCCATGGAAACCCTAAACAAGGTTGCTATGAGTCAGAATGGACTGGGCGGCAATTAACAGTTGGAGTTTAGTTGCAGTTGAGTGATTGTTACCCTTAGGCCTGAAGGAATCTGGAATGAGAAAGTTGTGTAGATGAGCCACTTTAGGTAGGCAATGATATATATTCAAGGAGAAATAGGGCCCAAAACGAGGACAATGAATATTTACCCTAAATTTTCCATTCGCTCAATCCAACAGGAAGCCAAGGGCAAGGTAAGCCATTAATGACCTTCAGTCTCCTGGTTCAGGGAGGTAACTGCATGTTGTTGTTAGTCGGATGGTATCTCACTATTCCTTTTTGTTTCTGTTAGCCCTGTTAATACTCATACAGGATCTCTATGAGTCGGAAGTGACTGCATGGCAATAGGATTAATGTTTTTATTGCTGATCACAATTCTTTATGTCGTCCTCTCTCTGACTTTGATTGCTTGCTTGACTTCTCTCTCTCCTTTCCCTCTCTCCTTCATTTTTTTCCCCCTCTCTTTCCCATCATTTTCTTTGTTTGTTCCTTTCTTTCATCAAAGCCTTTATCTATCTCTGGCTAGTGCCCAGACTGTTAAAAATGTACTAACAACAGATACCAAGGAGCTCTGGTAGCGTAGTGGTTACGAGTTGGGCTGCCAACCGCAAGGTCAGCAGTTCGAAACTACCAGCGGTTCCGCAGGAGAAAGATGAGGCGTTCTGTTCCTGTAAAGATTTACAGCCTTGGAAACCCTGTACAGGGTCACTATGAGTCAGAACAGACTCCACGGTAATTAACACCACCAACAAAGGCAGATATCAGCAAACTTTGAAGAATCAATGAATGGGGATTTGGCTCAGTCTATGATAAACAGTAGTGAGGTTGGCCCAGGATCGGGCAGTGTTTCATTCTGCTGTGCATAAGGTTGCTATGGGTCAGTACCAACTCGATGGCAGCTCTGGGAGACAGCTTGTGATGGGCTCAAATAGTGGTCTTGCCCATTCAATCAGCAGGCACTTACATGCCTTCAGACTAAGCAAACACCTCCATCCCCTGGCACCAGAGATGGATCTGGGGCATGTAACCCAATCCAGTTATGTGCTTACCTTGTCCTGGAACTGCTTAACTAGATGTGAGGTGTGAGAAGCTGCCGGGGAAGATTTTACCACAACGTGGCAAGAGAGGGAATCCAACACAAAGCTGAAAAAGCAGATCTGAGGCGGGAGACAGAAATGTGATCTGTATTCTTTAAAAGCTTGCAGTTAGCTGTGTATGAAATCTGACACTGCCATTTCCAGAATTTACCAGATACATGAACATCTTCTGCTTAAATTAGTTAGATTCTAGTTTTTATCACCCACAAAATAGTTTTTTCTAATCTTTAGAAAAGATCTTAAGATGAAAGTGAAGGTTGATTTGGAGGGTCTGTCATGTTATACCTTACTTCTCTTGAAACAGATTCTCATTTTCCTACAGGAAGGAATTTAGCATGAAGGAGAAGAGAATATATCCTCTCTTAAGGTTTCTCGACAAAAGACTTAATAGAGAGTTTGTACAAGGGAAGAAAAATTTGTTGTTGTTGTTTTTATTTTATTTATTTATTTTTGTTTTTATGTGTTGATTTGCTTTTGATTTTAATGCTTTAGTTGGCAGGGAATGCACTTTGGAATCAGAGGGTACTGTTTTAAATGTTGGCTTCACTACTTGGCTGTTGTGAAGTCTTAGTCAAATTGATTTACTGAGATTCCATTTCGTTTATCAGTAAAGTGCAGATAACAAAAGCCTACCTTTCTAGATTGCTTCCAGATTAAACACACTAAAAGCTACTGCCTGGTATGTGGTGTGTGGTATGTGGTAGGTGCACAGAGAATGTGAATGTCCTCCCTTCCTTTCCATTTGTTAATATCCTGTTTTGTTCTAGCTGATGCTTCATAGCCTAAAAAAGGGCTTGCTTTACAGGTAAACTTCAAGGTTCAGAAGACGAAATGTTTGTAGGAGGATATGAGTAAACCCTGAGTGCCAAGGCCCTTGGACAAGAGTTTCTGAAGGGACTTCCTTAACTCTTATCAGTTGCAAAATCAACACATCCTTGTATGGAGGAGGAAGAGAAGAGGAAGGAGAAATACAATTTTTTGAACTCTTGCTATGTTCCAGGCACATTGCATTTAAGTCTCTCCACAGACACTAACTACCTGGGTTGTTTTTAATTTAGAGAGAGAGAGACTACAAGAATACCAATAACTGAAACAACATCAAGGTAACTGGTGGCAGCGGATTCCCTTTCTCTTCCACTTATTTTCTAATTCCATCCAAAGCTGAACACCTAGTAGCTCAGTCTTCACTAGAGGGATAAAACTGTTTCAGGAAGATTTCAGCTCCTAAGTAAAGGAATGTGGAATTTTCCTTGTTACATGAAAAACTGTCTTCCCATTTCCAACCCCATCTAAATCTTCCTGGAAACATATCTAAGGATTCTTTTGTTGTTAGGAGCATAGAGTTGATTCCGACTCATAACGAACCTGTGCACAACAGAACAAAACACTGTCTTCATCCTCACAATTGTTATATTTGAGCCCATTCCTATTGCCACTGTGTCAGTCCATCTTGTTGGAGAGCGCCCTCTGTTGTGCTGACCCTCCACTTTACCCAGCATAATGTTCTTTTATAAGGACAGTCCCTCCTGACAACATGTCCAAAGTACTAGAGATGAAGTCTTGATATCCTTTCTTCTAAGGACCCTGTTGTTTTGCTGTTGCATGCCATCAAGTATATGGGGTTTCTGAGGCTATAAATCTTTACAGGAGCAAAAAACCTCATTTTTCTCTTTCATAGTAGCTGGTGAATTCAAACTGCTGCAACCCACTATGCCACCAGGACACCTGATCTAAGGGCTTTTTTGTTGTTCTATGTCTTCCAACTGATTCCAACTCAAAGACCATGTATAGGGGTCCACCAGCTGTTCCTTGGAAACCCTATACAGGGATGCTATGAGTGAGAACCAACTCGATGACACTTATTGTTAAGTGTCATCGAGTTGGTTCTCACTCATAGCATCCCTGTATAGGGTTTCCAAGGAACAGCTGGTGAGTTTGAACTGCCAACCTTGTGGTTAAAACTGACCTTGCAGTCCAGTGCTTTATCCCACAGCGCCACACCAGGACTCCACCAGGACTCCAGGCCTACCTAAATGCTAAGTGGGTCTATAGGGCCGACTGTAATTGTACTTCCTCCAGGAGCCTTTGTTTTTGCATCACCTCAGAGATGTTTTTACCTCTCTAGTCCTGGTGGAGCACTGTAGGATCAGCACTGGACTACTAACTGCATGGTTGACAGTTGAGAGCAACTAGACAGGATCCCTATGAGTTCATCTGACTTGACCGCACAGCAACAACAACAACAACAACAACAACAGTTGCCCAGAAGATGAATTATTTCCAAAAGCGGTGCCCACAGAAAGAGAATTGAGAATTTAACCTCACACCATTGAACTGAGAATCCATTTTTAAATTCATTTTTAGGATCCTTTTGTAGGTCATAAATTATCTGGCAAATAGGCTCTATACATCCAAGTCTTATCAAATGATCACTTTTCCAAGAAACTTGGGATTCATATTAAGATAGAACGTTGGGATAACTTGGACATAATACTAATTATCTTGTATTGTTTCAAGATACAGCTGAGGTAGAAAAGGTAGGTCCCAGATACGTTCTGATGGCCTGAAGGAGTTTAGTTGGACCTCATTCTTTTGGTGGTTATGTTATGTTGTTGTGATTATTAGGTGCTGTCTAGTTGGTTCCAACTCAAAGCGACCTTATGCACAATGTAATGAAACACTGCCTAGTCCTCAGTCATCCTCACAATTGCTGTTAAGGTAAGTAAGCCCATTGCTGCTGCCATTGTACCAATCCATCCTGTTAGGGGTCTTCCTCCTTTCTGCTGACCCTCCACATTACCAAGCATGATGTGTTTCTCCATGGACTTGTCCCTCCTGATGATATGTCTGAAGTATGAGCGATGAAGTCTGGCCATCCTGGCTTCCAAGGAGCATTCTGGCTGTACTTCTTCCAACACAGATTTATTTGTCCTTTTGACAGTTCATGATATTTTGAATATTCTTTTCCAACACCATAACTTTTTGTACAACAGAACAAAGCACTGCCCAGTTCTGTACCATCCTCAGAATGGCTGCTATGTTTGAGCCCATGGTTGTAAACACTGTGCCAATCTACCTTGTTGAGGGACTTCCTTTCTTTCAACGATCTGGTGTGATGCTGTAGGATCAGCACTGGACTTCGAACCACAAGGTTAGCAGTTCAAACCCACCAACTGTTCCTCAGAAATCTTATACAGGGTCGTTATAAGTTGAAATCGACTCAATGGCACTCAACATCAATAACATACTATACCAAATACAATTTTCTTCTCTAGGAACTAGTCCCTTTTGATAACATGTCCAAAATACAGGAGATGAAGTCTCTCTATCTTGTCTTCTAAAGATCATTCTTTATACTTCTTCAATGACAGATTTCTTCATTCTTCTTAGAGACCATTTGTTGTTGTTAAGTGCCTTTGAGTCGGTTCCGACCCATAGTGACCCTGAACAGGGTTTTCAAGGCTGTAAATCTTTACGGGAGCAGAGAGCCTCATCTTTCTCCCGCGGAGCAGCTGGTAGTTTTGAACCATAGTATATTCAATATTCTTCACCATCATCATCATTCTATGGCATCAAGTCTTAATCAGTCTTCCTTATTAATTGTCCAAACTCCACATGCATGGAGCATTTGAAAACACCATGACTGCAATCAGACATACCTTAGTCCTCAAAATGACATTTTTTTATTTTGAACACTTTAAAGAGGTTTTTTGCAGCAGTTTTGCTCAAAACTATTTGCTTTAATATTTTGACTGCTGTTTCCATGGACATTGATTGTGGATTCAAGTAAAATGATATCATAATATTGCTTTTGGTCCAGCAACTCATATGCAAGTTGCATCTGACCTCATTAATATCATAGACATGAGGAATTACAACATAGAGGATAATCACAGAACAGAGCAGAACACATCAGGTCACACCAGAGAGTGACTGCATCAAATTAGATCTCATCATGGAGGTGATAACTACATCCTAACTGCTAAACTACTGAGAAGACTGGCCTAGCCAAGTTGACACAGAACCTTAACTATCACAGGATCCCAATAATCAGTCATTGTCATACACCTTCATTGCATATTTGATCAATTTCAAGCTGGAAAATTTAGTGAAAATCTTTAATTTATTCATCTTTGTCATTAGTGATCATACTTTGTTGTTATTAAATGCTGTTGAGTAAGTTCTGATTCATTGTTGTTTTTAGGGGCTGCAATTTGTATCCAACTCACAGCAAACGTACGCACAACAGAACAAAACCCTGCTCAGTCCTGTGCCAGTCTCATAATCATTGTTAAGCTTGAGCCCTTTGCTGCTGCCATGATGCCAATCCATCTCCTCGTGAGTCTTCCTCTTTTTTTTTTTTTTTTTTTTTTTTTTGCTGACCCTCCACTTTGTCCTTCTTTAGGAACTTGTCACTCCTGATAGTATGTCCAAACATGAGAAACAAAGTCTCACCATCCTGGATTCTAAGGAACATTCTGGTTGTACTTCTTCTAACACAGATTCATTTCCTCTAGCAGTCCATGATATTTTTAATATTCTTCTCCAACACCATAACTTAAATGCATTAATTCTTCTGGGGTCTTCCTTATTCACTGTCAAACTTTCACATGAATACGAGGCTACTGAAAATACCATGGCCTGGGTCAGGCTCACCTTAGTCCTCAAACTGACATCTTTGCTCTTGAATACTTTAAAGAGGTCTTGTGCAGCAGATTTGCCTAATGCAATATTCTGTTTGATTTCTTGACTGCTGCTTCCATGAATGTAAAGAAGTAAAATGAAGTCTTTGACAACTTCAATCTTTTCTCCTTTTATCATGATGATGTTTATTGGTCTAATGGTGAGGATTTTTTTTTCTTTACATCGAGGTGCAACCTATACTGAAGACTGTGGTCTTTGATCTTCATCTGTAAGTATTTTAAGTCCTCTTTGCTTTCAGCAAGCAAGGTTGTATCATCTGCACATTGCAGGTTGTTTATGAATCTTCCTCTAATCCTGATGACATGTGCTTCTTCATGTACTCCAGCTTCTTGAATTATTTGCTGAGCATACAGATTGAATAAAGGTGATGAAAAAATACAACCCTGACATACACTTTTCCTAATCTGAAACCATTCAATGTCCCCTGTTCTGTTTAAATGACTGCTTCCTCAAGAGCAAAATGAAGTGTTCCAGAATATTCATTCTCCTCAATGTTATCCATAGCTAGTCAGGAACCACACAGTTGAAATCATTTGCATATTCAATACAGTACATGTAAGCATCTTTCTGGTATCATCTGCTTCCAGCCAAGTTCCATCTGACCTCAGAAATGATATCCCTCATTCCATGTCCTCATCTGAATACTGCTTGAACCTCTGGCAGTTCCTAGTCAATGTACTGTTGCAGCCATTTTTGAATTATCTTTAGTAAAGTTTTATTTGCATATGATATCAATGATGTTGTCCAGTGATTTCCGCATTCACTTGGGTCACCTGTCTTTGGAATGGACACAAATATGAATCTCTTGCAATCAGTTGACCAGTAAGCTCTTTTCCAAATTTCTTAGCATAATTGAGTGAGTGTTCCCATGCAGCAACAGTTTGTTGAAAGATTTCAATTTGCATACCATCAATTCCCAGAACCTTGTTCTTTGCGAATGTCTTCAGTGCACCTTCGACTTCTTCCTTTAGTACCATTCATTGGCTCTTGATCATATGCTACCTCTTGAAATGGTTGAATATCATCCATTTCTTTTGGTACGGTGAATCTGTGTAACCCTTCCATCTTCTTTTGATGCTTCCTGCATCATTTAGTATTTACCCATAGAATTCTTCAATATTACAAGTCAAGGCTTAACATTTTTCTTCATTTCTTTCATCCTGAGAAATGCTGAATCTGTTTTTCCCTATGGTTTTCTAACACTATGGCGTCCTGGATTTAATTATAATATTTGACGTTGTCTTCTCGAGCTGCCCTTAGAAAGTTCCTATTTAGCTCTTTTACTTCCTCCTTTCTTCTATTTGCTTTATCATCTCTATGCTCTTCTGACATTCATTTTGGTTTTTTCCTTCTTTCCTGTCTTCTTAATGACTTTTTACTTTCTTCCTGTGTGATATTCTTAATGTCATCACACAACTCTTCCGGTTTTTGGTCTTTAGTGTCTGATGCATCAAATCTGTTCTTGATATGATCCCTAAATTCAGGTGAGATATGCTCAGGTCCATATTTTACCTCTCATGGAATTGTTTAATTTTTTTTCAGTTTCAACCTGAACTTTCAGATGAGCAAAATGATGGTCTGTCCCACAGTCTGCCCCTGGCCTTGTTTTGGCTAATGATATAGTGCTTTTCCACAGCTGTATGATAAGCACTGGGCTGCTAACCACAAGATAAGCAGTTCAAACCCACCAGCAGCTCCTTGGAAAGCCTATACAGGGTCACTGTGAGTCAGAACTGAGTTGACAGCACTTAACAACAACATGCCCAGAGATATTGTCAATGTGAGTTCTGTGTATTCTATCTGGAAAGGTCCATTTATATTATCCTGCTTTATGCTGTTAAAAAAAAGTATTTGCAATAAACAAGTCATTGGTCTTGCAAAATTCTATCATTCTCAATAAACAGGTCATTGGTCTTGCAAAATTCTATCCAGCATCATTACTATCACCAAGGCCATATTTTCCAACTACTGATCCTTCCTCTTTGTTTCCAACCTTTGCATTGCAATCACCAGTAATTATCAACACATCTTAATGGCATGTTTGATAAATTTCAGACCTAGAAGTCGGTAGAATTCTTTGATTTCATCATCCTTGGCTTTAGTGGTAGGTGCATAAATTTGAATGATAGTACTATTAACTGGTCTTCCTTTTAGGCATATGGATATTATCTTATCACAAACAGCATTGTACTTCACGATAGATCTTTAAATGTTTTTTTTATGATGAATGCAATGCCATTCATCTTCAATTTGTCATCCCTGGCATAGTAAATCATATGATTGTTGTTGTTTTTGTTAAATGTTGTTGAGTTGGTTCTGAGTCATTGTATAGGGTTTCCAAGGAGCTGCTGGTATGTCTGAGCTACTGACCTTGCATTTAGCAGTCCAGTGCTTACCCTACCCTGCCATACCAGGACTTTAGGTACATCTAGTAATGCCAGATAGTTCTTCAGAATAGTTTCATCAGGTTGTTTGCGTATCAACAGAGCATGAAAACTCTGATACTGCACACCTCCACCAACACTTGTGAATGTTTTTCTACATGTGAATTCCTATAGTTTTAGTTTCTTTTGTGAAATGATTGTTCGTATCTTTTTTGCTGTCTGTTGAAATATTTAATTTTTAATGTGCTGTATGGAATCTTGATAATAATGTCACCTTAATGTCTTACGTGGAGTCCTGGTGTGGCACTGTAGGATAAGCACTAGACTTTTGATTTCAATCAAAAAGTCATTGCTTTAAACTCAGCAGCTTAACTTCTCCTTGGAAACCTTATGCAGGGTTGCTATGAGTGGAAACAGCCTAGACAACACTTAACAACAACAACAACAATAACAACAATGCCATATGTAGGCATTCTGATGGTGTAGCAGTTAAGTACTCAGCGGCTAACCCAAAGGTCAGCATTTACAAACCACTGTCCTCTCAACAGGAGAAAGATTGACAGTCACCTTTTGTACAGATTCACAGCCTCAGAAACCCTGTAGACCATGTCGTTATAGGAAAGAATTGTCTTGATGGCAACAGGATGACATATTATTAACATTCAAGTGTCTTGGTCATTAAGAAAATAAAAACACAAGAAAGAAGGAAAAGGTCAAAATGGATGTCAGAAGACACACTGAAACTTGTTCTCCAGCATAGAGATGCTAAAGCAAATGGAAGAAATGAGGAGGTCCAAGACCTGAACAGAAAATTTCAAAGATCAGCACAAGAAGAAAAGTCAAATATTACAACAAAATGTATAAAGATCTGGAATCAGAAAACCAAAATGGAAGAACATGCTCAGCATTTCTCAAGCTGAGGGAACTGAAGAAAAAATTCAAAGCTTGACTTTCGTTATGGAAAGATTCTCTGGGCAAATTATTGAATGATGCAGACAGCATCAAGAGAAGATGGAAGGAGTACACAGAGTCACTGTACCAAAAGGAAATCATTAATGTTCAGCCATTTCAAGAGGTAGCATATGATCAAGAGCCAATGATACTGAAGGAGGAAGTCCAAGGTGCATTGAAGGAATTGGCAAAGAACAAGGCACCAGGAATTGATGGAATAAAATTGGAAATCTTTCAAAAAAGTGAGGCGGCACAAGAGGCACTCACTCATCTCTGCTAGGAAATTTGGAAGACAACTATCTGGCCAACTGATTGGAAGAGATCCATATTTGTGCCTTTTCCAAAGAGAGGTGACCCAATGGAATGCGGAAATCATTGGGCAATCTCTTTGATACTCCACGCAAGTAAAGTTTTGCTAAAGGCAATACAGAAATGGCTGCAAGCATACATTGACAAAGAACTTCCAGAGGTTCAAGCTGGATTCAGAAGAGGCCATGGAATGAGAGATATCATTGCTGATGTCCGATGGATCTTGGCTGAAAGCAGAGAATATGAGAAAGATGTTTATCTGTGCTTTATTGATTAGGCAAAGGCTTTCAATTGTGTGGATCATGACAGGCTCTGAACAACATTGTAAAGTATGAGTATTCCAGAACACTTAATTGTGCTCCTGAGGAATCTGTACCTGGACCAAGAGACAGTTGTTCGAACAGAACATGAGAACACTGAATGGTTTAAAATTAAGAAACATGTGTGACAAGGTTGTATTCTTTCACCATTTTTATTCAACCTGTATACTGAGCAAATAATCCAAGAAGCTGGGTTCTATGAAGAAAACTGTGGCATCAGGATTGGAGGAAGACTCACTAACAACCTGCGATATGCAGATGATACAACCTTGCTTGCTGAAAGTGAAGAGGACTTAAAACATTTACTGATGAAGATCAAAGAGCACAGACTTTGGTATGGATTACATCTCAATGTCAAGAAAACAAAAATCCTAACCACTGGACAAATAAACAACATTCTTATCAATGGAGAAAAGATTGAAGTTGTCAAGGACTTCATTCTTGGATCAACTATCAACACTTACGGAAGCAGCAGTGAAGAAATCAGAGGATGTATTGCATTAGGCAAATCTGCTGCACAAGACCTTTTTAAAGTGTTGAAGAGCAAAGATGTCAACTTGAGAATTAAGGTGCACCTGACTCAAGCCATGGTATTTTCAATAACCTCATATGCATGCGAAAGCTGGGCAGTGAATTAGGAAGACCATAGAAGAATTGATGCTTCTGAGTTCTGGTATTGGAGAAGAATATTGAAAGTGCCACGCATGGGCTGCCAAAAGAACCAATAGATCCATTTTGGAAGAAATGCAGCCAGAATTCTCCTTAGACAAGGATGGACAACCTTCATCTCTCATACCTCGGACATATTGTCAGGAGGGACCAGTCGCTGGAGAAAGATATCATGCTTGGTAAGGTAGAGGGTCAGAGGAAAAGAGGAAGACCCCCAACAAGATGGATTGACCAAGTGGCAGAATCGATGGGCTCAAGTGTGGCAACAATAGTGAGGTTGGCCCAGGATTGGACATTGTTTCGTTCTGCTGTGCATAAGGTTGCTATGAGTTGGTACCAACTCGATGGCACCTAACAACAACAACAACAACAACAACAAGTTTTTGGTATATTATTTGCCTTTATTTATTTTATTAAATGTTTTTATTTTGGATTGAGTGAAAGTTTACAGGGCACATCATCAGCTTCACATTCAACCGTTCATATAACTTGTTTCATTACATTGATTATTATCCCCTCCATATATCATCAGTTAATAGTGTTTCTCTCTATCCTCTTTAGCTTTTTTGGGGGGTGGGGTGGGGTAGGGGGGAACTTGCCTTTTTGGAATTTACAGTCTCGGCTTTTAGGGAAGGTTTTTACATTTGTCTGTGGATATCCAGGCCTCATGT